>NC_053023.1:713387942-713709015 GCF_003073215.2 Triticum urartu
CTGGTCTAAATGACTATCTTGATGAACTTGGTATTACTCATGAGTTATCTGCTCCTTATACTCCTTAGTAGAACGGCGTCGTGGAGCGCAAGCACAGGACTCTTGCTGAGATGGCTCGCACTATGCTTGATGAATACAAAACGTCCCGTCGTTTCTGGATTGAGGCAATTGATACTGCGTGCCACATCATCAACATAGTATATCTTCACAAATTCTTCAAGAAGATTGCCTATGAACTCCTCACTGATAAGAAACCCAATGTAAGTTATTTCAAAGTCTTCGGTGCTAAATGTTGGATTAGAGATCCTCATCACAACTCAAAATTTGCACCGAAAGCACATGAAGGTTTTATGCTTGGTTACGGAAAGGACTCACACACCTACAGAGTCTTCAACAACGTTCTTCACAAGGTTGTTGAAACTGTAGATGTGCGGTTCGATGAAACTAATGGCTCACAAAGAGAGCACCTACCTACTGTGATAGATGAACCAGCACCTGAGGAAACTATCAAGTTCAAGGCTACTAAGGATGTCATTCCTACTGAAGAATCTGCTGAAGAATTCATTCCAGAACATGAAGAACGTCGAGCTAATGCACCTGAAGAAAATACTGAAGAAAATGGTGCTGAAGAGAATGCTGATCAAATTCCTCAACGACAACCAGCTCATCCTCGCATTGCAAAAGAAGTGCAAGTTGAAAAGATCATCAATGACATCAAAGCGCCAGGTCCTCTCACACGCTCAAAAGCTTCACATTTATCTAACTTTTGTGGGCACTATGCTTTTGTCTCTATCATAGAGCCCACTAAGGTAGATGAAGCATTTCTGGAGCCTGAGTGGATTCAGGCCATGCAAGAAGAATTACATCAGTTTGAGCTCAACAATTCTGGGAACTGGTCAAACGTCCAGATCCTTGCAAGCACAATATCATTGGCACAAAGTGGATCTATCGCAACAAGCAAGATGAAAATGGCCTTGTGGTGAGGAATAAGGCATGGCTCGTAGCTCAAGGCTACACACAGGTTGAAGGGATTGATTTCGATGAAACTTTGCACCTATTGCTAGACTTGAGGCTATTCGCATATTACTTGCTTATGCTAACCATCATGATATCACTTTATATCAAATGGATGTGAAAAGTGCATTCCTCAATGGTAAGCTTGAGGAAGAAGTATATGTTGCTCAACCCCCAGGTTTTGAAGATCCAAAGAATCCTGACAAAGTCTTCAGACTCAACAAGGCCCTCTATGGCCTCAAGCAGGCCCCACGGGCGTGGTATGATACCTTGAAGGAATTCTTCATGAAGAAAGGCTTCAAACCCGGTTCACTCGACCCTACTCTTTTCACTAAATCTTATGATGGTGAATTGTTTGTGTGCCAAGTATATGTTGATGATATTATCTTTGGTTGTACTGACCAACGTTATAGTGATGAATTTGCCTACATGATGAGTGAAGAATATCAAATGTCTATGATGGGAGAATTAAAATTCTTCTTAGGTCTTCAAATTCGTCAACAACGCAATGGCATATTCATATCTCAGGAGAAATACCTCAAGGATGTACTGAGGAAATTCGGCATGCAAGATTGCAAAGGCGTCAAAATTCCTTTGCCCACAAATGGCCATCTGTGCACTGATGAAAATGGTATTGACTTTGATCATAAGGTATACCGCTCTAAGATTGGTTCTTTATTGTACTTATGTGCATCTAGGTCAGATATAATGCTTAGTGTTTGCATGTGTGCCCGATTTCAAGCTACACCGAAGGAATCACACCATAAGGCTGTGAAGCATATTCTTCGATATCTAGCTCACACACCAACACTTGGATTATGGTACCCCAAGGGCTCGGCTTTTGATCTCATTGGATATTCTGACTCTGACTATGCTGGTGATCGTGTGGACCGCAAGTCAACATCTGGTACATGTCATTTCCTCGGACGATCTTTGGTCTGTTGGTCCTTGAAGAAACAGAACTGGGTATCACTATCTACTGCTGAAGCTGAGTATATTCACGTTGGTTCTTGATGTGCTCAATTGCTATGGATGAAGCAAACTCTCAAGGACTATGGCGTCAACATGAAGAATGTGCCTCTCTTCTGTGACAATGAGAGTGCCATCAAGATTGCTCACAACCCAGTTCAGCACTTGAAAACTAAGCACATTCAGATTCGTCATCATTTTCTTTGTGATCATGTGTTGAAGGGCGACATTTTTATTGAGCATGTGAAGACTGAAGAACAGCTAGCCGATATCTTCACAAAGCCCTTGGATGAGAAGAGATTTAGCAAGTTGCGGTGTGAGCTAAATATCCTAGAATCTTCGAATGTTCTTTGAAAAGGACACTCATACTAACACTTATGCAAAATTGATGACTTAGATGTGCAACACATGAAGAAACATTTTTCTTCAATCAATGAAGAATAACACTCTAAGTGTGAAGAAATTACCGAAGAAATTTGATACTTAGAACCCTATGATAATTGTACGCGGTGTCTGAAATCATCATTCTTATACGGTGGGTCACGCCACCACCAAAAGTTGAAATTCATCAGTTGTTCAAATTCTTCAACTTTGCATTGTCTTCACTGTTTCCGTTTCTTCATTGGCTATATATATATATATATATGAGTTTATGTTCTCTACAGCATTCACTTATGGCTACTTCTTCAAGTTGGTTTTTCTGCTAAGTGAATGTGATCGGACCCTTCCCCCTCTATGCTATACTCAACCCAATCTGTTCACAAATTCTTCATGTGCGTTCTATTTGAAACTCGTTCAAAATCTTCACTGTGTCCTTGTCAGTTGAAGAAATTGCGAATGGAACTTTTAACTTATCTCATCCAATTTTTTGGCGTTGCCGCTCAAACCGTTCCGCATCCCATGACATACTTATCCACTCACCCACGATCTAACACGATCTCCACTTCTCAGTACGTGGGTGACACATGTCATGCGAATGAGAAGGGTCAGGGGCACGTTCGTCCAAATTCTTCGGGCGAACGGTTTTCATCATGGCTATAAATACCCCCTCTCCCCTTCCTCACTTCTTTTACTCTGCTCGACCTCTCTCCAGCTCGAGCTTCTAAAACCCTAGCGCCGCCGCTACTTCATCGTCGTCAGTGAGGAAGAGCTTCACTGCCTCGACCTTGTCACCGCCATACTCACGTCGGCCGTGGAAATCTTCACTTCGCCGCCGCCGTAGCTGTCTTCCTCCACCAAGTTAGGGCGTGGAAGATCCGCATTGACGAACTTCACATCTCCTCACTCCAGTTCATCGTGTTCTTCATTCAGGGTAATTAAAAGTTACTTTTACTGCCCTCGTTGATTCGAATGATTATCTACAAAATCTTCAAAGGTGTTTTTCTTCATATCTTCACACACTAAAACACCTCTCATATCATTTGTTCTTGATTCATTTCTCTAAGCTGCGAGTTTCTCTTCAAGATTCCTCAATTGTGCGGATTTCTGATCTGTACAACTCTGGAACCTAGGACTAAGAACGCTTAGTGAAATTCTTCAAGACTTATCTGGTCAAATTCCTCAAACTTGTTCTTTATAAAACCTTCTGAGAACGCATATGACCTCTCCAAATTCCTCGCAACTATACTTTGTTCACAGGTACTCATGCCAGCTGCTGAATCACTAGGTTCTCATCAACTTAACTCATTTGCAGCGTTCCTCGAAGAAAAGTTGCATACTTCTTTAGAGAATTCAATTGTTCAAATTCCTCAACTGAAGAAAATGGCTGACGGTAAGAAGCCACAGAAAGGAGGAAAGAGGGCTGAGGTCAACACGGCGTTTGAGATCCCTGATGATATATATGCTAGGTACTGCACACCTCTTGAGGAAGACAAAATTCAGCGCAAGGTGCGCATTCAGAAGATACAGAGGAGATGGGCTAGAGAGTGGAGAGAGTACAGATATGTCACTCCCAAATACATGAAGAAATTCGCACTCAATCCTCCATGCACAAGACCTCCATTGGCACCTGGCCAAATAGCTGATCCCACCAGCCTCAAGCGCGGTGAGGATTATCCTGATGAATGGGCCAAGCGCCAAGCCAAGTTGGCTAAACAAGCCAAAGAAGCTGTGAGGAAATTCAATGAAGACTCTGCTGCTGGTGCTGCCGCTGAGGCCTCTGTCAAGCCTAAGAAGGCCATGTCAAAGAAGACTGCGCACAAGTCAAGTGCTTCACCTTCAGTGGTTTCAAGGCCAAGTTCCCCAGCAATGCCCTCACGGCCAGAATCTTCAAAGCCCTCAAGACCAACTTCTCATGTTGCTCCTGTTCCTCCCAAATCCTCAGCTCCTCACAAGTCCTCAGCTGCTCCGACAAAGTCCTCTGCACCTGTGCATCTCGCCACATGTCAAAGGACCACAGGCGTCTCAATTGCCTCAGGAGCTTCAGCTAGTTCCTCAGTTGCACCAAATTCTTCAACGGGACCCTCTCTACTGAAGACAAAGGCCACTGCTGGACGAGGTCCTCGCCCTAGTCCTCAGAAGAAGCAGGTCACCTTCCAAGTGCCGTCTGAAGAAGACGAAGCTGATGATGATGAACTTGCTGAAATCATCAGAGATAGGCAAGTCAGGGCCACTAGAGCCAAGGGAACAGATGTGCCACTACTTTTGGATCCAAAGTTGATCCTCGAATACATTGATGTTTGGCACAAGGACCCCAACACTCTCATGCCTGATTTCAAGCTGACTCCTGGCCAAAGTCACATGCTGACCCACTTCATACAAGAAGAAAATTGGAAATATGAGAAGGCCAGGCAGATCAAGAAAGCGCAGTACAAGAAGGAGCGCTATCTGAAGAAAAACATTGCCTCTATGACAACTGAAGAACTTGACACTGTTCAAACTAAGATCAAGAAACTCAGTGATGAATTTGATGCATACCGCGCTGATTGGCTTGGAGCCAAGGTGCGCTTTGTGAAACTTGTGGATAACTTCACCTCAAATGTTGCAGCCCCAACGCAACAGGAAGTTCCTCAGGCTGAAGCATCTGCTCAGCCGACTGAAGAACATGCCAGCACCGCTGATGAAAATCAGGTTGCTGAAGAAAATGTGAGTTCCAGGGCTGATAACTGCATACCAGCCGCTGAAGAAATTGCCAGGGCATCCACTAGTGGTGCGCCTGAAGAAGATGAAGAAATCAGGGCAACTGCATTAGTTGTGCCTAAAGAAAATCAACCAGATTCCTCTGCTCCTCCTGCGCCAACACCAACTCCGATCCTTCCATCTGCATCAGATGTGAAGAAAACCAAGGCTGCAGAGCGTGCAGCAGTGAAGAAAAGGAAAGCATCAGCTACTTCAGATTCTTCAGCTCCGAAGAAGATGAAGCCTTTGACCAGCTCGTTTGAAAATCCCATTGATGTTGTTCCTCTCTCTACCATGCCATCAAAGGACCTTGTTCCTTTCGATGAAGAATATGTGATCCCCAGCGGATCTGATGAAGAAACTCCTTCTGCTATTTCGTCAGAGCAGTTGGATGAAGAAATTGAAGTGGATGAGATCCCTTCAACACCTGTCATTTCCTCGCATCTGCCTCAGTTCACTGCTAAAGAGGCCGGCGTTGAAGAAATGAAAGATGAAGATGTGGACGTTGGCTGCTCCACACCAGTGATGAGTGATGAATTCTGGGAAAGTCAGCATCCAAACTCTTCAATGTTCACACCATTGCAGCAAATACCTCAGTCCCCTGCACAAACTGTTCAAATGGGCTCTGAAGAAACTCACTCCACTTCATCTGTACGTGAAGAAATTCCAGCCACTAGTGCTGAAGAAACTGTTGCTGCTGAACATCTGAAGACGCAGACTGCCACTGAAGAGGAACCAGAAATTCCTCGGCCTGAAGAACCTGTGATTGAGATTCCTGAGGTCGTGATGCAACTCACTGACACTCCTCTACCCAAGCCAAAGGATCCATTCTCCAGGAAGCAAAAATTCAAGGCTGATGATTTCTTCGGCGAGCACGTATTCTTCATAGACTACAACCCTTATGACTCTGCTCGCATTAGGAAGAGGCGTTTCTGGACTGCTAGCCAGGCTAATTTATATTCCTCAGTGTTGTTCAACAAAAACAAAATCTTCTACCATGAACACATTCCTCACGTGGATATGGAATCTCTGTCGTGCTTCATGCCAGTCCTCAGTGTTCTTCACGATGTTGGACTGTTAAATTTCTGCTCTGACATCTGTGATTGGAATGAAGAACTGATTCTTCAATTTTATGCGACGCTGCACATCACAGGAGATTCTGAAGATGTCAATTCATGGGTGCTGGACTAGATGTCTGAGAACACTCACTACACAGCACCAGCTACTGAATTGCTTCGTGCCTTACCACTCAGTCCTCCCCTTGAACAAGCTCGTTGCATTTACAGTGAACCTGAGCTTACAAATCACTACATGCAAGTTCGGATGAAACCTTTGAAGCCAGGTCAGGCCCCACGAACCAAATTCCTCGTGAAGGAATTACTATATGTGCCCAGAACTGTCTATCGCATTCTAACGAGGACAATGAGTCCCATCAAAGGCCACGACTCATCTGATGAGGAAATTGTTGGCATCATGAAGAATCTGGTATTCAATATCGTTCATGGCATTCCTGTCAATTATCACGATTTCTTCATGAGGACTCTGGCAAATGTTGCACTTTCTCCGTTTGAGCTGAAGCCTTATGCACCTTGGATTATGAGATTCCTCAGGACAAGGTCTTCACTCAACTACAAAGCTGATTTTCAGAATCACCTCAGCTACTTGCCCCCGATTAAAGTCCTCAAGCAGGCTTTAAATTCAACTGATGAAAAGGGCAAGGCACCAGCTGTTATAGATGAAGGCATTCGTCCATTGGATGGACAGTTTCGCAAAGCTGCATCTTATTCCACCAATGATGACTCTGCCACACATGACTCTACCAATGCACCCAAGTCTACTCCTCAAGCCACTGCTCCTCGTGTGATGATTGATCATGAGCTTCTGCTTAGTCTTCACCAGAAGGTGGATCAAAATCATAAATGGGTTAAGCATCAGTTTGGTTCCTTTCTTCACAACATGACTGCTACGCACAATGCAGTGAAGAAAAACCATTACTACCTCCATGAAGTTTTCGGTCGCACCTGGGCTATTCTATCACATATGTATGGTGAAGAAGATCTCAAGAAAATGGGTATCAAGGAATATTTTGACTGGTCTGCACCTCCACCGAAGAAATTCAAGAAGGTCAAGGTTCCTTCTTTGGTGGCCAGCTCATATTCTTCATCGCGCGACACCGATGAGAATGAAGACTTGGACGACACTGCAGCAGGCCCTTCCACGACAAACGACCCCAACAACGCTGGCGCTCCTTCATCAACTTGATATTCTTCAAGGGCATTAGTCCTCATATTTGATCCTTTTGGTCATTTGATGACAAAGGGGGAGAATTTTGAGTTAGTCTTCAAGCGGGTCTTTCTATATGGGCGTTTTTTTTGTTAAGTTACAACTCTCGTTCTTTTGAGACTTTATTGGATCGAGTTGTAAACTTAAACCCGATGGTGCTCTGATACTTTTAATATGTTTTTCTGCATGCTTATTCCTCATATATGCTAATGCACGCATGCTGAATTACATCAGTCACCATATTTCATCATGTATTTCAAATTCTTCATTGTGATATGTCAAATGCGTGTATGAATTACAAGATATAGGGGGAGATCTCCATGATTCTACTCTTCAAGTGTGCAATGCTTCAAAAGAAAATACCTCACCATGCACATATTCAGGGGGAGTTCTTCTATATCTTGCAATCAAATTCCTCAATATCAGTATTTACACTTCATATGTTTGTCCCCGTTGAAAACTTAACCTATATTGTCATCAATCACCAAAAAGGGGGAGATTGTAAGTGCATCTAGTGCCCCTTAGTGACTTTGGTGTATTGAAGACTATAGGTTAAGGGACTAATGCGTTTGTGAGTATACACAGGTCTATAAGTCTATGAGGAGTTTGATATTTACAGAGAAAGTCAACCCCAAAAAATGAAGTTCTTCGACTGAAGACTTTGGATTTCTGAAGACTTTGAAAGTGAAGAAATTGGTGTGACCTTGAAGACTTGGTATTCATTCGAGGAACATGAAGCGTGAAGACTTTTGTTTTCGTAGTTTCATTTTCTCTTTCTTGAGTCATAGGAAACACCATACTGTTAAAGGGGGTCGAGGAAATACTAAGGAAAAATTTCCATGTGATGCTCAACTCAAATCCTACACCTACCAATCCCTTCGAGTGAAGCCATTGGAAATCTCATACAGTCCAGTCATATTCTTCAGTGACAGAGACGAAGTTCTTCTGGTCTCTGAGGAATTTGTTCTGACCGAGGAGTTAGGAATTCGCCAGTGCGGATTGCCTACACAGTGAGGAACATGATAGCCCTGAGGATTTCACCACTCAAAATTCCGACTGTTGTTGTGATATGCGCCAGCTGTCCCAAAATATCTATCCACCTAACGGTCTTATCATTGAAGGGCATTTATGTCTTATCATGTCGGGCTGCTCCCTAGGCTATAAATAGCCGCCCCCTACAACCACTAGCTGGTTGGATGCTCCGAGAGAAACTGACACTTGTCATTTGAGAGCATCCCATCCTCCGAGGACTTTGAGCGAAAATCATCAAGTGAGGAAAACCCAAACCCAAACACCTACAAACCCCAAGTGATTGAGCATCACTGAAGAGATTGATCCTGCGTGGATCCGACGCTTGTTACCTTTGAAGACTGTGCTTCTTCTAGACGGTTAGGCGTCATGGTCTAGAGCATCCAAGAGGAATTGTGGATCGCCAAGTGACCAAGTTTGTGAAGGTTCGGAAGTCACCTGAAGAGTTACCACGAGTGATTGGGCGAGGTCTATGTGACCTTAGCTCAAGGGGAATATGGTGAGGACTGAGTGTCCTGAGCTGCGTGTTCAGGACTGGGTGTCCGGGACTGTGTGTCCTCAGGTTTAAATACCTAGCCGCCCTAACCAGACGTACAACTGAGACAGCATTTGGAACTAGTCTACCAAATCATTGTCTTCACCAAGCTTACTGGTTCTATTTGCTCAACTCTTTCATTTCCTCATAAATGTGTTGTGTGCTTGTTCATATATGTGTTTGAAGACTTTGACTGAAGATTTTCTCAATTTCCTCAGTTCAATTTCTTCAGTCTGTTTGTCTTCATCCTGTGTTATCCTGTGCTTACGCTTTCTGTACTCTGTGCTTGTCTTCATTTCATCATGATGACTATGCTTGTGCTCTGTTATGTTTACTTTTAAGTACTTATTCCGCTGCTAGTAGTTCTTCGCTAAGGAATTTCCTCACCTGCAAATTCCTCAGTGAAGAATTCATAAAAATTGCCTATTCACCCCCCCTCTCTAGTCGATATAACGCACTTTCAGAATGGTGGCTTTGACACAAATACGATGTCAACTACATGATCATGCATGGCAATATGACAATGATGAAGCATGTCATAACAAACGGAACGGTGGAAAGTTGCATGGCGATATATCTCGGAATGGCTATGGAAATGCCATAATAGGTAGGTATGGTGGCTGTTTTGAGGAAGGTATATGGTGGGTGTATGATACCGGCGAAAAGTGCATGGTAATAGAGAGGCTAGCAAATGTGGAAGGGTGAGGGTGCGTATAATCCATGGACTCAACATTAGTCATAAAGAACTCACATACTTATTGCAAAAATATATTAGTTATCGAAACAAAGTACTACGTGCATGCTCCTAGGGGGATAAATTGGTAGGAAAAGACCATCGCTCGTCCCCGACCGCCACTCATAAGGAAGGCAATCAATAAATAAATCATGCTCCGACTTCATCACATAACGGTTCACCATACGTGCATGCTACGAGAATCACAAAATTCAACACAAGTATTTCTCAAATTCACAACTAATCAACTAGCATGACTCTAATATCACCATCTCCATATCTCAAAACAATCAAGTATCAAACTTCTCATAGTATTCAATGCACTTGTATGAAAGTTTTTATTATTCCTAAAAGCAAATTACCACACTATTCTAAAGGACTCTCAAAATAATATAAGTGAAGCATGAGATATCAATTATTTCTATAAAATAAAACCACCACTATGCTCTAAAAGATATAAGTGAAGCACTAGAGCAAAAACTATATAGCTCAAAAGATATAAGTGAAGCACATAGAGTATTCTAATAAATTCTGATTCATGTGTGTCTCTCTCAAAAGGTGTGTACATCAAGGATGATTGTGGTAAACTAAAAATCAAATACTCAAATCATACAAGACACTCCATGCAAAACACATATCATGTGGTGAATAAAAATATAGCTCCAAGTAAAGTTACCGATGAACGAAGACAAAAGAGGGGATGCCTTCCGGGGCATCCCCAAGATTAGGCTTTTTGGTGTCCTTGGATTTACCTTGGGGTGCCTTGGGCATCCCCAAGATTAGGCTCTTGCCACTCCTTGTTCCATAATCCATCAAATCTTTACCTAAAACTTGAAAATTTCACAACACAAAACTTAACAGAAAATCTCGTGAGCTCCGTTAGCGAAAGAAAACAAAACACCACTTCAAGGTACTGTAATGAACTCATTATTTATTTATATTGGTGTTAAACCTACTGTATTCCAACTTTTCTATGGTTTATAAACTCCATTACTAGCCATAGATTCATCAAAATAAGCAAACAACACACGAAAAACAGAATCTGTCAAAAACAGAACAGTCTGTAGTAATCTGTATCAAACGCAAAGTTCTGGAACCCCAAAAATTCTAAAATAAATTTCTTGACGTGAGGAATTTATCTATTAATAATATTCAAAAAGAATTAACTAAATAGCACTCTCCAATAAAAAAATGTCAGCAATTCTCGTGAGCGCTAAAGTTTCTGTTTTTTACAGCAAGATCAAAAAGAGTTTCCCCAAGTCTTCCCAACGGTTCTACTTGGCACAAACACTAATTAAACACAAAAAAACAACCAAAACAGAGGCTAGATAAATTATTTATTACTAAACAGGAACAAAAAGCAAGGAATAAAAATAAAATTGGGTTGCCTTCCAACAAGCGCTATCGTTTAACGCCCTAGCTAGGCATAAAAGCGGGGATAGATCTAGGTATTGCCATCTTTGGTAGGCAATCCATAAGTGGCTCTCATAATAGATTCATATGGTAATTTAATTTTCTTTCTAGGGAAGTGTTCCATGCCTTTCCTTAACGTAAATTGGAATCTAATATTCCCTTCCTTCATATCAATAATTGCACCAATCGTTCTAAGAAAAGGTCTACCAAGAATAATAGGACATGAAGGATTGCAATCTATATCAATAACAATGAAATATATGGGCACATAATTCCTATTTGCAACAATAAGAACATCATTAATTTTTCCCATAGATTTCGTAATAGTGGAATCCGCAAGGTGCGAGTTTAAAGAGCAATCATCAAATTCACGGAAACCTAGCAAATCACACAAAGTTTTTGGGATCGTGGAAACACTAGCACCCAAATCACACAAAGCATAGAATTCATGATCTTTAATTTTAATTTTAATTGTAGGTTCCCACTCATCATAAAGTTTTCTAGGGATAGAAACTTCCAACTCAAGTTTTTCTTCATAAGATTGCATCAAAGCATCAACGATATGTTTAGTAAAAGTTTTATTTTGACTATAAGCATGAGGATAATTTAGCATGGATTGCAACAAGGAAATACAATATATCAAAGAGAAATTACCATAATTAAATTCCTTGAAATCCAAGATAGTGGGTTCATTGCTATTTAAAGTTTTAACCTCTTCAATCCCAATTTTTGCATCAAGATCTAAAAACTCCGAATTTTTGGGATGCCTTCTAACTAAAGTTGACTCATCTCCAGTCCCATCATTATCAAGATTCACATTGCAAAACAAGGATTTAATAGGGGACACATCAATCACTTTTATATCTTCATCTTTATTATCATGAAAACTAGAAGAACACGCTTTTATGAAGCAATCTTTCTTAGCACGCATCCTAGCGGTTCTTTCTTTGCACTCATCAATGGAAATTCTCATGGATTTGAGAGACTCATTGATATCATGCTTAGGTGGAATAGATCTAAGTTTCAAAGAATCAACATCAAGAGAAATTCTATCCACGTTCCTAGCCAATTCATCAATCTTAAGCAATTTTTCTTCAATCAAAGCATTGAAACTCTTTTGCGAACTAATAAATTCTTTAATACTAGATTCAAAATTAGAGGGCATCTTATTATAATTTCCATAAGAATTGTTGTAGGAATTACCATAATTATTAGAGGAATTACTAGGAAACGGCCTAGAATTAAAATTACCTCTATACATGTTGTTACCAAAATTGTTCCTACCAACAAAATTCACATCCATAGATTCATTATTATTCTCAATCAAAGTAGACAAAGGCATATCATTAGGATTAGTAGGAGAACTCTTATTAGCAAACAATTTAATAAGTTCATCCATCTTTCCACTCAAAACATTAATCTCTTCAATCGCATGAACTTTTTTACTAGTAGATCTTTCAGTGTGCCATTGAGAATAATTAACCATAATATTATCTAGGAGTTTGGTAGCTTCTCCTAAAGTGATTTTCATAAAAGTGCCTCCCGTGGCCGAATCTAAAAGATTTCTAGAAGCAAAATTCAATCCGGCATAAAAATTTTGTATAATCATCCATAAATTCAAACCATGTGTAGAGCAATTACGTATCATTAATTTCATCCTCTCCCAAGATTGTGCAACATGCTCATGATCAAGTTGCTTAAAATTCATAATGTCATTTCTAAGAGAGATGATCTTAGCGGGAGGAAAATACTTAGAGATAAAAGCATCGTTTCACTTATTCCATGAATCAATACTATTTTTAGGCAAAGACGAAAACCAAGCTTTAGCACGATCTCTAAGCGAAAACGGAAATAGCTTAAGTTTAACAATATCATTATCCACATCTTTCTTCTTTTGCATATCACACAAATCAACAAAGTTTTTTACATGGGTAGCGGCATCTTCACTAGGAAGGCCAGAAAACGGATCTTTCATGACAAGATTCAGCAAAGCAGTATTAATTTCACAAGATTCAGCATCGGTAAGAGGAGCAATCGGAGTGCTAATAAAATCATTATTGTTGGTATTGGCAAAGTCACACAATTTAGTATTATCTTGAGCCATCGTGACAAGCAAACAATCCAACACACAAGCAAACAAGCGAAGAAAAGGCGAACGGAAAGAGAGGGCGAAAGGAAAAAAGGGTGAACGAAACGGCAAGGGTGAAGTGGGGGAGAGGAAAACGAGAGGCAAATGGCAAATAATGTAATGCGAAGGATAAGGGTTGTGATGGGTACTTGGTATGTCTTGACTTGGCGTAGATCTCCCTGGCAACGGCGCCAGAAATCCTTCTTGCTACCTCTTGAGCATGCGTTGGTTTTCCCTTGAAGAGGAAAGGGTGATGCAGCAAAGCAGCGTAAGTATTTCCCTCAGCTTTTAGAACCAAGGTATCAATCTAGTAGGAGACCACGCGCGAGTCACCTCGTACCTACACAAACAAATAAGAACCTCGCAACCAACGCGAAAAAGGGGTTGTCAATCCCTTCTCGGCCACTTGCAAGAGTGAGATCTGATAGAGATAATAATAATAACAAGATAAATATTTTTGGTATTTTTATGATATAGATTGAAAGTAAAGATTGCAAAATAAAATAGATTGGAAACTTATATGATGGAGAATAGACCCAGGGGGCATAGGTTTCACTAGTGACTTCTCTCAAGATAGCATAAGTATTATGATGGGTGAACAAATTACTGTCGAGCAATTGGTAGAAAAGCGAATAATTATGAGAATATCTAGGTATGACCATGTATATAGGCATCACATCCGTGACAAGTAGACCGACTCCTGCCTGCATCTACTACTATTACTCCACACATCGACCGCTATCCAGCATGTATCTAGAGTATTAAGTTCATAAGAACGGAGTAACTCTTTAAGCAAGATGACATGATGTAGAGGGATAAAATCATGCAATATGATATAAACCCCATCTTTTATGCTCGATGGCAACAATACAATACATGCTGTTTCCCCTACTGTCACTAGGATCGAGCACCGCAAGATTGAACCCAAAGCTAAGCACTTCTCCCATTGCAAGAAAGATCAATCTAGTAGGCCAAACCAAACTGATAATTCAAAGAGACTTGCAAAGATAACCAATCATACATAAAATAATTCAAAGAAGATTCAAATATTGTTCATAGATAATCTTGATCATAAACCCACAATTCATCGAATCTCGACAAACACACCGCAAAAGAAGATTACATCGAATAAATCTCCAAGAGAATCAAGGAGAACTTTGTATTGAGATAAAGAGAGAGAGAGAGAGAGAAGCCATCTAGCTAATAACTATGGACCCAAAGGTCTGAGGTAAACTACTCACACATCATCGGAGGGGCCATGGTGTTGATGTAGAAGCCCTCCGTGATCAATGCCCCCTCCGGCGAAGCGCCGGAAAAGGCCTCAAGATGGGATCTCACGGGTACAGAAGGTTGCGGCAGTGGAATTAGGTTTTCGTGGTGCCCTCTGATGGTTTGGGGGTACGTAGGTATATATAGGAGGAAGAAGTAGGTCAGTGGAGCCATGAGGGGCCCACGAGGGTGGAGGGCACGCCCCCTGCCTCATGGCCTCCTCGTTGATTGCTTGACATCCACTCCAAGTCCTCTGAATCACGTTTGTTCCAAAAATCACGCTCCTGAAGGTTTCATTCCGTTTGGACTTCGTTTGATATTCTTTTTCTGCGAAATACTGAAATAGGCAAAAAAACAGCAATTTGGGCTGGGCCTCCGGTTAATAGGTTAGTCCCAAAAATAATATAAAACTATATAAATAAGACCATTAAACATCCAAAACAGAATATATAATAGCATGGAACAATCAAAAATTATAGATACGTTGGAGACGTATCAAGGATACAAGTGACGATGGCAAAATGTACACAAAGGACCCCGGCGAGGAGAAGGTGTACAAGACGCGGAACGAGGAGCTATAATTTCGTGCCACGGCGTAATTTCTAAATTTGGTCGCCACGGCAATGTATTTGAAACAATTGCCACGGCAACGAAATAATGGCCATCACGACCACTACTAGGAAAAACATTATAGGTGGAGGCTTATCAGTAGCGCGGTTCCCCTGCACGTGCTACTACTACTTTACAGTGGCACGGGCGCCTGGAACCCACTACTGCTATACATTTTGCAGTAGCGCATTTGTGCCAAGCGGCACTGCTACTAAGTGGTAGCCACCGTACCCATCAGGCTATGTATAGTAGCAGCGTGCTTTCCAGGGACGCGCTACTACTAAGAGCGTAGTAGTAGCGGGCGTCCCGACCCGCACTACTGGTACTGCTACCTTATCCTCTTCCTCGGCTCCTGACTCTCCCTCTCCTCTCACTCACTCACTCTCCCTCTCTCACTATTGTCGCACTGTCACTGTGCTCCTCCCACCGTTGCCGCATTGCCGCCGTCCTCCGAGCCCTGGCTCTCCGCGAGCTCCTGCCGAGCCTTGTCGTCCCCCGGCCCCGGCACCACCCGACTAGTTCTCCTCCACGCCTCCGCCTCCGCCCTAGGTGAGCACGCCCAGCCGCTACCGCCTTCTTCTCCAGCCACCGCTAGCCCTCCTCCCTCCCCCACCAGTCATCGGCCCTCCTCCCTCCTCCCTCCTCCGCCTCTCTCCCCCCTCCCGCCTCTCTCTAAACTTAGGGCATTTGAAAAAAATGTAGTTTTTTTAGGGTTAAAAATTAGTAATAGAAAAAATGCGGTTGTAGTTAACTATATTTAGTTGGTAGAATTTAAAAAATGTCATGTACTTGGTATATTATGAACTTAGGGCATTTTTTAGGGTTTAGTAAAAAATAGTAATATAAATTTTTAGGTATAGAACATTTTGAATTATAGAAATGTATTGGAATGCTATATGACAAATTTTTAGGTATCGAATTTAGTAATAGGAATTTCAGCAATCAAACTCTAAGTTATATTGTGAAATTGGGGCATTTTCCATGGTTCAAGAGTAGATAGTAGGTAAAAAATCAAGGAATTCTTATAGGGTTTAGGAAACAAATTGCAGATAGTAGAAATTTTTATTTGGAATCAAATTGGATATTTATATGATAGCTTATAGGGTTTCACTAAGTACTAAAATCAGCATAATAATGTTTTTGTTTATATTTTGTTTTTGCAGAAATCAAGGAGCCCCTGCACCGTCACCTTCGTCGTCCTTGTCACCGAACCCCTCCGACCTCGAGGTGAGACCAGCCAAATCTCCATGTTGTTGATGTCGATGATGATGTAGATGTTTTCATAGATGTAGTAGAGTAGTTGATGAGTACTTGTGACAATGTGATGAAGCTAGTATTTTTTTGAGAAAGTATCTGTGAGGCTACTCCGAGTGGCCTATGTTTTGTTGTAGTGTTGATTAATTTCCTCCGAGTGGCCTATGTTTTGCCGTAGTGTTTATTAATTTCCGTTCTGGCAATTTTAGGCGCTCGATATGTCCTTTTTAGCAAAGGTCATGCCGGACTTTTCCGTGAATATTAGCATGGCTTGTGCTAGAATGTAGGAAATATCGAGTGCCCTGGATTTGCCGGAACGAGAATTAACGACATTTTGGGTTGACTTTAAGTCTGTCAGGGCTCCATACATGACAGTCAAAAAAACTGTGAGGGAGAGTGTCCACCATATATGAGAGAAGAAGAATCCTGGTTGTTGTCATGAGGGGAACTTCTTCTTCATTCGAGGGTGCTAGACATTTAGGTGTAATGCACTTTTGAATGAAAGTAGGAGCTTCCATCACCGACGGTCGCAAATGTCAGAGAGGAAGAAGAATCTTGACTGTTGTCGTGGGGGTCGCTTCTCCTTCGTTCTCGTGTGCTATACATTTTGGTGTAATGCACTCGGGAACGAAGGGAGGAGCGAACATCACCGACAGGCGAATATATACACCACGTGAGCTAAGAGTTTTCAAGAAAAGACCCAGTAGACCGATAGTCAACCCGTGATGAATAATAATGATCTAATTCAGTTTTGGTAGTACATATATTGAATTTCAGAACTTCAATTTTTTGAATTATGAACATAGGAAATGTGTGACGACGATGATAGGATCCCTGAGTGCGAGTATTGCGACGGTGACCGGGGTCTGTGTGACAGGCCTCACCTAGAAGGCGGCCAGCTTCAGTATTATGCTCGAAGAGACCTTCGATGTTTATATGGTACGCAACGACGACAAGTCTTTAACGTAATTAAGCATGACTTATGTTTCTTCAATGTGTAATTTCTGCTTTCTACAATTCGACTAGTGCATCCCCTGCCATGCAAGATGTTATGTGAAGATCATGAGAATATGTAGATAAAGAGAATTCACCTCAGGACCCATCATGGTTATGCTTTTAACGTAAAGCTATACAATGTGGTGACCTACTCCCATTTTGGTTGCTTGAATTGGGAAGCACTATACAAGGCATATGGTTTTCAGGAGGGTATGCATGTCACCTTCGATCTGGGTGATGATCCTAAAGATGACATGGATAGATAATGTCGACGAAGATAATATCGATGAAGCTAATATCGACATTTGGTTCGATGTTCATACGCTTCCACTTCTACCTCTATGTGAGTTTCGCAAACATATTTAGTCATTTATATTGTTTTTATAAAAATAGTTGACAGCTTATTTCCATTCTTCAAGAAATGTACGAAAAGTAGTAGACAAAACCTACTACACTTATGGGTCTGAGCTAACTTACGAGGAGATAAATCATTTTGTTTCATGGATTAAAGATGTTGAGACTTTTAAGACAAATTATCATATCCCTCCAAGTTATTCTCAATACGTGCCACTAGTCCATGTGTTGAACTACGGTAACATCCATCAAGATATCATGGTAAGATTTTCCCTATTATGTCACATGTGCATTTTTTGCATAGATTCTTTTAAGCTAAACTACATTTTGCTAAGTATGTCATTATGATGTTCTTCAACAGAAACTCCCGGCGGATTGTATACCTAGTCTTATGCAAATGAAAGGTGACATGAACACTGTTAGCTTACGGCCAAGTTTGCCTACGCTTCACCGCAGTGCATACATGATTCATCGAAGAGATGTCATCCTCACAATCAAAGACTGGAGAAAAGTTTTGAAAGATCTCAGAGAACTACTTGGGGGCAACATCAAGCGCAGCCCACAAATGGGAGACATGTTCATCTATATTCTCCATAATGGAGAATCAGGGGTTTACCTGTTTTATGCTATTTTACCTTCGAGAGAGTAGGAGGTCTTAGGTAGTTATGTGCTACATTGTGCTAGAATGATGAGCTAGTTCTTATATGACTATGATGATGAGTTGTTATCATGATGATGATGAGTAATGTGCTACCTTATGCTAGAATGATGAGCTAGTTCTTATATGACTATGATGATGAGTTGTTATTATAATGATGATGATGATGATGATGATGTGTGAGTTATTATATGAATATGATGATGAGTTATTACAATCATGTTGAGTTATTATGTCATTGGGTGGAAGAAACACGAATTAGACTCATGCGAAAAAAAGTTGGATTAGTCGTCCTAATGATAGCCCTACATAGCAGTAGCACGGGCCAGAACGCGTTACTGCTAAATGTTAGTTGTAGCGTTGTAGCAGTAGCGCCACCCCCATGCTAGTGATGGCCCTTTGACCCACGCTACTGATAGGCTTTTCCCTAGTAGTGGACACTTCAACTGGAGATTGAAGATGATCATGAAGATTTCCGGCGCCGAGGGCTATACCATATCATGCTTTTATGAACTGCCTGGTGTTTATCCCTTTTGTTGTTTGCACCCTTTGATTGCGCAGTAATCAATTATTAGGGTGATCTCTCACAGTAAATATCAAGTAAAAGATGCTCTTCCTAGTGTTGCAACCGTCTAGGACATTCTATCATCTCGAAGTTCGTCATGTCCACATGAGTTCAAATGAGATGAGAGATGTAAGACGGAGATGGTCAGACCATATGTGCAGATAACACTCGATTGTCTTGAAGTTCTAGCAGAATCATTCTGAGCTTGGAGCACATAGCATTGAAAGATGAACAAGAGTCATATGGTGATATGATCGTCAATAGAACTAGAAAACATTGTGAATTTGCAAGGGTGCAAGAGGCAGCCCGAAAGACATTGAAAGAGCATTCGAGGTTTTGCAATCTAGGTTTGCCATTGTTCGTGGTCTTGCTCGTTTTTGGGACAAGAGGACCTTGAAAAATATCATGACATGTTGTGTTATCCTTCACAATATGATTCTCGAAGATGAGAGAGGAATGAACTTGGAGTTCTTCTACGACAATGTGGGTAGCCGTGTCAAACCAGCTAGAGACCCTAACCGCATTGGAGATTTTCTTAAGACCTACAATAAAGAGATTGAAAATGCAAACACCCACTTTCTAACTTCAGGAGGATCTCATTGAGCACCATTGGCAAAGGGTTGGACAGTAACTCATTTTTGTATTTATTTGTATTTGTATTCGTGACAAGTTTTGTATTGCATTATTTAGTTTGCATCGGTGATTTGAATAATTATTTGTAATGTGGATGATTGTTGTATTATGTTGGTATTGAATAATTATTTAGTTTGCTTCCGTGATTTGAATAATTATTTTGTAGTGTGGATGTTTGTTTTTATTTTTGTGCTGTGGATTTGATATTTGTGGGCCGGTGGGATGCGAGATGCAGCGGCGCAAGAGCAGACCCCGCAAAGCCGACCCGTAAAAAAGTATATTTCACGAATATCCTTTTATACGGGTCCGTTTGGGGGTCTGCATCTGCGGTCGTCCGCGCCGGCCCGCAAAGCCCGTTTTCCGCGAACTGCAAACGCGTTTTGTGGGCCGACGGGATTCGGGGTCTGCTAGAGTTGCTCTTAGCTAGGCGCCATCACTGCTTCCTTATAGTGCACATGTTTCATCTTTCTCTAAGATGAAATATTCAGTAGATTTGATAATCTTTCCTGACCTTTGCATTTTGTTACAGTCTTAACTCAAGCTTCTACATCCTGTGTAGTAGATTCCATTGCTTAGTTTTGTAGACAAAATTATTCCAGAACCTTTCTGGTTTAGTCTTGTTTTAACTTAAGCCAGAGAATCAACAATTTGAATAAGCTCTATCATTCTCCCATTTACCCCTTCAACGAGTAAAAACTATACATTCTCTTGACAAACATTTTTGTACTTAGAATTTTGTGTGAGAAATATAAAACCTACAATCAAGCAATTGTCTAAAATATTCTATAACTCTTTATAGTGTTTTTAGACTCTCGTAGATAGTACACCTGTTTAGTAAATATAATATTTTTTCATTCATAACCCCCCCCCCAAATTTAATAAGAGCAGACCGGTAATAATAATTCCACAATTATTCAATTGCTTGCTAAACTCATGACTTAGATATAGTTCTTCAAAAAAGAAGAATCATTTTATCTTCTATCATAATGATATTATATCTTCATCATGAATTTCTTTGAACTATTTCAAATATTTCAGTTCTTATCAAGTAAATCACATTTACTCATAACTTTTGATGAATATAATTTTCTGCCACACTCTGTTATATCCATTGGATGTAATGTATTTAGTCAATTCAAATAAAAGACTTTTATGCTTCATCTATATGAAGATCAATTATCTGATATAACTATGTGGTGTCATACACAAGTGGTTTCATCGGTCTTCTCAAGACGTTTAGCTTTAATGTTATAAATCATAGACTTCAAGATTTACTATGAATAAACCATCTCAAAATAAAGGTTTAATCAAAAACCATATCTCATAATGATCCGAACAACTATTGTTTAAAACTTATAAGAATATCCATCGCATAATCAATAGGATAATGCATTACAAAACTCCAAAGTAAAATAACTATTATTTTAGTTCTAAGATAAATCTTGATGATAAACTAAAGATATGACTTAGATGGCCTTTGGGTAGCGATCCCATCACCATTCCCGACTTGTATCATGACTTCATTTCTTCTCTCCTTGTGAGCTCTCTGTCGTCCCTGTGTTGGTTTGCAAAATGTGAGCAACATATCAGTATTGCTACTTCTTGAGCTTGCGCTGATTTTTCCCTTGAAGAGGAAAGAGTGATGCAGCAAAGTAGAGAAAGTATTTCCCTCAGTTAAGAACCGAGATATCAATCCAGTAGGTGGTACAACCAAGTCCCCAATAGATGCACGGATACGTCCATTTTGCATCATGTTTTTCTACTGTTATTTATAATGCTTTTATGCATAATAATGCTTTATGGAGTATTTCTAATGCCTTTTCTCTCATAATATGCAAGGTTGACACAAATAGGGAGAATACAGGGAGCTGGAATTCTAGACCTGAAAAAGCTACGTCAGGACACCTATTCTGCACATCTCGAAATAAGCTGAAATTTTATGGAGAATTATTTTGGAATATATAAAAATACTAGAGCAAATAACTACCGGAGGGGGCCACCTGGTGACCATAAGACACCAGGGCGCACCAGGTCCCCCAGGCGCGCCTTGGTGGGTTGTGGCCAGCCCGACCCACCTCTGGTGCCCATCTTCTGGTATATAGGTCATTTTGACCTAGAAAAAAAAGAGGGGGACTTTCGGGATGGAGCGCCGCCGTCTCGAGGCGGAACTTGGGCAGGAGCACTTTTGCCAAAAATTCTTCCTGCTACTTCTTGAGCCTGCGTTGATTTTTCCCTTGAAGAGGAAAGGGTGCTGCAACAAAGTAGATATAAGTATTTCCCTTAGTTAAGAACCAAGGTATCAATCCAGTAGGAGGTACAACCAAGTCCCCAATAGATGCACATGCACAAACTAACAAATACTTGCACACAACGCGAAAAAGGGGTTGTCAATCCCTTCACGGTCACTAGCAAGAGTGGGATCTAATAGATATAGGTATAAAAGATAAGTAGAAGGCAAAATAACATAAATATAAATAAGTGCCAGCAAGGTATTTTTTGGTTTTTGGTTTTATAGATATGAAAGTATATGATGAGAAATAGACCCCGGGGCCATAGTTTTGACTGGAGGCTTCTCTCCTGAAAGAACACATCCGGTGGGTAAACAAATTATTGTTGAGCAATTGATAAAAAAGCGCAAAGTTATGACAATATATAATGCAATGATCATGCATATAGGCATCACTTCTGTGACAAGTAGACCGAAACGAGATGGGGACGGAATCGCCGGTGGTGGACGGGAGGAACCAAAGGTGGGAGGCGGTGGAAGGAGATGGGGAAAGGCGCGCGGGCTGAAATGTCCCTCCCGCCAACCGCTTCACTGGGATACGGGGCACCGCAGGGGCGAGGGGGAAACCCGCATATTTGCAGGTTGGGGCCAAGATTTTGCCGCGCCCCTCAAATTTTTTTGCGTGCCAGCCATGTTTGCGGGGTCTGTTCGGGTGGGATTTTCCGCGCCGACCCACATTTTGGTGGTTATTTTGTGGGTCGGGGCTTTTTGCGGGGTCTGCTAGAGTTGCTCTAAGATAGGTATTACTCATACCATTTAAAATCCAAAGTGAAGTCCATATGCGAGGAACAAGTTTTGAACTTGGAGAAGCCTTCAGATAGTGTATAAATGGGTCTTAAATTATTCATGGATAATGATCCTGAAAAAATAATTTTACAAAAGAGTTTTGTAGGATTGGAAGAATTGACCTTCTTATTAGTAGCAATACTAAAAGACATAAATCGATTACAATGGTGAGTGTTTTATATTGATATCTGACAAGTGAGTAACAAAACTAAATTTGGAAGAGATTTCAAAACATGATGTATATGAGATACAACCAAAAGCTTTTGTTGGGAATACCGGAATGATATAAGTATTTCAAAGCCATGTGTATGATCTGAAATAAAGTATCAAGTAGCTGGAAATTTCATGAAGTAATTGGATAAGAAAATTATCAAAAGACTTGTGGATACAAGAAGTTTAGTGGGAGCTCTATGATATTTATGATCTTACATATGTATGACATCTTACTTGATCAAAATAATATAAAGTATACTAGCACAAAGAAAATGTTTCTAAAACACTTAGAATTATTTGGGTTTGAGAGCACGGGCACAAAGGGAATCCGGATTATCAATTAATCTCCAAGCCTGTTTCGCGAGTAGGGCTAGATTAAAATAATGAATATCTCGAAACCCCATTCCACCTTCTTTCTTTGCCACACACAACTTCCACCACACAAACCAATGCATTATCCTCGGATTGTAACCATCACCCCACCAATAATGTGACATCGCATCTGTAATTCCTTTGCAAATCTATTTTGGAATTTCAAAAAGCGATATTGCATTAGATAGTATAGCTTGTACAATTGATATGAGTAGTAATTCCTTTCCTCCTGTTGAAAGTGGCCTTTCCTTCCATCCCATAATTCTTTTCATAACTCGATTCACCAAAAACTGGAAACAACCCATCGTATCTAGATCCACATAGGATGGTAAGCCTAGATAAGTATTCGATAGTGCCTCGGTCATTATATTCAAACTACTGTAAATTTGTTCCTTCATCTCAGCTCTAGTATTAGGACTAAATAAAATACTTGACTTGTCCACACTAACCTTTTGTCCTAAAGCGGCACAATATGACAGCATGAATTTCTTTCAGATACTCGGCATTCTCGGTATTGGCCTTCATCAGGATTAGTGAATCATCTGCAAACAACAGATTAGTGATGGATGGTGCTTCCCAACACACCTTCACTCCCTCAAGCTTCCCTTCTTCCTCAACTTTATTCAGCAAAGCAGTCAAATCTTCAGTACATAACAGAAACAAATAAGGCGACAATGGATCGCCTTGTCGCAACCCTTGAGACGGTTTAAAACTTTTTGTTTCTTTTGATTAAGTGTGAAACAACTGCTATTTGACGCAACATGCATGAAAGAGGATTTGCCTTCACAACTCTTGTGCCCCACAAAACCAATAGCGAGCAGACCTGTGTTCTCGCCTGAAGCTTTTCCCACGCTCTGTATCTACTGGGCCAGCCCATTTTCATCTCGGCGTTGAGCGAGCGAGGCGACTTTTCGGGGTCGAGGTTTGGTCCATTTTTCAAAAATAATTAAAGTTATTTCTTTTGGTTTTCTTTGTTACTTCATCGGTATTATTCATTTTTCTATTTTTCTTCGTTTTTCACCTATTTTCTATGTTTCTTTGGTCTTTCTTGTTCTTTCTTTTTTGTTTTCTTTCTTTGTGTCTTTCTCGATTTTCACTGTTTTTCTTTCTTTATGTCTTTCTTCATTTTCTCCGTTCTTCTTTGTTTCTTTCTTGCTTTTCATGAGTTTTCTTTCTTTTTCGTTGTTTCTTTCTTGGTTTTCCATGTTTCCATTCTTTTGCATTGATTCATCTAGTTTTTTATTTTGTATTGTTTGAATTTTTTATTCAGTTTTTTTTTTGTTTTTCTCTGCTCCTCTGTTAATTTTTATTGGTTTCTTTTTTATTCAACACATGTCCACTTCTTTCAATAGACATTAAAAAACATATTTCATATACACAATTAACATTTTAAAATACATAATTAACATTTTGGAAATTTTGCATTATTTTATGTCTACTTTTTTCGTACACATTGTAATTTTTTTGTATATACTAATACATTTATTTAACACACATTTAACATTTCGAATACAAGATTGACATATTTTAATACATGGTCAACATATTTCTATACATGGTGAACATCTTTTAATGGCAGCAAACATTTTCACACAAACAATGTACATTTTTTGTATACGTCAGGAACATCATTATACGCATATTTGACATTTTGTAAATACAGAATCAACTTTATAAAAACATTTGTTTTTTATATCTACATTTATTTAATGTATGTTGTAAAAATTTCTTTATACACCAGGAACATTTTTTAAATCCTGATCAACATTTTTCGTACATGTTCTTTTTTGTATATTATTTTGTTTCGTATGACTGAAAAATCTATACACATCTATCATTTAGAATGATTCTTTAACATTTTCAAATACTTGATTAAAATATTAAAATGCTTGATTTTTATATATATATGTTTAACTTTTTTCACACACATTGTATTTTTTTTTACATTTTTGCATACATGAGAAACATTTTTTCTGTACATATTTCACTTTTTTAAAATGCTTGGTTAAATATTTTCATATGCTTTCTCTAAAGATTTTTGTAATTTACATATTCATAATATTTGGAAGTATAAACAAACCCGAAAAAAGAAAACAGAAAAATGTGACAAAAAGAGGCAGTGGCCTATGGACTGTGGCCTTGCGCGCGCCTAGGCTTGCCCATCTTGCACTCGCCTTCAACGAGGCTGCCCTACGTCTCGCCAGAAGCGCAGCAAAGTCCTCGGGGAGCTCCTAGTCAGCGCCTTTGGCACCGGCTAAGGAAATCAGCGCTCACGCACGTCGCACGTCTTGGCTGGCCCAAAACAGGCCACCGCATGCTTGCCCCACTACGCTCACAAGGATCGTTGTCTGTCGCTAGTAAAACAACGATAGTTGTCCACCTTTTCCGCTATGTAGTTTAATTTCACAAATTCGTGCACTATAAAATGAATCACGAATTCGATATTTTCAAAAATCACAAAAAAAATAGTCAATTCAAAAATGTCTCGGATTTTGAAAAAGGTTCATGAACTCAAAAAAAATTCGATTTGAAAAGATTCATCAAATTTGGAAAATATTTTACCAAATTTTAAAAAAATAATTGAATATTAAAAAGGTTCATCCATTTTGAAAAAAATATCATCGATTGTGAAAAAAATTCATTAAATTTTAAAAAAATTCATCGATTTTGGAAAAAGTTTATGGATTTTGAAAAAAAACTTCATCCATTTGAAAAAGTTCCTCAAATTGAATAAAAAATCACTAATTTTAAGAAACAAATCATCATTTTGAAGAGAAAGTTCATGAATTTGAAAAAACAACGTCGAACCAGGAAGAAGAAAAAGGAAAAAAATACAGAAAAATGAAAAACTGAAAAGGGGAAAAAGGGAAAAAGGAAAAAATGAGAGAAGAAAGAAGAAAGAAAAGAAAGGAGGTTAGTTATCTGTTCAAGCCCAGCAGGTGATTACTGGCGTGTACCTCAATGCTAGAGGTTAATTATCAGTTCAGGCAATGTGGCGTGGTGGTTACTGGCGTGTACCTCAATGCTAGAGGTCGCTGGTTGGACTCATAATGGGCGCGCAGTTTTTTGCATTTCAAGAAAACCAAGAGAGAGAGAGAGAGAGAGAGAGACATATGGACCGGCCCAGCGGGAGGTGGTGTGTGCGTCCGTCTGCAAAGTGTATATTAACTGGAGCTGAAGAGCCAAACAGGAAGCCCCAAAGTCCGGAATTTCCTATTTGCCGCTCTTTGCGGCAAGTAGTCGACCGGACGCACAGGCAGATTGACGAGCGCGTTAGGATGGGCCGGCCCGTTCAAACGTTAAAGTGAATCCGGTTTTGTGAATCTTCTAGGTAGTTGCCAGCCAGTTTTTCTGGTTTTGGGAACCTTCTAGAAGATTCCTAAACCGGTTTTTCTATTTCCCCCTTTACCCCTTTTTGTTTCTTTTCTTTTACTGTTTCTTTTTCTTTTTCGTTTTAATGTTCGTTTTTTCTGTTTTCTTTTTTATGTTTCTTTTTTTTCCTGTTTTCTCTTTCTTTTTCATTTTTTCGTTTTTTGTTTTTCTCTTTTCAAAGTTATATTATTATTTTTTCAATTTTTTTGTGTTTCTCACAATTGTTCAAAACTTCACAAAATGTTCTCATCTTTCGAATTTTGTTCATGCTTTCAAAAAACTGTTCAAAACTTCACAAAATGTTCTCATTTTCAAATTTTGTTCATCCTTTCAAAAAAATTGTTCAAAACTTCACAAAATGTTCTTATTTTCAATTTTTGTTCCTGACTTGAAAATCAAAAAATTATTCAAAGTTAAAAAATGTTCTCATCTTCAAATTTTGTTTCTCTTTTCTTTTTTTAGTTTCTTTTTCTTTTTTATGTTTTTTTCACAATTTCACAACTTTGCAAAATTTGTTCGCAAATTAAGAAAAATGTTCATTTTTTCATTTTTTCGTGAGTTTCAGTAAATGTTCCTTTTCAAATTTTGTTTGCATTTTTTCAGAAAATGTTCGTGTTTGAAATTTTTGTTCGTGAGTTTCGTAAAATGTTCCCATTTCAAAAATTTGTTCACATATTTCAAATTTTGTTCGGGAGTTTTAAAGAATGTTCACATATTTCATATGAACTTAACTTTTTCTCTCAAACATAACATTCGCTTACAAAATTTTGTTCTCTAAATTCAAAAAATGTTTGGGATTTTAAAAAGTGTTTATTTTATCAAAACTTTGTTCAAGTTTTTTAGTTGTTCTTCTAGCTGCAAACGCGAACATTTTTTGAATTTTTAAATTTTTTGAACATATCCAATGTTTAAGGTTTCTCGGTGGGGGTGTTAGATATGTAGTAGATGATCTTTTAAAGTACCCGCGTTACATATGACCGAAGGAGGTAGCTAGCTTGCCTGGTTAGTGACAAGAGTATACTAGCTCCAGATGCAGGGATCGATCCCCCGCTCCGCGTTATAATTTTAGGTGATCATTTTGCTGTTTCATCGCGACGATGGGCCGGCCCATTCGGGGGGCTGTACCTGTGCGGCGCATGCGAATTGGACGCAAAGAGCGGCGCATAGGAGGTCCCCCAAAGTCCTCCTAATCAGCGCCCGCTAGCAAACCTGGCCCTCGCAGGCATGCCAGCGAGCCAACTTGGCACTAGCGGCCCGCTCGCTCGTTTTGCCAAGTACTTCATTCGTTCTATAATGTAAAATGTTTTTTGACACTACACTAGTGTCAAAATACGTCTTACATTATGAAAAGGAGGGAGTAGTTTTTTTTCTGATATTGGTGTGGTAGGAAAAAATGTCATGTTCTTTAAGATACTGTTGAAAAAAATTGTAAACTCAAAAAGGATTACCTTGTCAAATTCATACAAAATAAAAAAAATGAAAACAAAATTCCATGAAAAAAATGAAACATCTATTTGCAAAAAAAAATTGTTAATTTGAAAACAGTTCAGCAATTTTAAAAAACAATGTTAGATTTGCAAAAGAGAGGTTGACAAAACATAAAAAGGTAAAAAAATCTGAAAAGGGTTCGTGCAAATTTGAAGAGAAGGTTCGCAAATTTGAAAAAAGTTTCATGCATTTAACAAGAAAAATAGAAAATAATGCGGAAAACAAACAAAACCGGTTAGATACCTAAAACAAAACAAAAAACAGATGGGAAACTTCCCAAAACCGAGACCTACTCCTCCCACTACAACCTAAGATGGGCTGGCCCGTTTTTGAATGCCTTCAGGCACCAATTAACGAAAGGCACGTTAACAGACGCAGAAGGTCTTGAATAGGATTTGGGAGGCATATGTTATTTGGGCCTGATTTTCCATTCTCTGGTGGGCATGGCTCTCGGGCCATTTTACGACAAGTTGATGTGATACTAGAATGATTTCTAGAGATCATATCGTTCACAAAAAACTCCCACTATATTGTACTCACATCCCTCGTTAATGGGAAATTCATAGAACCCCGTTAAGGTCTACCCGTATTTTCAGATATCACTAAAAATTCATATTCAAAAGGAATTTCAAATGATCTTTTCCTGACATGACTTAACCAATAAAATACACCATTGAATCCATATTCAAAAGCCAACTCAAAAAAAGAATTCGTATTCAAAAGAAATTTCTGATGACATATGTTTTGTGTAATAAGACTACTTGTGATCAAACTTCGGGGACAAACATACATGTGCGACTAGGATCATTAATAAACCACGCAAAATTATGAGCAACAACATGCAAAGGATTTCAGACATGGTAGAATAAACGAGACAAAATTGTATCTAGGAAAACACAGCTTCTCACTTAAACCAATAATAATGCCATTATTTCACGCAAAAATATTTTTTCTAACAATTTTTGAAACTCTGATCAATATTTAAGATTTTTGAGCATATTTTGAAAATTTTGAATTTATGACAGAAAAATAAAGGATGAAAAAAGGAAAAAAGAAAACCAAAAACCAAGGGAGAAAAAAATAGTTCAAGAACCCTCTAAAATGCTTCGTTTCAGCTGGCGGATCGTGCAAGGTCTGCCGCCTCCATGTGACACGTGTCTTTGCATATGTGTTCCTATCATTTTTTCGCAACATCATCCGTGTTGCAAAATTTTCTTCCGCAACAACACCCGTAATGTAAAAATGAGGGCGAAAAAACTACACCATCATATATGTTGGAAAAAAATTCTGCAACATGAGCTCTATTGCACGGGGCTCTGCAACACTGCCATTGTTGCAATGGTGTGGACGATGTTGGGCGCTGGATGGCGTCAGATTTAATGGTTGCCGAGGTGGTGAGTCTTTTGAAAAGATCAGCTGACCGACGCGTAGCACATCTCAAACATAAAACCCACTAAAACCAAAAAAGAGAAACAATTCCAAGAACCCTCTAGAAAGTTCTCAAAATCGATAAAAAAACCGGGCTATGACATGTTCCCAAAACCCGAATCAGCATGCAAAACTTTAAAACGTCAATGGGTCGGCCCAGCTCGGTTGCTCTGTTCGAAACATCAACTATTTGACACAACACAAGTCAAATAGGATTTGTCTGCGATAGTCTCGTGCCCTGCAAAACCTATATCTCGTGTCTCGCCTCAAGATTTTCCACCACTCTGTGGCTACTGGGGCAGCCCATTTTCTTCTCCGCGTCGAGCGAGCGAGGCGACTTCTCCTGGTCTAGGTTTGGTCTCTTATTTTCTTTTAGATTTTTCTTTATGTTTTGTTTGTTTCTTCATCGATTTTCTTTATATCCTTTGGGTTTTTCTTTGTTTTTTTATCGGTTTCCTTTGTTTGTTTCACAGTTTTTAATGGTTTTTCTCTTTATTTAATTTTCTTTGTGTCATTCTCGGTTTTCACTAGGTTTTTTCATTTCTTCATGTCAATCTTCATTTCTCTTCATTTCACTGGGTTGTCATCAGTTCCCTTTGTTTTTTGTTGTTTTTTACTGGTTTTATCTGTTTCCATTATTTTACATTGATTTTCTACGGGTTTTCAAAAAATGCAATTTTCTTTGTTTTCCTGTTTGTTTTTATTGGGTTTCTTTGTCGATTTTCATCAGTTTCTTTTTTGTTTAACACATGTCAACTTTTTCAGCACATATTCAATATTTTCCACACGCATTAGAACATATTTTATATAAACCTTTAACACTTTTAAATACATGATTAATATTTTTTGAAAACTTATAATTTTTATGTCTACTTTTTCCTTGCACATTGTTTTTTCTATGTATATAATATATTTTTAATATACGTTTAACATTTTAAATACAAGACTAACTTTTCTTAATAATATTCAACATTTTTAATACACGGTGAACATTTTTTAGTGGCAATAACTATTTTTTTACACACAATGTACATTTTTGGTATGCGTCAGGAACTTTTTATATGCATGTTTAACATTTTTAAATACAAAATCATATAAGTATGTTTTTTATGTATACGCATTATTTGGGCCTGATTTTCCATTCTCTAGTGGGCATGGCTCTCGAGCCGTTTCGTGAAAGTTGATGCGATAGAACCCCAATATCATGGCAAAGCACTATTGTCTTAAAAAAAACTAGGCAAAGCACTATTGTCTCAAAAAAAAACTGGGCAAAGCACTAGGCTCTAGAGATCATATCATTCACAAAAAAAACATCCCACTATATTGTACTCCCACGTTAAATGGAAATTCCATCAAAAAAGATAGAACCCCATTATGGTCTACCTGTATTTTTAGATCTTCAACTTGACCAATTAAATACAATAGTGAATTCATACAATTTTGCTAAAACATGTCTACATGTGCCCTAAGTATTGCAGATTGCACATCTAAGTCCTTTGTCATTGATAATCATGATTTGAAAATTATCGTGTCTGGCAAAGGTAAAAAAAATGAGGTGCGTTGCATGAAACTTTGCCGTGTCGTGTTACGCTTGCCAACAGACACATGAAAGTCTCCCCTATATGCCCTTCCTGTTCTAGGGGGCAGACGACACAAAGCACGTGTTATTTCTTTGTCGTAAAGCAGAGGAGGTTTGAAAAAAATTAGGAATATACGAGATGATTAACATGGCTTGTGCTATTGACCGTGCGGGAGAGGTTGTCCTTGAATTCTTACTCCTTATACCAGACCAGCACTTATTTATATTAGGCCTCAAGAATGTACGTGAAATGATAGCTATTACTGCCTAGTACTTATGGTGGAATAGATGTATTCTGGTTCATGAACGAAAATTACAAGATGCACACCAAACTCCCCTATGCAACTAAGAAAAGAGGGGGTTGAAGTAGACCGCCTGTGAGTTTTGTTAAACTGAATGTGGATGCGTCTTTGATCATGATCTGCTAAGGGGAACGGCTGGCGTTGTATAGATGACAAAGAAAAATTCACTGTTGGCGGAAATTGGAAGATTGAATAGTGTGCTGATGCTATGGCAGGAGAAGCTCCAGCCCTTAGATTTAGATTATCTCTTGCACAAAAGGTGGTTAGATTATCTCTTGCACAAAAGGTGAGATGCAATCGGCTTGTTAATACTCTGATAATATGAAAGTAATCAATACCATGTAGAATGAAGGTTGGTTTGCGGAAACGGCAATGACAGTGTTTAATGATTGCTATTTTTTGTCTTGTGATTTTTCGCTTACTAGATTTGAACATCGTAATAGGGAAGCGAACGTGGTTGCTCATAAAATTGCTAGGCTAGCAAAAATTTCCGCAACAAATTCTTGGATTATTGTAACACTTTTAACAGACAATGTAACCGTTATTTTCAATTAATAAAGTTGTTTCTATTTGTCAACAAAAAGTCCTACATCATTGATTTTGTGAAGATTCATGCAGGCGTTTTCTGTTGTCTTTTTCTTTTTTCTTTTTAGCTTGATAGTTTGATTTTGTCACTTAGATATGCAAGAACTTTTAAATTTGATTTTGTCACTTAGATATGCAAGAACTAGAACACATCCAGATGTGCCCTAGACAGATCCAAATTCATATTCAAAAGAAATTCTAATGGTCTTCTTTGTTTTTGATGACATAAGAAATCCACCATTGAATTCAATTCAAAAGAAATTTCTGATGACATGTTTTGTGACATAAGCCTACTTGTACACCCCTCAAAAGAAAACTTCAGGGACAAACAATCATGTACGACCAGGATCATTAACAAAACACGCACAAATATGAGCAACAGCTTGCGAAGGATTTCAGACATGGCAGAACAAACGAGACAAAACTGTATCTGGAAAAGCACACCTCCTCACTCAAACCAATAATAATGCCATTATTTCTGGGCAAAAGCAAACGCCGCCTCTCCCAACCCTCACAAGGCTCAAAACATAACCATAATAACAAATCCTCCGCCTAAGAGACAGCATGTAAGATAATAGAAGGGAAACAGGATAGTTGATAGAGTTCCCGTTGGTGCCGCTGCTCCGACTCAGGCTCAGGCCAGCCGCTAGCCGTGCTGGACACACTAGTACCGGTAGGCCGCAGGCTTGTAAGGACCCTCAACTGGGATGCTAATGTAGTCAGACTGGGACTTGGTGAGCTTGGTCAGCCTGGCGCCGAGCTTGCCCAAGTGGAGGGCCGCGACCTTCTCGTCGAGGTGCTTGGGGAGAACGTACACCTTCTTCTCGTACTTGCCGGTGGCCTTCTCGTTCCACAACTCAAGCTGAGCAATAACCTGCAACAGGCGAAAAATTGGGTGTCGGCTCACGGTTGTACAAGTTATTAACTGATTGGTTGACAGGAGACTGCGCATTGATCATACCTGGTTAGTGAATGAGCAGGACATGACAAAGCTGGGGTGGCCAGTGGCACATCCAAGGTTCATCAGACGACCCTCAGCAAGAACAATGATGCCGGTCTTGGTCTCGGGGAAGACCCAGCGGTCAGTCTGGGGCTTGATGGTGATGCGCTTGACACCAGGGTAGGTCTCAAGGCCGTTCATGTCAATCTCGTTGTCAAAGTGACCAATGTTGCAGACAATGGCGTTGTTCTTCATCTTTCTCATGTGGTCAACCATGATGATGTCCTTGTTTCCGGTGGTGGTCACAAAGATATCAGCCTCAGAGACAACATCCTCCAAGGTGAGGATCTGGATGCCCTCCATCAGGGCCTGAAGGGCACAGATGGGGTCAATCTCTGTCACGATCACACGGGCACCAGCCTGCTTAAGTGCGGCGGCACAGCCCTTGCCAACATCACCATAACCGCAGACCACGGCAACCTTGCCGGCGATCATAACATCAGTGGCCCTCATAAGACCATCAGGGAGCGAGTGACGGCAACCGTAAAGGTTGTCGAACTGTTCAGGAGAAACATATATTAGTGTTTTATTACAACATAGATTAGTAGTAATTGTTAGCAAGGTGAAAATGTCATTGAATTCTACCTTTAGATTAAAACAGAACAAGAGTACATTTAAAAAAAACTACACAGGGCAAATCACATAGTAATTCAGTGCATTGCACAGTAGTGTTTCATGCTCAAATGAGTGCAGTGAAATAATAATATTTGGTAGGCAGGTTACTCTATAATTAGACCCTCCCTGGCCGTCAGATCCAGAAAACAATGCGACTAATGTTATCATTAGTTAGTTAGTCAACAACCAGCCTGACAAACACTAAGCCCAAAGACAAAGATACAGATCCAGGTCTAGTACTCCACCGCTGCTTCGCCATGAAGCAGCATCTAAACTAGGCAACAACGAGATCTAAATATTAAAATATCAGATCTACAACATAAACATGTAAACTACAACAAGTCAACAATACTACTACGCTCAAACAAGTAGAAACGCGCTGGCACGGAGCATCAGATCTGAAATGGAAAATGGGAACCAGGGAAGCAAGTATACCTTGCTCTTGGTGACGGAGTCGTTGACGTTGATGGCGGGGAAGAGGAGGGTGCCGGACTCCTGCATCTGGTAGAGCCTCTTGACGCCGGTGGTGGTCTCCTCGGAGACACCGACGAGCCTCTCCTTCATCTTGCGGTACTTGTGGGCGTCGGTCTTGAGCCCGTCGCGGATGATGGTGAGGACGATCTTGAACTCGGGGTTGTCGGTGGACTCCGGGTCGGGGACCTTGCCGGACTTCTCGAACTCCTCCTCGGCCTTGACGCCCTCGTGGATGAGTAGCGTGGCGTCACCGCCGTCATCGACGATGAGGTCGGGGCCGCCGCCGGCGCCCCAGTCGAGGCAGCGCTCGGTGCACCACCAGTACTCCTCGAGGGTCTCGCCCTTCCAGGCGAAGACGGCGGCCGAGTCGCGGGCGATGGCGGCGGCGGCGTGGTCCTGGGTGGAGAAGATGTTGCAGGAGCACCAGCGGACCTCGGCGCCGAGCGCGGTAAGGGTCTCGATGAGGACGGCGGTCTGGATGGTCATGTGGAGGGAGCCGGAGATGCGGGCGCCCTTGAAGGGCTGCGAGGGCCCGAACTCGGTGCGGCAGGCCATGAGGCCGGGCATCTCGACCTCGGCGAGGTCGAGCTCGAGGCGGCCGAAGTCGGCCTGGGAGAGGTCCTTGACCTTGTACTCCCGGCCCGACGAGGTCTTCTCCACGGAGAGCGCCATGGAGAAGGTTGGTGGATTGGATCTGGCAGCGGAGGGAGGAGGAAGAAGAGGAGTGATGGGAGGAGGCGGCGATGGTAGAGGGTGGGGGTGAGGAGGGTTTTATGGGGAACGGGTCCGGTGGAAATGGACCAGCTGCATTCTACAATTCCGCATTTGTTTCAATCCAGACCGTTCGATTTCGAATCGACGGTCGGAGGCGCGCCTCACCAAACCACCACGAGATTTGTCAAGGAAAACCCTACCGGCTGAGATATTTTTTGCAAAATTCACCCTGTGGTCTGTTCGGTTTTATCTCCAGGGCAAGCCAGATATCATTATATTTGAAAAAAAAACATGGGCTCAAATTATACAACAGTCGTTACAAGGAAGTCCCTGAAAAAATGAAAATGCAATATAGCTCTCAAAAATCCTTCATCATCTCCATCCTGCACATGTCGATGTCGCCGATGGAGTTCCGCCACGCACGTAGCCGAGAAGTCACGGAATTTTGTCGACAAGCGACAACAACATGGATCCACAGGCTGCTGGAGAAGTTGATGTTGGGTCAAACGACGCATCCATGTAACCCTTGTTGTCTCGGCCACCATGGAAGGGAGCAAAGGACGACGATCACCCTTGACCTGGGAGTTGAAGCTCCTTCAAAATCCCCACTGCATCCTTGACCTCGTTGCGTCTAAGACTAAAAGTTTAAAACGGGCGACCCTGATCCAAGATCCAGCCCGAGCACACACGGTTTCAAAGATCCATTGTTGATGACGAAGGAAATCACATCATCAGTGGAGGATTTGGAGCGCACTTATTCATTGTCGTCGGGTTTTTTTTCTGACAGATTGACTATAAGGGAGATCCATACAGTGTAATTGGCATAACAAACCCCAATAGCAAGTACCATGCCATGAACCTTGGTTGGTGAGAAGGCATCAACCCCTCTTCATCACTAGGTTATGCCTTCGTTGTCACCACTTTTACTTAGGTTACACCATCAGCCATCTGAGGCCCTGACAGTTAAGACCTAGACCTATAGTAGACACGGTCCGAGCGCGAGGCGATGACACACAATTTTCCACAAATCAATGTTGAAGAAACCTTTCCCCCTATCCCCCATCTCATTACGATGACGAACCAAATTGGAAGCAATAAACATGAACAAAAGTTGTTCATTTTATCCCATCTTGGTTTGGGTTTGAACACTTAGATGATGAAAATACAACAACTAAACACAATGCTTATGTATTTTGGTAACTAGGCTCGACACGACTTTCCACTCTAGACTTCACAAGACATCTTAGCTCAAACCATGAAGTAAGACATCAAGTTGTAGTGCAATATGCAACAACACACCAGCAAAAGACATATGAAAGGGAACCCCAACAATTGTAACAAAGGTGCCTTATGCAAGTAGACACAAAATGGTTCACATAAAGGCCTTGGCCAGATCTGGGTGCAAAGGTGCACACGCGCGGCAACCTTGATGGCGCATATGGTTGCGAATCTAGATCAGGTGGCGGTGGGACGCATCAAGGTGATTCATGCGATGCTCAACTGTGCTGAAACCATACCTAAGAGCGTTGACCAAGAAAAAATCATTGTTGAAACAATGTCGTTGTTTCCATGTTGACCATGGTTGAGGCTCTGCGAAATAGCTAGAAGTTTTCTATTTTAAGATTTACATAATGTAACCTTTTTTTACATGGTTTAATATCGATATTTATATGGAGAAGAAATTGCATGCATGATTAAACATGCTACACTTGATTGTGATGGTGTATACAAGGAAAGACTACTACCATCGATAGAAAGAAACCCTATTCGCTGCCTGACCAACTGCCCATCCCACTTTGCCAATGGTCGTTGCTCCGGCTCCACAAGGCGGGGAGAGGGTGTTGTTATCTTTTGTCCACTACACAACAAGAACTTTTTGTTAGAATTTGTCCTTATAGCGATGGTTACTCTGATGGTAATAGTGACACGGTTTCTAATAAAATTTCTCTCGCTCTTATCTTATCTGAGCGACACTTTGTGTAACGTTGCCAAGGAGCTTCGAAAATTCTGTCTACGTCATTCTTCACAGGCGGTGAGTTTGTTCTTTCTATTGTCTATGGATGGGCCTCCATGCGTAGCGTCCACAACAACATCACCTTCCTCAACAACCCGTTCTTCCGAGCATATGTGAGCAAGGCATGTGTCTTGGTTTAGTGATACCGACGCATCTGCCCGTGAAGATCGGGGTGGTGCCATATGCAATCCTTATTATGATGTGGTACGTTGTTGCATCAATTAAATTAGTTTCGATCCTCTACATTCCTTATAGGTGTTTCACTGACTGAATTTCTCGATGTTGTCCACGCGAACGACGAGTTTGGTTGGGGTTTCGGCACGGATATTTCAGCTCGCGGTTTTAGTTGTGATCTTCATTTTCTCTAGTGTCGATTTTGCGTTTGTGAGGTCAGTTATCTGCTTCTACCCAATACTCTCTTCGTCTAATATATTATACGGTTGTATTTCAAAAAGGATACTGATTGCGCATGCCTACGTAGGAGCAAAGAAATTTGCCCTGCCTACCACCACCTACCACAAATAACAGCTTATATTGATAATGATTGTGCATCATGGGAGGAGATGGGTGCCCTTCCACAATCTGGATCGGTAGGTGCACCCGCACATGTGGTTGGTGGGGAGAGATCTGAGCTTTTATTTTTCTTTCCGATCAGAGGGGGGAGAGATCTGAGCTTTTTGGTTGGCCGCAACACATTGACTGCAACAACCGCGAAGGGGACATCTACACCGCGCATCTCCACAGAAAATCCTGGTGTGCGATGGGTACCCGCCCCACCCCACCCCACCCCACCAGTCCACTCCTCCACACCAACCCCCGAAAAGCGCCACGTACTCCCTCCTCTTTCGGCAGTTCGCTAGTGTACCCATCATGCCAGCTAACGTAAATAGGGGGTGAGGGTAGCAACTCGGGTCGATCGTTGCCGGTGTGGTGTCGACATGCTTTCTACGCATGATCTCATCGGTCCGTGACAAATTGACGATGTTCGGCGTAATTTTGTGCTCGTGGACCGGAAAATTTTGGCCGGAACCCAGAGCAAATACCTCATCGGCCGGCGACCTTTCTTCCGATGCAAGTATCGAGGCTTTTTTCTGATGTTTTTTTTAACTGTTCTTTTTTCTGAAACATTCGAGCAGCAGGGTCCAAATCCCTACGTAAACAGGGCCCGAGGTTGTTGAAGACAACACCTTGTGCTCCATGGTGCCAAGTTGGGTCTTGGGTGGGTACACAAAGTTAAATATCCGAACGCAGCGTTCGCTTCGCTGCCTTTCCCCGTGCAAACGGAAAACAGTTCAGTACTAGCACTAGTATTATACTGGTGCGCACTACTGACCCAGGCCGTGTAAAGCTACTGGTCACGACGGTATCTTTAATTAACTAACCCAAGTCGTCCCGAGTAGGCTAGTGGAGTGCGTGATGGATCCATCGTGTGGTTGGTGGTTTGAATTAGTAGGCGACGATGTGTTTACGTGAGCTACTGGGGTAGCACGGCCAACATGTGGCTCTAGCGTGCGTGGTGGTTCTACGTTGCCATCAAGGAGCTCGACGAACATAGAAAAATGGGGAGGCAGGCCGGAGAAAATTAGTAGTGCTCCGTGGAAGTGGAATCTTGCCGGATGGTGACATTTTCACGTGCGATGACTTCATTTGGTCATTGCCACCAGCACCAGATGTTTGGTCGAGGTTGGCATCAACCAAGCGATCCTGACAGTGGATTTTTTCTACCACAACTTTTCAAACTTGTTTGTTTCTAAGCAACGAAAAATAGATTCATGACGATTAACTATGCTCTAAATATTTTTGGAAGAAGCGTGTTCTTTGTCAACCCTCTTGTACCAACCCTAGCTGCCGCCGCAGCCAAGCCGGTGGCAGGGTTCCTTTTTGTTGATCGTGGACGTGGTGGTCTCGATGACGGCTCCCTCTTTTGGGGTTTTGGGTGCTTATGTGATGCCATGAGGATGTAGTGGTACATCTCGATGGTCACATGTGAATGTTCTAGTTTCAATTGGCCGACCAGTTAGGTCAATGCCACTAACGCCAGCTCGTTGTCTCAATTTGGTGCTTGCCAGCATCGGTGGATGCAACTGTTTGGAGGTCATTACATAAGTGGTAACCTTCAACTATTTGTTGGCTAGGGCGACTACACATGTGTTAGCGTGCTATCGAAACTAGTCTCGCCATCCCTTTGGCGCAAATTGGCACTATCAGGGCGGAGATCCCAATAGCTTGACAAGGCAGCTAGTAGTGACCAACGGGTTGCTTTATGCGCCTTTGTCTCCTTTTCATCATGCGTCTATCTAGCTCGATGCATTTCTTCAGCTGTTGTGGATCTCCTCACAGGCATAACTTTCTTCGATAAAAATCCATTGTTCGTCTTGACAACTACAACGTTACCCTTCTGCATTTTTATCATTATTGTGTGGAGAGGCAGCCGACTCAATTTATCGTTGGTGATGGTGACGCGGATTAATCGAGGCAGCGGGTGACTGGAATTTTGTGTTTGTGTCAACAACCTCGTAATTAAGTGGATGTGCAAATGGCGGCATGGAGTTGTGGACTAGTCACTTCGGTTTGCTTTGGTGTGAAAATGTCGAGATCATCACCCACTATGCAGGATGAAAATTCGAAGTCTGGCATTGACTGGTTGCCCTGACGATGATTACGACATTATGACATTTTCTTCTTGAAGGCGCTATTCTAGAGAACTGGAACTTGGTTCCTAGGTGAAAAATTGTACTTTCTAATGCGGGCCTTTTTTTTGAGTTTTTCTTTCTTTTGATTGTAACCTTTAACCTTCGGTTTGTGACTTTCTACATCTCTTTTTTTTGCAAGGCATGTACATCTCTAGTTGATTTTGAAGCCAAAAGAAACTAATTATTCCAGTAACTAATAAGTAAATAAGAAAGTAATTCCACTGTGCTTTATAGTTATGTACGTCATTAAAATCATCTCAAACTATATAAGGATAAAACCATACGAAAATTAGGCCAACCACAAACTTGTATGCCCTGCTTAATATGAACCTCAACGTATAGTATACAGTCGCTTACAGCTTACTAGCTGACAATGTGTAACCCATCACCGCTTTAAAAACTTTGTAAATAAAACTTTATATGCCTTCATATCTTTTTGGCCTTTTGTATGGGATGATTCTTTCGATGAAGTTGTTTTCAGCAAAAGCAATATAACAAATAGAAGTGCACGCGACACCTCATGGACGATCGCGTTTGGGAGAAGCTGCCGACGCATTGCTCTCACTCTGGCAAAAGGCCATTGTTTGTTGCAACATCCATAGTAGGATGACCCTTGTGTAACAGAAGTTCATTGCGTGTAATGGCAGCCGACTCAACTCGCCATTATTCGTGGCGAGACGGATTCGACGCTCTAGTATGAATTAAGTATTTGTTTATCTGAAAATTAAGCAATTCGGCAATACCATACAATCCTCTCAAAATTATGTCAGCGATAAAAATCTCAACAAAAGTTAGGCCAACCACAAGTTTAACACATAAGGGTAATATGAACCTCAATGCATAAATGATGGCGAAATGGTTTACTAACAGACAATGTGTCACCCATCACCCCTTAAAAATCAGTGAAAATAAAACTTTATATATGCCTTCATGGCTCCATATCCTGTTGGACTTTTGCATGGAGATGATTCTCAAGATGGAAGTTGTTTTCAGCAAAAGAAACAGAGTGAGCTGTATGCGGCACCCCGCGGCCGATCGCGCTCGGGAAAAGCTGCCGACGCCTGCTACACTCCGTGCCGTGGGCTCCTGCAAAACTGACAAATGAATGAGCACCAACCACCTGGGTGAGTCGCTGTTTGCTTTCAAGCAGATGTCGGGAAAGCAGCCAACGCAACACTCTGTTTTCTAGGGCCCCGACGCGATTCTTCCTGTAGATCTTGCGGATGTCGATGCAAAGGGACTGCTCACTCCATTGCAGTAAAGGATAAATTATGAGTATCTTAAGATAGGATTTGGAACGATAGTCATTTCTGTAATATCTAGTTCATTCACTGCTCCCTCCGCTTCATAATTTTTGTCGTGGTTTCAGTTCAACTAAACCATGACAAGAATTATGAAACGGCGAGAGTACGACTGTTGTTGCCTTTGCTTAATCTTGATGCTTCACAACTTTGATATTCAATTGGTGTCAAGCATTGTGTGGCTCTAGTGATGTGGTTACACTTATGTATCTTAATACAATATTATCTTACAAACTCCAAATATAATATAGACACATACATTATACTCGGAGTTTGCAAGATAATATTATTGTATTAAGATAAGATATAAAATACTTGGCTACATTTGCTTTTTAACCATAAATGAATCGAGTAATTATTTGTCTATCTTGACAAATCAAAATATATGTTACATTGTGAGATAGAGAACAGTAGCAAATGCCTCAGTCGTTAGGTTGTAGCAATTCAAACAACGGTGACGCTAGTCTCTTAGGGAATATGATTATGTCCGATCATATGTTTATTTCATAGCTTTCAATACACATCAGCGGGAAAACACCACATCAAGTTTGTTAGTCGAAATCAGTCAAGTCGGATTTTACAGTAAAAATGGTCTCACATAGTACATTCTCAAATTTACATTGGAAACCCATATGAGTTGTATTTCAATTGGGTTTGTTAGTGGAATAATGTGAGATAAGGAATATATCTTTAACGGTTTTTTGTTATGAGCTTCTGAGATAACACTGCCTCTCATTACATCCAGTCTACGTAAATGGGTGCATTCTTGGTATGATTTTCCCTCAAAATAGGTTGTGGTATCAAGGGAAGTGATTTTCGTAGTCATTGTATCACTAAAGAAATGTTATGTAGTGTTCATAAAAATGCCTGTCCTAATAAGAAACGTTTTCGTAGCTTGTGAGAAAATACTTATTCATTAAGAAAAACAAGAAAATGCTATATTTCTTCGTGAAGAGAAGTCCCACGACACAAATAAACTGTTACTCCGAGAATGTTGCTCCAGAGTTGTAAATTAAGAAGAGGACCATCAAATCGAAAGTCCACTTCTGCTCTCGAGCTCAAATGAGCTCGGGATGAGCATTAAAATCCAAAAAATAAAAAAAATCAAAACATTTTGAATTTTTTTATGACAAGCTTTGACAATTTTTTTGTGTGGTTGATAAATTTCAACACGAAATGACATTCATGGAAGTCATGGCGAAAAAAACATCACTCCAAAATGCTTTGAAAATGGCATTTTCGAACATCGATTTTCTACCACGACTTCCACAAATGTCATTTCATGATAATTTTTTGGAAGCAGACAAAACATTGTCAAAGTTGGCCACACACGAAATTCGGATTTTTTTATTTTTTTAATCACTGTTTTCAATTTCACTATTCATTAGAGAGCATTTGAACTCGGGAGCAGATACTCCACATCCACCATCACATATCATATTTTTAGGTCGAACAATAAGAAATAACTCAACGTCGAAATGAATAATAGTTACTGGTGGTATGAAAAAAATATTATACTTAAATACAACTAAGAGTGAACAAAATACACGAATGAGCTACATGTGCTCGTTTTGGATATTGACACTATAAAGTAAATGGTAAAGTTCCTCTTAACAGAATTTTATCGCAGCAAATATATGGTATGAAATCGAAAATTGCTTTCTGATCCTAGGCTCTAGTGAGCATTATTTTCTTGAAGAAAAAACAAAATAAACATTCAGGTGTAAGAAATTCCGTAAGAATTGCATGTATATATAAATGTGATCTATCTGCTTGTATATGTTCATGTAATACATACTCTTACACATACAAAAAATGCAGATTAAAAAGTACCGCCCCTGTAACTTTTTCTAAGACGTTTAGTCCATGACGGAGTAAAAACGTCTTATTTTAAGTTACAGAGGGAGTAGCAAACGGTACATGCCACCGTTTTTTATCACCAGTGTTTGCTATTAGAAATATATTCTGCGTATAGCTATATGGTATAAATATCTATTAATAGACCTCTACACATACATAGAAATATTTATATATAGACATAGAATTACTATTTTTTTAGAAACTTATGAATACGAAAATTTGAAATTTCCAAATTATTTTTGCTCACTTGAGCCTGGACTCCAAATCCCTCTCTCGTACCAAAGTGCACATAAAGAATAGTAATGCTGGCTCCAGGAATCTTTGGAGCAAAGCACGTCGTACACCGGTGAGTGATGCCCCCTACAGATGAACGAGCAGATCTCACCTACCACCAAACATAAGATGCAACATCTCTTTCTTTTTTTTAGCAACGGAAAAATATTACAGAAACAAGCCTCTTTCCGTTCACCAAACCTCAACAACCCCCGGCTCATTCATTTTGTTCGGAAAAATCTTTCATTTACTATTCAAACATTTGATTAGTGCCAAGCATGCAATAAACGACTAAACTTCTAGTCATAGTGGGAGTAACTTAGATAGTAACATAGCGCACTTCAAGAATTTTTTTGTTTATGTGGCATATATTTAATGAGAAGAGAGATGTTTTGAGTAACATAATATGTTACTGTAACATAGCGCTTCCCGAGAAAGAATGAGTCTATAAGCTAATAAACAAAGTCATCTATGACACTACTATCATATTACTTTGCACTATGGAGATAGTAACTTAGACTAGTGCCATATGCATGACATTAGTATAAGTTACTCCCCACTATGACCAGCCTAACCAATGCCAACACCCAACAAAATCTTTAATTTAATGCTGCAATCAGTCCACTGAGTAACTCGCTGGCCATGTACGAAAGTCTCTTCTTTTCTAGAAAAAAAAGTCAGTGGAAGAACCCGGACAAGACATATTTTCGTAAGAGCATCTACAGTCGGATTTTGCAATCCAACGCCCAAATGCCTGCGGACGTGATGGGCGCGTCCACGAACAGTGACCGATCACGCCTCATATTTAATCCTCTGCATCCGAAGGTCTCATATTACATCTGCTAGATCTATATTAACCATGCAAAATAAACCTACGTATTACGACATCCTAGCTACAATTCACCGTCGGAGATGTCTATGACGTCGATGTCGGGCGCCGGGTGGATGGGTGCATAGGAGGGCTCCGGCTCCTCTTCCTCGACCTCATCCATGTATGCGAACGCGAGCATCTCCTCCTTCTCCGTGGCGTGCTCCGCCTCCATCTCCTACTGACGACGACGTCTGACCTCCGCATCTAACTCCGGGCGGAAGGTATCAAGGATGGTCTGCTGCTCCGCATGCAGATCTGCGTCCACAGCGTCCACCACATCCTTCTCCTCAACCTCCTCCTCCTTCTCTTCCAAGTCCTCCTTCGGATGCACTGCATCCGAAGGTAGCCCCGCGGCGATCCGGGCTTCGAGCAAGGCCCGGATCTGCTCGAGGAGTTGCAATCGACGCTCTAGCGTTAGATATCGTAGCTCCATACCCTGTGGCGTGGTGGCATGACTACTAATGATGACGGACGGGGAATGAAAAGTGACGGCGACGGCGGACGGGGAGGGGGGGGGTAAATATGGACTTGTAGGGTTTCAGTGCACTACGTGGTTCGCCGGACCGTCGCCACGCGGCGTCATCGGTCCGATGAAGGAGATGAGTTTTACATCGCCAGGTTTCGAACTGTTTTCGCGTGGGTGACAAGTTCCTCGAACTCCCAAGCCCCCCGTCCCGTCAGGACCAAAACTCGTCGTCGACGAGCGGCGCCTTGCTTCCGTTTCGCTAGGAGAGCATCTTGCATGGTTTCCTCCAACTAAGAGCATCTCCAGCCGCGCCCCCAACAGGCCCTTTCCAGGCGTTTTTTCCGCGCCGGCGCCAAAAAACGGCTTAGTCGCGTCCCCATGAGCCCGTTTTTCGCCGGCTTGGGCCGAAATTGACGCCGGCGGCCCTAGGCCGAACCCGGTGCGCTGGAGGGCACCCGGGGGTGTCAGGCGAGCGGTTTTAGCGCGAAAAAGCCCCGGACCCGCCGAGTCAGCGGCACGCACCTCGTCTTCCTCAGAACGCCTCGGTTTTCCGCAGGGAATCAATGGCAAGGCTGCAGCCGGTCAGCCTTGCCATTGATTCCTCACGGGCGGCGCGTCGCTGAAGGAAATATTCCCTAGAGGCAATAATAAAGTTATTATTTATTTCCTTATTTCATGATAAATTTTTATTATTCATGCTAGAATTGTATTAACCAGAAACATAATACATGTGTGAATACATAGACAAACAGAGTGTCACTAGTATGCCTCTACTTGACTAGCTCGTTAATCAAAGATGGTTATGTTTCCTAACCATAAACAAAGAGTTGTTATTTGATTAACGGGATCACATCATTAGGAGAATGATGTGATTGACATGACCCATTCCATTAGCTTAGCACCCGATCGTTTAGTATGTTGCTATTGCTTTCTTCATGACTTATACATGTTCCTATGACTATGAGATTATGCAACTCCCGTTTGTCGGAGGAACACTTTGTGTGCTACCAAACGTCACAACGTAACTGGGTGATTATAAAAGAGCTCTACAGGTGTCTCCAAAGGTAAATGTTGGGTTGGCATATTTTGAGATTAGGATTTGTCACTCCGATTGTCGGAGAGGTATCTCTGGGCCCTCTCGGTAATGCACATCACATAAGCCTTGCAAGCATTGCAACTAATGAGTTAGTTGCAAGATGATGTATTACGAAACGAGTAAAGAGACTTGCCGGTAACGAGATTGAACTAGGTATTGAGATACCGACGATCGAATCTCGGGCAAGTAACATACCGATGACAAAGGGAACAACGTATGTTGTTATGCGGTCTGACCGATAAAGATCTTCGTAGAATATGTGGGAGCCAATATGAGCATCCAGGTTCCGCTATTGGTTATTGACCGGAGACGTGTCTCGGTCGTGTCTATATTGTTCTCGAACCCGTAGGGTCCGCACGCTTAAGGTTTCGATGACAGTTATATTATGAGTTTATGAGTTTTGATGTACCGAAGGAGTTCGGAGTCCCGGATGAGATCAGGGACATGACGAGGAGTCTCGAAATGGTCGAGACGTAAAGATTGATATATTGGACGACTATATTCGGACATCGGAAAGGTTCCGAGTGATTCGGGTATTTTCGGAGGTACCGGGGAGTTACGGGAATACGAGGAAGAAGCAATGGGCCTTAATGGGCCTTAGTGGGAAGGACCAAGAGGTGGCGCGCGCCCCTCCGCCCAGTCCGAATTGGACCCTCTCTCCCTTCCTTCCCCTCTTCCCCCCTTTCCCCCCTTCTCCTAGTTGGACTAGGAAAGGTGGAAACCTACTCCAACTAGGAGTAGGAATCCTACTCCTCCTTGGCGCGCCCACAAGGGCCGGCCGGCCTCCCCCTTGCTCCTTTATATACGGGGGCAGGGGGCACCCCAAAGACACACAAGTTGATCCACGTGATCATATTCTTAGCCGTGTGCGGTGCCCCCTTCCACCATAATCCTCGATAATATTGTAGTGGTGCTTAGGCGAAGCCCTGCAACGATAGTACATCAAGATCGTCACCACGCCGTCATGCTGACGGAACTCTTCCCCGACACTTTGCTGGATCGGAGTCCGGACATCGTCATCGAGTTGAACGTGTGCTAGAACTCGGAGGTGCCGTAATTTTGGTGCTTGATCGGTCGGGCCGTGAAGACGTACGACTACATCAACCGCGTTGTACTAACGCTTCCGCTGTCAATCTACAAGGGTACATAGATCACACTCTCCCCTCCCGTTGCTATGCATCACCATGATCTTGCGTGTGCGTAGGAAAATTTTGAAATTACTACGTTTCCCAACAGTGGCATCCGAGCCTAGGTTTTATGTGTTGATGTTATATGCACGAGTAGAACACAAGTGAGTTGTGGGCGATATAAGTCATACTGCTTACCAGCATGTCATACTTTGGTTCGGCGGTATTGTTGGACGAAGCGGCCCGGACTGACATTACGCGTACGCTTACGCGAGACCGGTTCTCCCTACGTGCTTTGCACAAAGGTGTCTAGCGGGTGACAGTTTCTCCAGTTTTAGTTGAACCGAGTGTGGCTACGCCCGGTCCTTGTGAAGGTTAAAATAGCACCAACTTGACAAACTATCGTTGTGGTTTTGATGCATGGGTAAGATTGGTTCTTGCTTAAGCCCGTAGCAGCCACATAAAACTTGCAACAACAAAGTAGAGGATGTCTAACTTGTTTTTGCAGGGCATGTTGTGATGTGATATGGTCAAGACATGATGCGAAATTTTATTGTATGAGATGATCATGTTTTGTAATCGAGTTATCGGCAACTGGCAGGAGCCATATGGTTGTCGCTTTATTGTATGCAATGCAATCATGCTGTAATGCTTTACTTTATCACTAAGCGGTAGCGATAGTCGGTGAAGCATAAGATTGGCGAGACGACAACGATGCTACGATGGAGATCAAGGTGTCGCGCCGGTGACGATGGTGATCACGATGGTGCTTCGAAGATGGAGATCACAAGCACAAGATGATGATGGCCATATCATATCACTTATATTGGTTGCATGTGATGTTTATCTTTTATGCATCTTATCTTGCTTTGATTGACGGTAGCATTATAAGATGATCTCTCACTAATTATCAAGAAGTGTTCTCCCTGAGTATGCACCGTTGCGAAAGTTCTTCGTGCTGAGACACCACGTGATGATCGGGTGTGATAGGCTCTACGTTCAAATACAACGGGTGCAAAACAGTTGCACACGCGGAATACTCAGGTTATACTTGACGAGCCAAGCATATACAGATATGGCCTCGGAACACGGAGACCGAAAGGTCGAGCGTGAATCATATGGTAGATATGATCAACATAGTAATGTTCACCAATGAAACTACTCCATCTCACGTGATGATCGGACATGGTTTAGTTGATTTGGATCACGTAATCACTTAGAGGATTAAAGGGATGTCTATCTAAGTGGGAGTTCTTTAAGTAGTATGATTAATTGAACCTAAATTTATCATGAAACTTAGTCCTGGTAGTATTTTGCAAATCATGTTGTAGATCAATAGCTCGCGTTGTTGCTTCCCTGTGTTTATTTTGATATGTTCCTAGAGAAAATTGTGTTGAAAGATGTTAGTAGCAATGATGCGGATTGGATCCGTGATCTGAGGTTTATCCTCATTGCTGCACAGAAGAATTATGTCCTTGATGCACCGCTAGGTGACAGACCTATTGCAGGAGCAGATGCAGACGTTATGAATGTTTGACTAGTGAAATATGATGACTACTTGATAGTTTAGTGCACCATGCTTAACGGCTTAGAATCGGGACTTCAAAGACGTTTTGAACGTCATGGACCATATGAGATGTTCCAGGAGTTGAAGTTAATATTTCAAGCAAATACCCGAGTTGAGAGATATGAAGTCTCCAACAAGTTCTATAGCTAAAAGATGGAGGAGAATCGCTCAACTAGTGAGCATGTGCTCAGATTGTCTGGGTACTACAATCGCTTGAATCAAGTGGGAGTTAATCTTCCAGATAAGATAGTGATTGACAGAATTCTCTAGTCACCATCACCAAGTTAGTAGAACTTCGTGATGAACTATAGTATGCAAGGGATAACGGAAACGACTCCCGAACTTTTCATGATGATGAAATCGATGAAGGTAGAAATCAAGAAAGAGCATCAAGTGTTGATGGTTGACAAGATCACTAGTTTCAAGAAAAGGGCAAAGAAAAAAAAGGGGAACTTCAAGAAAAACAGCAAGCAAGTTGCTGCTCAAGTGAAAAAGCCCAAGTCTGGTCCTAAGCCTGAGACTAAGTGCTTCTACTACAAAGGGACCGGTCACTGTAAGCGGAACTACCCCAAGTGATTGGCGGATAAGAAGGATGGCAAAGTGAACATAAGTATATTTGATATACATGTTATTGATGTGTACTTTACTAGTGTTTATAACAACCCCTCGGTGTTTGATACTGGTTCAGTTGCTAAAATTAGTAACTCGAAACGGGAGTTGCAGAATAAACAGAGACTAGTTAAGGGTGAAGTGACGATGTGTGTTGGAAGTGGTTCCAAGATTGATATGATCATCATCGCACACTCCCTATACTTCCGGGATTAGTGTTGAACCTAAATAAGTGTTATTTGGTGTTTGCGTTGAGCATGAATATGATTTGATCATGTTTATTGTAATACGGTTATTCATTTAAGTAAGAGAATAAATTGTTGTTCTGTTTACATGAATAAAACCTTATATGGTTACACACCCAATGAAAATGGTTCATTGGATCTCGATCGTAGTGATACACATATTCATAATATTAAAACCAAAAGATGCAAAGTTAATAATGATAGTGCAACTTATTTATGGCACTGCCGTTTAGGTCATATTGGTGTAAAGCGCATGAAAAAACTCCATGCTGATGGGATTTTGAAATCATTTGATTATGAATCACTTGGTGCTTGCGAACCATGCCTTATGGGCAAGATGACTAAAGACTCCGTTCTCCGGAACAATGGAGCGAGCAACAGATTTGTTGGAAATCATACATACTGATGTATGTGGTCCGATGAATATTAAAGCTCGTGACAAGTATCATTATTTTCTGACCTTCACAGATGATTTGAGCAGATATGAGTATATCTACTTGATGAAACACAAGTCTGAAACATTTGAAAAGTTCAAAAAATTTAGAGTGAAGTGGAGAATCATCGTAACAAAAATAAAAATTTCTATGATATGATCACAGAAGTAAAATATTTGAGTTATGAGTTTGGCCTTCAGTTAAAAACAATGTGAAATAGTTTCACTACTCACGCCACCTGGAACACCACAGTGTAATGGTGTGTCCGAACGTCATAACCGTACTTTATTGGATATAGTACAATCTATGACGTTTCTTACCGATTTACCAATATCGTTTTGGGATTATGCATTAGAGACAGCTGCATTCACGTTAAATAGGGCACCATCTAAATCCGTTGAGACGACACCGTATGAACTATGGTTTGGCAAGAAACCTAAGCTGTCGTTTCTTAAAGTTTGAGGTTGCAATGCTTATGTGAAAAAGTTTCAACCTGATAAGCTCAAACCCAAATCGGAGAAGTGCGTCTTCATAGGATACCCAAAAGAAAAATGTTGGGTACACCTTCTATCACAGATCCGAAGGCAAGATGTTTGTTGCTGAGAATGGATCCTTTCTAGAGAAGGAGTTTCTCTCGAAAGAAGTGAGTGGGAGGAAAGTAGAACTTGACGAGGTAACTGTACCTGCTCCCTTATTGGAAAGTAGTACATTACAGAAACCAGTTTCTGTGACAACTACACCAATTAGTGAGGAAGCTAATGATAATGATCATGAAACTTCAGAACAAAATACTACTGAACCTCGTAGATCAACCAGAGTAAGATCCGCGCCAGAGTGGTACGGTAATCCTGTTCTGGAAGTCATGCTACTAGATCATGATGAACCTACGAACTATGAAAAAGCGATGGTGAGCCCAGATTCTGCGAAATGGTTTGAGGCCATGAAATCTGAGATATGATCCATGTATGAGAACAAAGTATGGACTTTGATGGATTTGCCCGATGATCGGCAAGCTATAGAAAATAAATGGATCTTCAAGAGGAAGACGGACGCTGATAGTAGTGTTACTACCTACAAAGCTAGACTTGTCGAAAAAGATTTTTGACAAAGTTCAAGGTGTTGACTACGATGAAATTTTCTCACTCGTAGCGATGCTTAAGTCTGTCCAAATCATGTTAGCAATTGCCGCATTTTTTATGAAATCTGGCAAATGGATAAACAAAACTACATTCCTTAATGGATTTAAAGAAGAGTTGTATATGATACAACCAGAAGGTTTTGTCAATCCTAAAGGTGCTAACAAAATATGCAAGCTCCAGCGATCCATCTATGGACTGGTACAAGCATCTCGGAGTTGGAATATACGCTTTGATAAGTTGATCAAAGCATATAGTTTTATACAGACTTGCGGTGAAGTCTGTATTTACAAGAAAGTGAGTGGGAGCACTACAGCATTTCTGATAAGTATATGTGTATGACATATTGTTGACCGGAAATAATGTAGAATTATTCTGCAAAGCATAAAGTAGTGTTTAAAAGGATTTTTTCAAAGAAAACCTCGGTGAAGCTGCTTACATATTGAGCATCAAGATCTATAGAGATAGATCAAGACGCTTGATAAGTTTTTTCAATGAGTGCATACCTTGACAAGATTTTGAAGTAGTTCAAAATGGAACAGTCAGAGAAAGAGTTCTTGGCTGTGTTGCGAGGTATGAAATTGAGTAAGACTCAAAGCCCGACCACGGTAGAAAATAGAATGAGAATGAAAGTCATTCCCTATGCCTTGGCCATAGGTTCTATAAAGTATGCCATGCTGTGTACCAGATCTATTGTATATCCTACACTAATTTTGGCAAGGGAGTACAATAGTGATCTAGGAGTAGATCACTGAACAACGGTCAAAATTATCCTTAATGGAATAAGGATATGTTTCTCGATTATGGACATGACAAAAAGGGTTCGTCGTAAAAGGGTTACGTCGATACAAGTTTTGGCACTGATCCGGATGACTCTTAGTCTTCATCTGGATACATATTGAAAATGGGAGCAATTAGCTAAAGTAGCTCTGTGCAGAGCATTGTAGACATAGAAAATTGCAAAATACTTATGGATCTGAATATGGCAGACCCGTTGACTAAACTTCTCTCACAGGCAAAACATGATCACACCTTAGTACTCTTTGGGTGTTAATCACATAGCAATGTGAACTAGATTACTGACTCTAGTAAACCCTTTGGATGTTGGTCACATATCGATGTGAACTATGGGTGTTAACCACATAAAGATGTGAACTATTGATGTTAGATCACATGGCGATGTGAACTAGATTATTGACTCTAGTGCAAGTGGGAGACTGAAGGAAATATGCCCTAGAGGCAATAATAAAGTTATTATTTATTTCCTTATTTCATGATAAATGTTTATTATTCATGCTAGAATTGTATTAACCAGAAACATAATACATGTGTGAATACATAGACAAACAGAGTGTCACTAGTATGCCTCTACTTGACTAGCTCGTTAATCAAAGATGGTTATGTTTCCTAACCATAAACAAAGAGTTGTTATTTTATTAACGGGATCACATCATTAGGAGAATGATGTGATTGACATGACATTCCGTTAGCTTAGCACCCGATCGTTTAGTATGTTGCTATTGCTTTCTTCATGACTTATACATGTTCCTATGACTATGAAGATTATTGCAACTCCCGTTTGTCGGAGGAACACTTTGTGTGCTACCAAACGTCACAACGACTGGGTGATTATAAAGGAGCTCTACAGGTGTCTCCAAAGGTACATGTTGGGTTGGCGTATTTCGAGATTAGGATTTGTCACTCCGATTGTCGGAGAGGTATCTCTGGGCCCTCTCGGTAATGCACATCACATAAGCCTTGCAAGCATTGCAACTAATGAGTTAGTTGCGAGATGATGTATTACGAAACGAGTAAAGAGACTTGCCGGTAACGAGATTGAACTAGGTATTGAGAATACCGACGATCGAATCTCGGGCAAGTTACATACCGATGACAAAGGGAACACGTATGTTGTTATGCGGTCTGACCGATAAAGATTTTCGTTAGAAATATGAGCCAATATGAGCATCCAGGTTCCGCTATTGGTTATTGACCGGAGACGTGTCTCGGTCATGTCTACATTGTTCTCAAACCCGTAGGGTCCGCACGCTTAAGGTTTCGATGATAGTTATATTATGAGTTTATGAGTTTTGACGTACCGAAGGAGTTCGGAGTCCCGTATGAGATCAGGGACATGACGAGGAGTCTTGAAATGGTCAAGACGTAAAGATTGATATATTGGACGACTATATTCGGACATCGGAAAGGTTCCGAGTGATTCGGGTATTTTCGAAGGTACCGGGAGTTACGGGAATACGAGGAAGAAGCAATGGGCCTTAATGGGCCTTAGTGGGAAGGACCAGGAGGTGGCGCGCGCCCCTCCCAAGCCCAGTCCGAATTGGACAAGGGGTTTGGGGCGCGGCCCCTCTCTCCCTTCCTTCCCCTCTTCCCCCCTTCCCCCGTTCTCCTAGTTGGACTAGGAAAGGTGGAAACCTACTCCAACTAGGAGTAGGAATCCTACTCCTCCTTGGCGCGCCCACAAGGGCCGGCCGGCCTCCCTCTTGCTCCTTTATATACGGGGGCAGGGGGCACCCCAAAGACACACAAGTTGATCCACGTGATCATATTCTTAGCCGTGTGCGGTGCCCCCTTCCACCATAATCCTCGATAATATTGTAGTGGTGCTTAGGCGAAGCCCTGCGACGATAGTACATCAAGATCGTCACCACGCCGTCGTGCTGACGGAACTCTTCCCCGACACTGTGCTGGATCGGAGTCCGGGGATCGTCATCGAGCTGAACGTGTGCTAGAACTCGGAGGTGCCGTAGTTTCGGTGCTTGATCGGTCGGGCCGTGAAGACGTACGACTACATCAACCGCGTTGTACTAACGCTTCCGCTGTCGATCTACAAGGGTACGTAGATCACACTCTCCCCTCCCGTTGCTATGCATCACCATGATCTTGCGTGTGTGTAGGAAAATTTTGAAATTACTACGTTTCCCAACAGTCGCGAGCTGGCGGGCGCGGCGACGCCTCCCCTTCCACCATGCGTTCACACGGCGCGGGGCTATAAAACCAGAGGCTTCCCCTCGCCGCTGGCCACACTAGCCCGAGCCCCCGAGCCCAAACCAGCCGCCGAGCTCGGCCGCTCTCTCCTTCCCTCCCCTTCCCTTTCCTTTTCCTCTCCATGGCCGAACGCTTCCCCAGCGACGCCGTGACGGCCAACGGCTTCGGCCGCCGCTCGCTCCAGGAGTGGGAGGCGTACCTCCTGTTCGAGGCCAACATCCCGGCGCCGCCGGACATGCGCGCCAGGCCGACGGGGTGGAGGCTCGGCAACGGGGGCGTCCCCATCCCCTCGGTGGCCGACGTCGACGCGCGCACCGGCATCTTCGCCGCCGAGGTCGACCGCGTGAGGGGGTCCAGCAGGGCGGCCACGCCATCAAAAAGGAGAAGGCCGCCGCCGCCGGGGGCGATGTCGGCGACTTCGCCGCGCTGAGCGACTTTTCGCCCCGTAGTTTTTTTTAATAAATAACTTATGTAATAACGTCGAACATGTCGAATATTATGTGAAGTTTGCCGAATTTTAGCCGAACGTTTTGTCCAATTGGCCGAACTTTACCGAATTCAGTTTTTTTCAAAAAAAAATCCTGCATGTGGGGGCTACCCTGGGGCGAGCGGCTGGGAACCCGCTCGCTCCCGCGCCGATTTTAGTGTCGGCTCACCCTTAGTGGGCAAGTAAAATTGTCGTGTGAGGGGTCAACAGCTGAAGATGCTCTAAGCCAATGCAATAACAATAGGAATTGAAGGAAACGGGAAGTTGCCACTGGTTCCGTACCGTTGTGCCATGGATCACCACTGCTGTCTGCTGGGTCGGTTGGTGAGTAAAAAAAATGATCAGCGGTGACGGGCGCAGATCTAGATCGCAAAGTAAGCACCGCGGGTCCCCCAGCCACGCATTCCCTGCAACCTCCGGAACTTGTTGCGACGTGGTGAAGGCACGGGCACTGCACCACCTGGACTGGACTGGAATCTACAAGTGCATATTCGTGTTGATCCAACGACGGGTCAACAAAGAGACGCTCTTCCTTTTTTGATGTAAAAGAGACGCTCTTCCTGAATCTCCGCCGAACAAAAAGATTATTCAACAACCAAAGAACCGTGTGCGGCTTGTCATTTCGATGGCTCCCTTCAAGGCCCATGGGCCGTGGCACCTCCTTAGCCTTAGCCCATGGGCCCCGGCACCTTGCCTCGCGACGAACAGAACTGTAGTAGGCGTTTTCCTTTTTTGAGGGGAACTGTCTTTCTTTATTTTGCGGGAAACCATCGTAGGCGTGTCAACATCGAAACCATCGTGTGTGCTCGTTGCCTAAAAAACACATCGTGTGTGCTCTCTCGGACGACCTTTATCTTCGGAGGATCCATGTCGCATCGGACTGCAAGGGGGTGGTCGAGGAAGTACGGAAGGAAAATGCAGCAAGTTATGGAGCAATTATTTATGAAATAGTAGACCACTCTTTGTCTTTTGATTTCTGTAAATTTAGTCATGAGTTTAGGAGCTCGAATTATGAAGCTCACAACTTAGCCAAACATGCTCTTACTCTCGGTGGTGGCCGCCATGTTTGGTTAGGGCATCCTGAGAATCTTTCTTTCGTCCATGTAAACGTGGTGACGGGTTAATAAAGAGTTTCGCGAGGTTGTCTAAAAAAAGGCGTTTTCCTTTTTTGAGAGGAACTGTCTTTTTTTTTAGGGAAACCATCGTAGGTGTGTCAACATCGAAATCATCATGTGTGCTCGTTGCCTAAAAAAAATCGTGTGTGCTCGTTGTCTCAAAAAAAAATCGTTTGTGCTCGTAGCACATCTCTTAAAAAAAGTTTGCATTTCTATATAAAAAATCTAGAAACATTATTATAATTTACATGGTTTTAATTGAAAGCATGTGTTTTTTTAAAATACGCACGAGTATGCGTACCATGCATTGAAAGAATGTGTTCAAAAGAATAAATGAAAGCGAAACAGTACCCAATGGACACGAGAACCAATCTGCGTAGGAAGGCACATGCTTTGCACCTTGAGCTTCTTTTTTTTGCAGGGTTTTGCACCTTGAGCTTTGACATTTTTTTGGGAGCGTCGAGGGAGAATTTATCCAAGTGCTTAGGTGCAGGTTGGTTGCTGCTGTTGTTGGACAATGTGAGTGCCTATATTCGTTCTTCGCAAAAAAAAAAGAGTGCCTATATTCGTTCTTCGCAAAAAAAAAAGTGCCTAGATTCATTCATAAAAAGAAAGACATCCTTAAAACAAAAAGAGCACATGACTTCCTGAATGATGTGGTTTTTGAGAAGGAAAAGCTTCTATTGGTCTGTCCGGTCATTTTTTGAATTCTTATTATTCTCGGCCCTGTCGTGGTGATTTGATGGTCTCCGAAGGTAAAGGTAAATATATAATCTAGATACAGTCTACGTAGATTCACGCTAAGGGCATCTTCAGCCCGGACATCAAAAACGGACATGCTATCCATCCACGGACGTGTCCGTGGACAGTGATGCAGAAGCTGGCCATCCAACTGCATTTGCATACATTTTGAACGGAATTTAAATAAACCGAGTGATTTTCATGTAAAGTGGATGATTTTTATTTAAACCGGACACATTCAGTACATTTTCAGTATATTTCATTTAACAATAGCGTCCAAAAGATAACCTTGTCTAAATCTTCGGTGGCGCAGACTGAGGTGAGGTCCACGATGGACATAGACGGACCGACCTCATGGTCATAGCGGCGCAACGCATGCAACTGTCGGCGCGAACGACCCGCATCTGCCGGTGTTCCCATCCACGACAGCCTACGCGTTCGACTCTGGCGCACGAGCGCTGCACGCGGCCTCATAGACCCCCCTCCCCCGGTTTGCGGGAATTCAGACAACTGGACTGGTTTACGATCAGATGGGTACCGTGTTGGATGTCAAAATGCATCTCGACAACTACGTCTGTACGTTTGTGGGCGATATAAGGGCCCGCATTGCGGATGCCCTAACCCCCGTGTGTGCTCCTAGGGAGGCTTGAAGATAAACATGGTCGCTAACTACGTCTCTAATGTCGACTCTGCAAGTTTGGGACTCGTGGTACGAGGAGCCATGGGAGAGGCCTTTTTATGTGTCTACGATGTCATTCCTCTATGTTTGAGCTTGGAAGAACCGAAGAAGTCAAGCTTATTGGAACGTGCTTCACAGGGCTTTACATTGCTATCACTTCGCCTCAACTTATGTCCACGAGTTCCTCGCTTGACAGATCGCTCTTGATTGATCTCAGGCAGGAAGCATGGGGTTCGTCTAACTCATCGATGATTCCACATTGGTGAAAATCAAGAAGGGGTGAATGTAGCGATGTGGTATGCTCTTGCTTATAATGGTTGTTTTAATGCTTTGCGATGTGGTTTGGTGGTTGTTGCCTGTATTAGCAGAAGCAGTGTCTCAAATGCTGCTTCTTATCTTCCTAGGCACCCGTTGATGGTGACCTGAAGCCCTTGGTGTTTTTTCGCTAGATCATGATCAACTTGAGATGGTTAAGTGTCATAGGATATGTAGTATGTGATGTATCTTATTTCCTCTTTAGTAGCTGTAAAAGATTTGGCGGTATATGACAAATGAAATCGGAGGAGGTATGGACGTCGTGGGAAATAATTTCTTCAAATAATGTTTGAGTACCGTTGTGTGTGCGCTTAATTTCGAGGTGGAGCTTCACTCCGGTGCTCAATGCCAAGGTGGATGGTTGTGTGCAGGTTTGGACAAAAGTCTTGTGGTCGACGAGGGTCGATGCCGGGGATGACGGTCATGTGTGGGTCTAGATGAAAATCTTGTGGTTGACACGGGGCGATGGCGCCCCTTGGACGTTGTTTCCATTCTAGAAGGCGTTGTCGAAGTTCTTGTTCAAGGTCATCCTGGGTGGAGATCATGTTGGTGGTTTTGCTTAGGTTGTCGTGAGGTGGTGTGTGAGTTGTTCGGTTTTCGACTTGGTTTCCCTTATAAATTGGGCCACTATGTATTTTCCCTCTCTATATGAATGTGCATGAACACCTACCCTCCGACGAGGTTCCGTAAAAAAAGTCAAAGGAAGAGCCCTCTTTATCAGAAAAAAGTGAATGGGCACACGAGCTTGCGAAACATTGCCTCAATGTAAAAACTGATAGCGCGTTAATAGGCGGTGTGTTGTCCTGCACGACGAGCTTTTTTCTCTCTAATTGTATAAATTTCTTGAGTAATATATGAGGGTATCATTTTTCCGGACAAAAGTATTGCAACACTAAAAGGAGCTAAAAAAACAACCTCCAAGTCCTCTCATCTTGCAAATATGACCCTGCGATTTACAAGAAAAGGTAATCGAGTCTTGTCACATACTACGATCTCGTCTGAGGCGTGCTACCTCTTGAGCAGTGCGTTGGATTTCCCCGAAGAGGAAGGGATGATGCAGCAAAGTAGCGTAAGTATTTCCCTCAGTTTTTTAAGAACCAAGGTATCAATCCAGTAGGAGGCCATGCTTGAGTCCCTCGTACCTACACAAAAACAATAGCTCAACGCAACCAACGCGCTTAGGGGTTGTCAATCCCTTCACGGTCACTTATGAAAGTGAGATCTGATAGAGATGATAAATAATATTTTTGGTATTTTTGGTATAGAGATGCAAAGTAAATAAAGTAAAAGCAAAGCAATAATAAAGTGATGGAGATTGATATGACGAGAAAGAGACCCGGGGGCCATAGGTTTCACTAGTGGCTTCTCTCAAGAGCATAAGTATTCTACGATGGGTGAACAAATTACTGTTGAGCAATTGATAGAATTGAGCATAGTTATGAGAATATCTAGGTATGATCATGTATATAGGCATCACGTCCGAGACAAGTAGACCGAAATGATTCTGCATCTACTACTATTACTCCACTCATCGACCGCTATCCAGCATGCATCTAGAGTATTAAGTTAAAAACAGAGTAACGCCTTAAGCAAGATGACATGATGTAGAGGGATAATTTCGTGCAATATGATAAAAACCCCATCTTGTTATCCCCGATGGCAACAATACAATACGTGCCTTGCTGCCCCTTCTGTCACTGGGAAAGGACACCGCAAGATTGAACCCAAAGCTAAGCACTTCTCCCATGGCAAGAACAACCAATCTAGTAGGCCAAACCAAACTGATAATTCGAAGAGACTTGCAAAGATAACCAATTATACATAAAAGAATTCAGAGAAGATTCAAATATTATTCATAGATAGACTTGATCATAAACCCACAATTCATCGGTCTCAACAAACACACCGCAAAAAGAAGATTACATCGAATAGATCTCCACAAGAGAGGGGGAGAACATTGTATTGAGATCCAAAAAGAGAGAAGAAGCCATCTAGCTACTAGCTATGGTCCCGTAGGTCTGAAGTAAACTACTCACACTTCATCGGAGGGGCTTGGATGATGATGTAGAAGTCCTCCGTGATCGATGCCCCATCCGGCGGAGCTCCGCAACAGGCCCCAAGATGGGATCTCGTGGATACAGAAAGTTGCGGTGGTGGAATTAGGTTTTTGGCTCCGTCCCCGGTCGTTTGGGGGTACATGGATATATATAGGAGGAAGAAGTACGTCGGTGGAGCTTCTTGGGGCCCACGAGGCAGGGGGCGCGCCCCTACCTTCGTGACCACCTCGTGGCTTTCTTGACGGAGGGTCCAAGTCTCCTGGATCTTATCTGATGAGAAAATCACGTTTCCGAAGGTTTCATTCCGTTTGGACTCTGTTTGATATTCCTTTTCTTCGAAACCCTAAAACAGGCAAAAAACAGCAATTCTGGGCTGGGCCTCCGGTTAATAGGTTAGTCCCAAAAATAATATAAAAGTGGATAATAAAGCCCAATAATGTCCAAAACAGTAGATAATATAGCATGGAGCAATCAAAAATTATAGATACGTTGGAGATGTATCAAGCATCCCCAAGCTTAATTCCTGCTCGTCCTCGAGTAGGTAAATGATAAAAACAGAATTTTTGATGCGGAGTGCTACTTGGCATAATTTCAGTGTAAATCTTCTTAATTGTGGTATGAATATTCAGATTCAAAAGATTCTAGAGAAAAGTTCATGTTGACATAAAAATAATAATACTTCAAGCATACTAACAAAGCAATTATGTCTTCTCAAAATAACATGGCTAAAGAAAGTTATCCCTACAAAATCATATAGTCTGGCTATGCTCTATCTTCACCACACAAAGTATTTAAATCATGCACAACCCCGATGACAAGCCAAGCAATTGTTTCATATTTTTGACATTTTCAAAACTTTTTCGATCTTCTCGCAATACATGAGCGTGAGCCATGGATATAGCACTATATGTGGAATATAATGGTGGTTGTGGAGAAGACAAAAAGGAAAAGATAGTCTCACATCAACTAGGCGTATGAACGGGCTATGGAGATGCCCATCGATAGATATCAATGTGAGTGAGTAGGGATTGCCATGCAACGGATGCACTAGAGCTATAAGTATATGAAAGCTCAACAAAAGAAACTAAGTGGGTGTGCATCCAACTCGCTTGCTCACGAAGACCTAGGGCATTTTGAGGAAGCCCATCATTGAAATATACAAGCTAAGTTCTATAATAAAAAATTTCCACTAGTATATGAAAGTGACATAATGAGAGACTCTCTATCATGAAGATCATGGTGCTACTTTAAAGCACAAGTGTGGTAAAAGGATAGTAACATTGTCCCTTCTCTCTTTTTCTCTCATTTTTTTATTTGGTCCTTTCTCTTTTTTTATGGCCTCCTTTTTTTCGTCCGGAGTCTCATCCCGACTTGTGGGGGAATCATAGTCTCCATCATCCTTTCCTCACTTGGAACAATGCTCTAAAAATGATGATTATCACACTTTTATTTTTCTTACAACTCAACAATTACAACTCGATACTTAGAACAAAATATGACTCTATATGAATGCCTCCGGCGGTGTACCGGGATATGCAATGAATCAAGAGTGACATGTATGAAAGAATTATGAACGGTGGCTTTGCCACAAATACGATGTCAACTACATGATCATGCTAGCAATATGACAATGATGGAGCGTGTCATAATGAACGGAACGGTGGAAAGTTGCATGGCAATATATCTCGGAATGACTATGGAAATGCCATGATAGGTAGGTATGGTGGCTGTTTTGAGGAAGGTATTTGGTGGGTGTATGATACCGGCGAAAAGTGCGCGGTATTAGAGAGGCTAGCAATGGTGGAAGGAAGGAAAGTGCGTATAATCCATGGACTCAACATTAGTCATAAAGAACTCATATACTTATTGCAAAAATCTAGAAGTTATCAAAGCAAAGTATTACGCGCATGCTCCTAGGGGGATAGATTGGTAGGAAAAGACCATCGCTCGTCCCCGACCGCCACTCATAAGGAAGACAATCAATAAATAAATCATGCTCCGACTTCATCACATAACGGTTCACCATACGTGCATGCTACGGGAATCACAAACTTTAACACAAGCATTTCTCAAATTCACAACTACTCAACTAGCATGACTCTAATATCACCATCCTCATATCTCAAAACAATTATCAAGCATCAATTTCTTCTTAGTATTCAACGCACTCAAAAGAAAGTTTTACAAATCTTGAATACCAAGTATATTATTATTAAGCAAATTACCATGCTATTAAGACTCTCAAAATAATATAAGTGAAGCATGAGAGATCAATAGTTTATATAAAACAAATCCACCACCGTGCTCTAAAAGATATAAGTGAAGCACTAGAGCAAAATTATAAAGCTCAAAAGATATAAGTGAAGCATATAGAGTATTCTATCAAATTCCTAATTATGTATGGCTATCTCAAAAGGTGTGTACAGCAAGGATGATTGTGGTAAACTAATAAGCAAAGACTCAAATCATAAAAGATGCTTCAAGCAAAACACATATCATGTGGTGAATAAAAATATAGCTCCAAGTAAAGTTACCGATAGAAGTAGACGAAAGAGGGGATGCCTTCCGGGGCATCCCCAAGCTTTGGCTTTTAGGTGTCCTTAGATTATCTTGGGGGTGCCATGGGCATCCCCAAGCTTAGTCTCTTGCCACTTCTTGTTCCATAATCCATCAAATCTTTACCCAAAACTTGAAAACTTCACAACACAAAACTTAAAGTAGAAAATCTCGTGAGCTCCATTAGCGAAAGAAAACAAAAGACCACTTCAAGGTACTGTAATGAACTCATTATTTATTTATATTGGTGTTATACCTACTGTATTCCAACTTCTCTATGAATTATAAACTATTTTACTAGCCATAGATTCATTAAAATAAGCAAACAACACACGAAAAACAGAATCTGTCAAAAACAGAACAGTCTGTAGTAATCTGTAGCTAGGGCAAGATCTGGAACCCCAAAAATTCAAAAATAAATTTCTGGACGTGAGGAATTTATCTATTAATCATCTGCGAAAATAATTAACTAAATAGCACTTTCCAAATAAAAATGACAACAGTTCTCATGAGCGCTAAAGTTTCTGTTTTTTACAGCAAGTTCAACAAAACTTTCCCCAAGTCTTCCCAACGGTTCTACTTGGCACAAACACTAATTAAAAACAAAAAACACAACCAAAACAGAGCCTAAATAATTTATTTATTACTAAACAGGAGAAAAAGCAAGGAATAAAAATAAAATTGGGTTGCCTCCCAACAAGCGCTATCGTTTAACGCCCCTAGCTAGGCATAACAAGCAAGAATAGATCTAGGTATTGCCATCTTTGGTAGGCAATCCATAAGTGGCTCTCATGATAGATTCATATGGTAATTTTATTTTCTTTCTAGGAAAGTGTTCCATGCCCTTTTTTAATAGAAATTGGAATCTAATATTTCCTTCCTTCATATCAATATTTGCACCAATCGTTCTAAGGAAAGGTCTACCAAGAATAATAGGGCAAGAAGGATTGCAATCTATATCAAGAACGATAAAATCTACGGGCACATAATTCCTATTTGTAACAATAAGAACATCATTAATTCTTCCCATAGGTTTCTTAATAGTGGAATCCGCAAGATGCAAGTTTAGAGAGCAATCATCAAAATCTCGGAAATCTAGTAAATCACACAAAGTTTTGGGAATAGTAGAGACACTAGCACCCAAATCACACAAGGCATAAAACTCATAATTTTTACTTTTAATTTTAATAGTTGGTTCCCACTCATCATAAAGTTTTCTAGGTATAGAAACTTCCAATTCAAATTTTTCTTCATAAGGTTGCATCAAGGCATCAACGATATGTTTAGTAATCGCTTTATTTTGACTATAAGCGTGAGGAGATTTTAGCACGGATTGCAACAAGGAAATACAATCAATCAAAGAGCAATTTTCATAGTTAAATTCCTTGAAATCCATAATAGTGAGTTTAGCAATATCTAGGGTTTTAATTTCTTCAATCCCACTTTTATCAAATTTAGCATCAAGATCAACAAATTCCGAATTTTTAGAATGCCTTCTAGGTAAAGGTGGATCATATTCAGTCCCATCATTATCAAGATTCATATTGCAAAACAAATATTTAATAGGGGACACATCAATAACTTTTAGATCTTCATCATTATTTTCATATGAACTAGAAGAACACACTTTTATAAAGGCATCTTTCTTAGCACGCATCCTAGCGGTTCTTTCTTTGCACTCGTCAATGGAAATTTTCATGGCTTTGAGAGACTCATTGATATCATGCTTAGGTGGAATAGATCTAAGTTTCAAAGAATCAACATCAAGAGCAATTCTATCAATGTTCCTAGCCAAATCATCAATCTTAAGCAATTTTTCTTCAATCACAGCATTAAAATTCTTTTGCGAAGAAATAAATTCTTTAATATTAGATTCAAAATCAGAGGGCATCTTATTATAATTTCCATAAGAATTGTTGTAGGAATTACCATAATTATTAGAGGGATTACTAGGATAAGGCCTAGGATTGAAATTTCCTCTATACGCGTTGTTACCAAAATTGTTCCTACCAACAAAATTCACATTCATAGATTCATTATTATTCTCAATCAAAGTAAACAAGGTCACATCATTAGGATCAGAAGAAACACTCTTATTAGCAAATAATTTCATAAGTTCATCCATCTTTCCACTCAAAACATTAATTTCTTGTATCGCATGCACCTTTTTAGTAGATCTTTCAGTATGCCATTGAGAATAATTAACCATAATATCATCCAGGAGTTTAGTAGCTTCTCCTAAAGTGATTTCCATAAAAGTGCCTCCCGCGGCCGAATCTAAAAGATTTCTAGAAGCAAAATTCAATCCGGCATAAAAATTCTGAACAATCATCCACAAATTTAAACCATGAGTAGGGCAATTACGTATCATTAATTTCATTCTCTCCCAAGCTTGTGCAACATGTTCATGATCAAGTTGTTTAAAAGTCATAATATCGTTTCTAAGACAGATGATCTTAGCGGGAGGAAAATACTTAGAGATAAAAGCATCTTTGCACTTGTTCCATGAATCAATACTATTTTAGGCAAAGACGAAAACCAAGCTTTAGCATGATCTCTAAGCGAAAAAGAAAATAGCTTCAATTTAACAATATCATTATCGACATCTTTCTTCTTTTGCATGTCACACAAATCAACGAAGCTATTAAGATGGGTAGCGGCATCTTCACTAGGAAGGCCGGAGAACGGATCTTTCATGACAAGATTCAACAAAGTAGTATTAACTTCACAAGATTCAGCATCAGTAAGAGGAGCAATCAGAGTGCTAAGGAAATCATTATTATTGGTATTGGTGAAGTCACACAATTTAGTATTATATTGAGCCATCAAGACAAACAAGCAATCCAACACACGAGAAAACAGAAAGCAAATGGGCAAATGGAGAAAGAGAGGGAGGATAGAGAGAGGGCGAATAAAACGGCAAGGGTGAATTGGGGGGGGGGAGGAAACGAGAGACAAATGGCAAATAATGTAATGCGGGAGATAGGAATTGTGAGGTACTTGGTATGTTGACTTTTGCGCAAACTCCCCGGCAACGGCGTCAGAAATCCTTCTTGCTACCTCTTGAGCACTGCGTTGGATTTCCCCGAAGAGGAAGGGATGATGCAGCAAAGTAGCGTAAGTATTTCCCTCAGTTTTTTGAGAACCAAGGTATCAATCCAATAGGAGGCCACGCTCGAGTCCCTCGTACCTACACAAAAACAATAGCTCAACGCAACCAAAGCGCTTAGGGGTTGTCAATCCCTTCACGATCACTTACGAAAGTGAGATCTGATAGAGATGATAAATAATATTTTTGGTATTTTGGTATAGAGATACAAAGTAAATAAAGTAAAAGCAAAGCAATAATAAAGTGATGGAGATTGATATGATGAGAAAGAGACCCGGGGGCCATAGGTTTCACTAGTGGCTTCTCTCAAGAGCATAAGTATTCTACGATGGGTGAACAAATTACTGTTGAGCAATTGATAGAATTGAGCATAGTTATGAGAATATCTAGGTATGATCATGTATATAGGCATCACGTCCGAGACAAGTAGACCGAAACGATTCTGCATCTACTACTATTACTCCACTCATCGACTGCTATCCGGCATGCATCTAGAGTATTAAGTTAAAAACAGAGTAACGCCTTAAGCAAGATGACATGATGTAGAGGGATAGTTTCGTGCAATATGATTAAAAAATCCATCTTGTTATCCTCGATGGCAACAATACAATACGTGCCTTGCTGCCCCTTCTGTCACTGGGAAAGGACACCGCAAGATTGAACCCAAAGCTAAGCACTTCTCCCATGGCAAGAACAACCAATCTAGTAGGCCAAACCAAACTGATAATTCGAAGAGACTTGCAAAGATAACCAATTATACATAAAAGAATTCAGAGAAGATTCAAATATTATTCGTAGATAGACTTGATCATAAACCCACAATTCATCGGTCTCAACAAACACACCGCAAAAAGAAGATTACATCGAATAGCTCTCCACAAGAGAGGGGGAGAACATTGTATTGAGATCCAAAAAGAGAGAAGAAGCCATCTAGCTACTAGCTATGGTCCCGTAGGTCTGAAGTAAACTACTCACACTTCATCGGAGGGGCTTGGATGATGATGTAGAAGTCCTCCGTGATCGATGACCCCTCCGGCGGAGCTCCGAAACAGGCCCCAAGATGGGATCTCGTGGATACAGAAAGTTGCGGTGGTGGAATTAGGTTTTTGGCTCCGTCCCCGATCGTTTGGGGGTACATGGATATATATAGGAGGAAGAAGTACGTCGGTGGAGCTTCGAGGGCCCACGAGGCAGGGGGCGCGCCCTAGGGGGGGCCCTACCTTCGTGACCACCTCGTGGCTTTCTTGACGGAGGGTCCAAGTCTCCTGGATCTTATCTGATGAGAAAATCACGTTTCTGAAGGTTTCATTCCGTTTGGACTCCGCTTGATATTCTTTTTCTTCGAAACCCTAAAACAGGCAAAAAACAGCAATTCTGGGCTGGGCCTCCGGTTAATAGGTTAGTTCCAAAAATAATATAAAAGTGGATAATAAAGCCCAATAATGTTCAAAACAGTAGATAATATAGCATGGAGCAATCAAAAATTATAGATACGTTGGAGACGTATCAAGGCGCTCAAGCCACCATCTCCGACCACCGCCTAGCTAACTAAGGCAAGGAGAAGAGGACCTCCCGATGGAGGTTGCACAAAGGGCGTTAAAGATATCCAATATCCTGAAGTTTAGCTCCGTCGATGAAGGTCGATATGGCAGAATAATAAGCACAATGCACCTCCAAACTAGCTTCATCGCCCCACAAAAACACCATATTCAAGAAAGTATGAGTGATTCCCCTTCCCTTACTCCCGCCCAATGGTGTAGTGAGGACCCAGGCTACCCGGGCCGCCTCCCGGGTTGTGGCGTTGTGGTTCTTCACCGACTGTAGAATGAGTGACACTATTCAGTATTATAGCAGGTGTTTAGCCTGGGGCTTGGCCCGTCCCTGGCTACGCCAAAGCTCCCACCCCACAACAACAAAGAAAGAGGAGAGAAACGAGTATTGTCGGCCAGATCCAGTGCAAGGCTTATTTTACGAGCCCTTGGTGTATCACCCTTCGAGATGCGCCATCCACCATGGAAGACAGTCAGAAGAGGAGCTCTGTCAACTCTATGACGCCGCTCGTGAGCAGCGGAGTGAAGCTCCACCTCGGCATTATGCGCACACACAACCCTACTCGAACATTATTTCCCACAATTTTTTCACGGTACAGTAAATAAAAGAATTCTTTTTACAGAAATTACTGGCGCATAGCTTACTATAATATCCACACACAATATTTATTTTGGATTTTGTATCTACTACCCCTATAAAAGGAAGAGAGGGCGGAGAACCAAACAATCAGACCCGTCCATCAACAAGATCTAATGGCCCTTAATCCTTCAATGTTTAACGCAACAAACCACGCATTAAACCAAATCCATCGTTCAAAAAAAAACGCTGCCCGCACACGACCGCACGACCTCTCCCCTCCTTCCCGCACGACCTCTCTCGCCCCTCCTCCCTGCACGTCTCTCGTCCCCTCCTCGACCTTTCTCGCCCCCTCCTCCTCCTCCTCCTGTGCCGTTCGCCGCCCCGCCGTTCCTCCCGCAGCCTCGCGCCGCTGTTAGCCGCAGAAGCCGCCCCGCCGCGCCCGAAGCCGCCTCCCGCAGCCGCCGCCAGCCACCCCTGTGAGGAGGAGGCATCCCGCACAAGATTCGGCCAATAGGTGTTCCCTCGCCCTATCCCATGACTGGGGATGGACCAGGGAGGCGGTCGTCGCCCGTATGGTTCACTCAACTCACGCCGCCACAGATCTGAGCCTCCTCATCACGCCATCGATCTTGGGACCAGAAACTCCTTCACCTCGCGCGTGCAAGTATGCCATCGACCTGGTCTCGCGCCAAACCTCCTCTCCCGCCAGCCGTTAACCTCGCCTCGCCGCGGATCTGAAGCATCGTATTCATATATTCTTCTTCAGGCAGGTTAGTGTGAGCCTCTGCTCCTCTCCAGGCCTCCCCCTTCAATCTTCCTCTGTTTCGTGTCTTCCTAAATATGCTCTGCCAGTCATGGTGCTCCATTGTCATAATATAACTGAAATAGCCATATTAAATGCATGGTAGTGAACTGAACCTCACGTTCAGATTTCTGTTCGCACCATTCCCCTCTGAAGTCTCTTTGTTTTAACATGCACATGATTCAGATTCAAGAGGAGGCGAGGAACTTTCGGCTGTTGGTGGATGTACGGCAATGAGACCACTCAAATTCAAGAGCTGGCGGGAAACTTTGGGCCATTGATGGATGTACTTGTCAGCAAGGGTGATGGATCCTCATTGCTTAACAAACCTATGAGAATTAAGAGAATTGTTCAAGCATCATCTGCCACTGCTGAAAGATCTTTAACTGTTAAGGTAATTCAACGGCACATATATCAAATAGAATAGCTGAATTGTTGTGCTCACCTTGTCTTTGCTTCTTGATTCTAGGTAAGAACAACTTTCTTTGAAGGAAGAAACTGTGCTGATTCGTTAGTTTCAGACATTTATGACTCGGGTGCTTCAGCCATAACAATACATGGTCGATCACAGCAACAATGCTATAGCAAATTTGCCGGTTTTGACTATACTAACCAGTGTGCATAGAAGGCCCCTGACGATCCGCATGTCATGGGAAATGGTGATATATTCTCCTTTATAAAGGTTAGTATATACATCAGTTTACATGATTTACAATTTTAGCGAAGTTTGCTTGTGATCCACATTTTAACTTGTAATTGTGTAAGCAAAACATTTTCAAATAATTACAATATCCTCACTTCTCTCTAAATTTATACCAGAAAGCAAGAAGAATTGCCAGCTTAATCAGGAAATACGAAATCTAGGCGTTACAGAAAATTATCAGCTATTATCAAGCATTTATCTGCTCCCATTGTTTTGCGCAGCCTATGGAAAGGAAGATTCCCAACAGTGGTCAGGGGAACAAGGTACAACTTCTCCCAAAAATCTATTATCTTTCTTTCACGTAAATGAGGTGTTGCAACTAGCTCAATTCTACGGGAGCTTGGGATATTTGAGAGCACTTCCAATCATTAACTAAATTAGGATCTTCAAGTTCTGCCTTAGTTCTAGATAAAATGGATTATGCTCCAATTTTTACTTTTGAAAAGGTCTAACTTTTGGCCCAACTTTCAATGGTCATCTGCCATAAGAAGTGCTATTCATCGCTGCAAAACATTGCTATTTCTGAAAGTTTTTAACGCTCTGCATATACCTTTTCTGTATCTGGCACGATACCTTTTAAATACTTACAACCATTCCATAATTTGAATAGCTATTTTGTCTGTCTTCTGCAGTGGCTCAACCAGAGCATATAAACTGTTATGTTCACATTTGCTGCTCTTCTACGAATGTCTCACTGATCCCTCTTCTTTGATCTCAAAATTTAGATGACAATTACTCCTATCTTTAGAATCAATATATTTGGTTCATGTTCGTAGATGCGTAATGGTTGATGACTGTGCATTCATATTGTTTATGTAGTTAGTGAAAGGTCTGTATAATGCATACTTTACATTGAACTGATAGCTGATAGACAAGGTAAACTGTAGCATGAAATCGCTATAATTCATGAGGATACATGCAAAGTCAGTATTACTTATGCTCATAGGTCCTAACATTTTTTTGTAATGCTTTTACTTGCTTAATTAGTAACCTCTCTACGTCTCTGTAATAGATGCGATGTTTGATTGATCAGTCTAACAGCGTCTGATCACCATTGAAACAACCTATGCAGTGATTTGTTAAACATAATGGAACACATGGTTGGCAAGAAATGTATATACGTATATGCCCTTATGTGAAATTGTATTAAATTTCTTTGGTGCTAATGCATGACATTTGATACTTGACAGCCTTGGATATTTACTGAGATAAAAGAACAAAGGGACTTGGATATTTACTGAGATAAAAGAACAAAGTGACTTGGATATTTACTGAGATAAAAGAACAAAGGGACTGGGATATCACATTTGGTGAGAGATTGAGTATTCTGAAAGATTTAACGTGCTTCTGTCTCGAACACTAGGGCTCTGCTGGCATCAAAGGCGAGTCATCTCATCATCTCTGAGAGTATGTAGAAATTAGGACATTTTCTTTGTCATATTTTCATAAGGAGGGTGTAATTATTGAAAACTGATGTTGGGTGTGATTATGTACAAGGAAGAAGCTTTTGACTTGTTGAAGACAGAAGGTCTAGCATACCTCACCTTGATGTTGAATATGCGTTTAATGGACATTAACAAGCGTTGGATATAAACTACTTTTGCTTTCTTGGCGGCGGCTCTCGGAGGGAAGGAGCATCATGTTGTGAACATTGTTATCTTGAAGACATAACTTTTTGTTGATTAGCTCACATTGTTTGATAAAGAAATAGTCAAATGTCGTTTATGTTGCATGAGTTTTTTTAGCGGAGCTTATGCATTCTGAGGATTTCTGAAGGCTTTGGAGTTGCTAATTTGAATAGCCCGTATGGTTAATGGAAGCTCATGTTTGTGTCATCCATTGCGGCTAATTATAGCAAACGTGTGTGGCTGGGTTTTGAATTCAGCCTAAGAGCGTGTCCCCCTTACTACTCGCCCCCAGCTGTCATTGCAATCTGGTGTAGTTTGGGTTTGTATCCTTGTAAGACCGATGTTTTCATGTTACTTTTTGTTGGTTCGATTTTTGTGGCGTTAGAACCCTTCCTTAACACTGTAATGAAGATTTTTATGATTTGTGTTTCAGCAAAATACAAGCCAACATTTTTTCTCCATGATATCAGGTGTGTCTATAAAAAATAGACGCCCATCAATGCTTGAAAACGTTGCCGCTGAGGTGCTTATTTAGGCTATGAAAATAATATGTTGATTACGTGCGTTGCACGTGCAAGCTTAGTACTTTTCAAATCCGTTTTGAACTTCTCTAAAATCAAGGGAGCAGAGCACAAAATCCGCACTGGCGGTTAACACGTCTGTCATGTGACGGCGCGGTGCGGTGGCCCAACCGCCCACCGCGACCGTGGCCCAAGCACCTCACTCGCACCCACACCAACCCCCTACCGCGCACCCGGTCGAACACCTCGGCCGCACCCGCACCCACCACCACCACCCACCTCCGACGTGCACACGCGCCGCACTCCTCTCTATATATCCCCACGCCTCCAATCGCCACCACTCGCCGCCCACCTCCCCCTCTCCACTCCCCCCCTCCGCCGACGACCACCACTCCCCCCTTCCTCCTCCTCCTCCGCCGCCGCCGCAGCAATGGACTCCGTCGCGTCGTGGGGGCTGACCCCGCTGGCGGACGCGGACCCGGACGTCTTCGACCTCATCGAGCGGGAGAAGCGGCGCCAGCGGAGCGGGATCGAGCTCATCGCCTCGGAGAACTTCACCTCCTTCGCCGTCATCGAGGCGCTCGGCTCGGCCCTCACCAACAAGTACTCCGAGGGCATGCCGGGGGCGCGCTACTACGGCGGCAACGACGTCATCGACGAGATCGAGAACCTCTGCCGCGACCGCGCCCTCGCCGCCTTCCGCCTCGACGCCGCCTCCTGGGGCGTCAACGTGCAGCCCTACTCCGGCTCGCCCGCCAACTTCGCCGCCTACACCGCGCTCCTCAACCCGCACGACCGGATCATGGGGCTCGACCTCCCCTCGGGCGGCCACCTCACCCACGGCTACTACACCGCCGGGGGGAAGAAGATCTCCGCCACCTCCATCTACTTCGAGAGCCTGCCCTACAAGGTCAGCGCCGCCAACGGCTACATCGACTACGACAAGCTCGAGGAGAAGGCCATGGACTTCCGCCCCAAGCTCATCATCTGCGGAGGCAGCGCCTACCCCAGGGACTGGGACTACGCCAGGCTCAGGGCCGTCGCCGACAAGGTCGGGGCCATGCTCCTCTGCGACATGGCGCACATCAGCGGACTGGTCGCCGCGCAGGTATAATCACCACAAACTCACGTCGGCTTGTTACATTCAGAAATTGGATCTTGGCTTCAAGATTCCTCTTTTATGCGATGCGATCTGGTTGTTGGGATCTTAGTAGTAGGTACCTGGTTGTTGAGCTTTCTAGTTGTATATGATTGTCTTTTAGCTGTGTGCATCTATTAGATCTGTGCATATTTCATAACTGGTTGGTGCTGGGTTGTTCTGAACTGGAAAATACTCTGTTTACCTGGAATGTTACTATTAGATCCCATCTAAGTAAGTAAGTTGCGCTTTGGTATCTTTCCGTAAATGTTTAGTTTCTTAAAACGTTGAGTTGTAATTTCAGACAAATGCAAGATCGAAGGATTAACAACTGTTATTTTTTCCCCTGATAGAACATGCAACAATCTGGAGTTCATACTTAAGTGCAAGTTTGTTGTATAAATAGTAGTAGTAGTAATAATAATTGTTAATCTTTGTTTCAGCGTAAATACTTGAGTACATTGTTTGGATATAATCAATTGTGTTTTTGCACTGATTAACCTATGGAATGACTGCTCTTATACTATCTTTCGTCAAACATATGACAAACGGCCCTGAGTCCTGGCTTGACATATGGCATGGTATATATAAATATAATGTGCTACTTGCCTCAATTGAGTACACGTTTTTCATATATTGAGCGCTCAGCTGTCTGCTAGGGTGACTGATGTGCATATTCCTTCTGTACTGTACATAGTCAGGGGAACCACTTGTTTGACTGTACTTTTCTCATGTTCTTCTGAACTCTGCTTTTCTGTAAGTGAAGAACAATACTTCTATAAGCGTAGTCATGAAAAATGCATATAGTGTACCATGTAATTGAAAAGAATGTCCTATTAATTTTTATAAAATCCTGATCATCTTTCTTTAGGTGTTTCAGGCATACTGCAATAGGTTGAAGATTAAAGAGTGTATGAATGTCGATGTAATCCTACAGTTTCTGAGATGCTTACTGTTTCCTTTCTTTTATCTAGGAAGCTGCAAATCCTTTTGAGTTCTGCGATGTGGTTACCACTACAACACACAAGTCTCTCCGGGGACCGAGGGCTGGCATGATCTTCTACAGGAAAGGCCCTAAGCCTGCGAAGAAGGGCCAGCCTGAGGGTGCTGTGTATGACTATGAGGACAAGATCAACTTTGCGGTGTTCCCATCGCTCCAGGGTGGTCCCCACAACCACCAGATTGCTGCCCTTGCAGTTGCCCTGAAGCAAACTTTGACTCCTGGATTCAAGGCCTATGCAAAGCAGGTCAAGGCCAACGCTGTTGCGGTTGGAAAATATCTCATGAGCAAGGGTTACAAGATGGTGACCGATGGAACTGACAACCATCTTGTTCTATGGGATCTCCGCCCTCTTGGCTTGACTGGTATGCCCCAGTTTATTTGTGTGAGTTGATTTTCTAGCAGTCCTATTATCACTTGTTCTAATATTAGCTTATTTCTGCAGGAAACAAGGTCGAAAAGATGTGTGACCTTTGCAGCATTACATTGAACAAGAATGCTGTCTTCGGTGACAGCAGTGCATTGTCCCCGGGTGGTGTCCGCATTGGTAAGAATCACTCCGTCTGCTTATTTGTTTTAATTACATCTGCTGATACTGCAAGCGTGAAGAAATTATTACTACCTCCATCCGGAATAGATGAATTTCTAGAATGCGTGCAGTCAAACTTCTTATTCATTAGATTGGTTAATAGAAATATTTCCACATTCACAATTCATATTTAATGAACGGGGGCTGTACTGTTTACTTCATTCATGTTGCATACATTTCAATGTGAGCAATCATGGTCATTGTGACTTGTTATTCACCGCTGTTGACGTGATAAATTTTCTCTGAACTAAAACAAGTACATGATACAAACTAAATTACTATGACACTTTATTTGGGAATTGGGAATGACCTTTTCTATCCCTTGATAGAAGTAATTCAGAGTGAGATCTTCAATAATCTGAGAGATTTGTCTGTGATGGGATACCAGATACCTGTTCCGCAAGCCCTGTTATGCCTGTTGACATAGCTGATAGGCTTTACAGGAAGACTGTATCATCCCAACATGTTTCCTAGTTTTTCCCTGGCACATAGCCTGCTGAAATGTCGTCTGAGCGGATTCTGGCTATTGTTTTCAGGTGCTCCCGCGATGACTTCCAGGGGTCTGGTCGAGAAGGACTTCGAGCAGATCGCCGAGTTCCTCCACCAGGCTGTGACCATCTGCCTGAACATCCAGAAGGAGCACGGCAAGCTGCTCAAGGACTTCTCCAAGGGCCTGGTGAACAACAAGGACATCGAGAACCTCAAGGTTGAGGTCGAGAAGTTTGCCCTCTCCTTCGACATGCCTGGGTTCTCGCTCGAGAGCATGAAGTACAAGGAGTAGGATGATGATACATATGTCGTGGTTGTCTCCGCTAATCGTCCATACGCCATGCGCTTCTAAGCCTTCTTGGCCGCCGCGCAATGCCACAGTGCTGTGCTTCTATGAGATTTGTCTGCTCGCCCTGGAGCCCTGGATAGTTCTGTAAACGCGTCCCACCTTTATGCTCTGTTTGCCGTCCACATTCCATCATATTTCTTTGTAGGAATTGTTCGCCTGGGATCATGGAATGTCGAGTATTTGCCAATAATCTTCCATATTATTTTTGTGTATGCTCTGCATATGGGAAAAATATATGTGTTATTTTCTTTGTTGAGAAAGAAAACTGTGGTGCTACATAGTCTGATCAATCAACTCAACGTTACACTGACCTGTACCAGGATAAGACCACAGAAAGATCATAATAACAAGTTTTAAAAGAATCACTTGGAGATTGTAGTGTAATCTGGGCATACTCTAGGAATTCAATTAAAAAACATGGAACATGCATATAAAGAAAGAAAGAAGACAGTCAGGAAAATCCATTTCTGCACCCGAGCTCATCTGCACCCGCGTCGACGAAAAAAATCAAAATAAATACTAGAAAAATTCAAAAAATTCCAAATAAAATTTGTGTGATAGACATTTTGATGCTTGAGGCCCGCTTCAAATTTCAAGTCATTTGGACATATGAGCAGCTCTCAGCAAAAAAGACAAATTGGGGGTCTGTAAAAATATTTACTGTTCATGTACTGTTTTGGTTCGATTTGTCTTTTTTGCTGAGAGCTTCTCATATGTCCAAATGACTTGAAATTTGGGGCAGGCCTCACGCATCAAATTGTCTACCATACAAATTTTATTTGAAATTTTTTAAATTTGTTTTGAATTTTTTATGATTTTTTTTCTAACCGGGTGTAGATGAGCCTGGGCACCAAAATGCCCTACTCGACAGTCAGCGGTTATTCTTCTCTTTCTCTCATAGCTACTATTCGCTGCAAGGAGTCTCTTTTCTTACATCGGTCTACAACTCTACATCTCATGCCAATGGTGCCCAAAAAGTTAAGATTTTCTGCAACTTTTGACAACAATAGACAAATTTTGGTAGCACGAGAGCTTCTCTCTAGCACCTCCGGAGAAGATCCTTTTAATGTTGCAACCCATTTCACAAAGCAATGTCATTTTAATGCACTGGTTTTTTGTATGGGCAGGCCCATTTTTTCGGCTTACATTCAATCCTTTTTGGGAAGCTTCTAGAACTTTCTCTGAGCCGGTTTTTTCTTTATTTTTTATTTCGTTTTTTCTTCCTTTTTATTTCTTCTTTTTTATGTTCATTTTTCTGTTTTTAGTTTTTTGTTTTGTTTTCTGATTTCCCTTTTTGATTTATATTCTTTGTTTTCTCAAATTGCAAAAATCTTTTAAACTCCTGAACTTTTTTTAAATTTTGAACATTGTTTGAAATCATGAACATTTTTTAAATTCATGAACATTTTCTTTACATCAGATTCCAAAAATGTTCAACAATGTAAAACATATATTCAACAAATTCAATTTTTGCTCGTCAAATTAAAAAATTATTAATCAAATTCAAAAAATGTTCATCGAAATAAAAATGGTTGATAAAATTCGAAATTTGTTCATCTCTTTTTCAAAATTTGTTCATTGCTTTTTCAAAAAATGGTCATTGATAGCAAAATTTGTTCTTCCATTTTTCAAAAAACAATGTTTTGGAATACATTTTTTGTTCATCAAGTTCAAAAAATGTTCATAGAATTTTGAATTAGTGAACATTTGTTTCGAAGTTTATGAACATTTGTTGAATTTACGATTTTTTTAAAGATGTAAACATTTTTTACGAAATCATGAACATCTTTTAACCACCACATGTGATGATTTCTGGAAAATGTTCCCCAAAATTATTATTTTTCCTTAAAGTTTGAACTTTTTTGATATTCCAAATTGTTTTAAAGAAGAAAAAACAGAAAAAATGGAATAAAAAGACCAGGACGCCCAACCCCGCTTATGGGCCCCATGCGCCCAATTGGAGGCCCCGTTTCAATGCTGCGGAGCATCCTGTACTACTGGGCTGGCCAGCGTATGTGGGCCTCCGTTGCCGTGCAGCTCACCAGAAAAAAGGAGTAGCAGTGATCATGAGGGAAGCTTTCAAGGCGCATCAGCGATAGTGGTGAAGGGGGTGTTTGATCCGCCGACTCTTGAAGCTCTTGCTGTCCGGGAAGCACTGGCACTTGCTGAGGATCTCAACATACAGAGAATACATGTTGCATCAGACTGCAAGACTGTGATAAATGATATCAAACAGAAGAACCCGGCTAGCTACGGGGCGATCTTACATGAAATAATAGACTAAATCTCTTCTTTCAGTAGTTGTAGTTTTGTTCATGAGTTTAGAAACTCGAATTTCGAGGCTCACAATCTAGCGAAGCATGTTTTAAGTTTAGGGGTGGGCCGCCATGTTTGGTTAGAACACCCTGGTAATATCTCGTTTGTACCTCTGAACATTGGGTCGGACTAAATAAAGCTTCGCGTGGATTGTCTCAAAAAAAAAAACAGAAAGAAGGAGCGTGATGCACAGGGCAAACAAAACTGGGCCGGCCCACTGGGTGGAACAACAGTGAGCGGATGTAAAAAATCGCCATAAAAACGTAAGCGTTCACTTGGAGTCGACCTCGCGACCTGCATCTTGTGATTCATGCACCTGGAACTCACCACTCCTAGTGACAGAAGCGCACCGCTAATGTTATAAAGAACTAACGACAGCAACAGAAATGAAAACTTTTCCTTCAAATTTTGAAGCATTTTGCAGGATTCGATTTTATTTAAGATTACGAAGAATTTCTATCAAACATGAACAATTTTTTTTATAAACATCCGAACATTTTTTTAATTTGTGAAAAATTTCTTTAAATGGGAAACATTTTGTGAAACTGTGAACAGTTTTTAGATAGATGTTTTTTTAATTCCCGATCATTTTTCAAAAGGACCCTGATAAGTGTCACACTGACACAAACTCATGGCAACTCCAAATGTTTTTGATGGCAAGTTTAATGATGCGAGGATGTCAATTTTATTTGTCAAGCATTGCAACTTTCTTTTCGGATGGCAGGTTTAGTTTTTTTTGGTTTGTTTTTTCTTTTCGGATGGCAACTTTAGCCGCAAAAAACGCCAGAGCGGGATTGCTTCGTGCCACACCTGTGGCACTTATCGTTTGAATTTTTGAAATTGCGAACAACTTTTAATACGATCAACATTTTTTTTAAACATGAGAACATTCTTTGAAATTCCGAACAAGTTTTGAGACCGCGGCATCTTTTAAAAATTACCGATTTTTGAATCAGTGAATATTTTCTAGAAAATGGATTTTTTGAAATTTCGAACAGCTTTTGGATATATGATCATTTCTTGGAACACGAACATTTTTATATTTGTGACCAAAATTTGGAAAACAGGAGCATTTTTGAAAAAAAATTCAAACAACGTTTGAAATCTCCAAACATTAAAAATAATAGAAGTAAACATGAAACAGAAGAAAGAACATTCGCAGAATAATAGTAAAAGAAAACGAAGAGATGAAAAGAAACTGGTAGGCAGTCGTTGGATGAGAATCAAACGGTGATGGCTCGCTGTCATCAGTGTACTTTTCCTTCCCTTGAGAACAGTGGGACTGTCCATTTCTTCAGTCAAGACTCAAGACCGCATCTCAATCTCAATGAGAAGTGTTGGAGTTGGGTTTTCCCTTTGTGGCTTGCGGACGGCAGCCGCGGCGACACATGGCGGCGCTGCAAGGTGACGTGTCTCTCCGGACTCCTCCCCTCCATCCCCACCTCAAGGCTCCCATACCAATCCCCTCCCCGATCTCGTGGGTTGCAGAACCCAGCCCCAGCTCCATTCACACCCTCCCGTCTTCCTTCCTCCTCCCGCACCATACCATCAAGGTGCTTGTCTGCTTGGGGCCTTGAGGGACATAGGAAGAAAGAGGGGAGGACATGGATCGGTACGAGGTGGTGAGGGACATCGGGTCCGGCAACTTCGGGGTGGCCAAGCTGGTGCGGGACGTCCGGACCAAGGAGCACTTCGCCGTCAAGTTCATCGAGCGAGGCCACAAGGTACGCGCGCGAGCAGCCTCGTCGTCCCTCATACCCACACGGTTCATCGGCGCTTGATCCAAAACTATTCTCCCGTGTGCGCTGTCCTAGGCTCGATGGCCCCGTGATTGGTTAGAAATGTTTTGGCCGGTCAGCGTCCATGGATTCACTCTGCTCCGTCCTCTGTTTTACGCGGTAGCGGAGCTGCAGGACAGTGAGATTATCTCGTGCTTCTCCCGTGTGTGCCTGGAATCTTGCTTGACCGATACTTGCCGTTTTTACTGCTCGGCAGCATGTGTTGCGCGGGCATGGTTCTAATTGTGTGGGTAGGCTTACCAGGACTGCGGATGTTGGCCATGTGCTGCTCTTTGAGTTCAGGCGCTCGAGTTCCAGGGATGAGGACTCTAGGTTCGACCTTCATTAGTTGAATTTGACAATGGAACGACGCCCCCTTTTGTTAAAGACATTGCATGGAGTTTACCCAGACTCTCTCTTAATCCCAAAGGAACCATATTCTAACAAAATAGACAAGGAAGTATCCAGGGCCTGCCACCCTGCCGTTGCTTCCAATGCTTCCCTCCAATAAAAATAATTGAAAAGAATCAGTGACACACACCGAATCTGCTTCTGCTGCCACATAATGTCCAATGTAGTAGGTATATGATTAACTATTCATAGCCTTCGCTTTGGTGTGGCTTTGGTTTCAAGCATTTATGCATTTCTCCTTTTGGGTCTACCTGTTGAAAGCATCTTTTATTGAAATGCGATAACAAAATCTTACCACAGTTATTAAAGAACTAATAGATGATTCACCCAAGTGATTCCACAGTTCAGGACGACATCCAACGGCTCGGAGCGTGTGGTGTGGTGGATCGATCCTAATGTTCAGAATGCTGTGTCGTGCTTAAGTAACAAACGGGTGTCAAATCCATTTTTATATACAAGGCCACTATCAAGGAGACAAGCTGCCTTGCAACATTGACTTAGAAGATATTAACTTTTGCCTTGGTACCTGTAATATGGGTTTGTGGCCTTGTATACAAAAATGGAGGGAGTATTTATGATTCATGAGTTAACTCTAAACATTTATTTTTGCTGCAGATTGATGAACATGTTCAAAGGGAGATTATGAACCACCGGTCACTCAAGCATCCAAATATTATTCGATTCAAGGAGGTAATTTCTTGGCTTCTAGGACAGTGATTGTCCCTCATATAGGCTCAAAGTTGTTTGGAGGAATTTTGTAGGATTTTCATAGGATAGGATTTCTATAGGAAAAATTCCTTCAAAGCTCTTTGGTTTGTAGGAATGAGATCCTATTCCTATGGAGGAATTCTTCCTATCCTCCACATTTCATAGGGAATAAACATTAGCCTAGACTAAATGGAAAAAAATCTTATGGTGTGAATCAAAGGGCATCTCCTTTTCTATTCCTATGCATAGGATTTGAGATGCATGTCATCTCATTTCCTATGACTTTCCTATTCCTATGATTTTCCAATCCTATGAACCAAAGGAGGCCGAGTTATGAGTGTAATGCTTTAGCTCTTTACCTCATGAAATTTAACGCAGGGTAACTAGTCACATATTGTACTGATACTTCGTTACAGAAAATTGTGGCTTTGCAAGATTATGGATCTCCTTTTATATTACTTTTACGATTGCAAGTTGTTGATCGCAGTGATTGATTTCGGAGACTTGACTCACATATGGAAACATACTAATATGGAAGTTAAGGTTATCTCTAGTGGGAAGTAGAATGTGTAACTGAAATTTAGTTCCATGTTTTGAGGCTAGGACTTTTTACTACTTTGGTGTATGTTATTTTACATCAAACATGCTGGCTAACCACTTCACTACTATTAGACTACTTGCTTTGAATTGTTAAATGCTTATCAGCTTAACATTTTCTTCCTCTTTGCACTGTTCTGCACTAGTCAGGCAAGTAAACTTATTATTTAGATTTGCATCCCCATACTTTGGATTTTTTTCAGATACCTGATTGCTTAGCTCATGTAACTAGACCATTGATGATTTAGCGGGTAATTAACCAGTAGAAAAATGACATACATGTGTTTTTAGAGGGTATGAACATTTCCTCTTGGTTGGAAAGAACTTCATTTTTAATGAAACAAAAAAACTTGATTTTCCATAGAGATGAAATTCTTGCATGGGAAGAAATATCATCTCATATGCACATTCCTGATCTGGACTACTTCAGATTCTTACCCACTGCCATTCAAGAATATATAATCTTACATTGGGTGGAGAGTTTGGAATCAACTGAGCTTGTGAATGCCGCTAGCTGTTTTCTCCCTGATCATCTTGAATTCTCGGCCTGCTTATCAAAGCTTTAATCTTCGATTCATGCTTAAACGTGCTTAGTTTTTCAGGTCGTGCTAACTCCCACACATTTGGCAATAGTTATGGAATATGCCTCTGGCGGCGAGCTATTTCAAAGGATTTGCAACGCAGGGAGATTTAGCGAGGATGAGGTAGATAATATTTGCAACGACCTTTGGAACTTCCTTCAATGGTTACATATAATTACATTAACTGTTACTTACTCATTACTCTTAACAGGGAAGATTCTTCTTCCAACAATTGATTTCTGGAGTGAGCTATTGTCACTCTATGGTACGTAGTACTCTGCCAAACCAGCTCGCAGATAGCAGCTTATGTCAAACGCTCATCACACGATATGTCATCTTTTTTTCTTTTTTCTTTTTGCCTGCAGCAAGTATGTCATAGAGATTTGAAACTAGAAAACACTCTCTTGGATGGTAGTGTCGCACCTCGGCTCAAGATTTGTGACTTCGGTTACTCCAAGGTATTCCCGCGCAAGATAATGACCTCTGAATGTTGCGTTTTCATCGCCTAAACAAGGACCCTGTTTCGACTCTTTTCATTTCAGTCTTCTGTCTTGCACTCTCAACCGAAGTCAACTGTCGGCACACCGGCATACATCGCCCCAGAGGTCCTCTCTAGAAGAGAATATGATGGAAAGGTACGAATGTTCGAAGTTTGGTCCGCTACGACACGATTTTAACGGTTTAAGTACCACATCTGAAGCATTCAGTTATATACCAACTCTTGTAATCTTAGGTCGCCGATGTTTGGTCATGCGGAGTAACGCTCTATGTGATGCTTGTCGGGGCATATCCTTTCGAGGACCCTGATGAGCCAAGGAACTTCCGCAAAACGATCACTGTGAGTGCACACCCTTCCCACCTTATCTCTCATGAAACTTTTGCATCATCTCTATCTGATGCCTCTCACTGTGTTACTAGAAAAGTTAATTGTTGGTGTCTTCCACAGAGGATACTCAGCGTACAGTACTCTGTTCCGGACTACGTTCGAGTCTCGATGGACTGCATACATCTGCTGTCCCGCATTTTCGTTGGAAATCCTCAGCAGGTTATATATTCTTGTCCTGGAATAGTTCAGTTCCTAGTCATATAGTGCTCACATTTGTATCTGCGTGCAGCGAATAACCATCCCGGAGATCAAGAACCATCCATGGTTCCTCAAGAGATTGCCCGTTGAGATGACCGATGAGTACCAAAGGAGCATGCAGCTGGCAGACATGAACACGCCGTCACAGAGCCTGGAAGAAGCCATGGCGATCATCCAGGAGGCGCAGAAACCTGGCGATAACGCCCTAGGGGTTGCCGGGCAGGTTGCCTGCCTGGGGAGCATGGATTTGGACGACATCGATTTCGATATCGACGACATTGACGTTGAGAGCAGCGGGGATTTCGTGTGCCCGTTGTGATTGCTCATGAGTGGTTCGAAAGTTCTCTTGATGGTTTGCCTGTGGATGGATCCCTGTTTTGTCATGCTTCCACTAGATTTTGTTCTGGGTCACAAATTCTCTGTAGCCTACAGATTGGCTTGATGTGTAAACAGTGTAAGATAAGTTTACATGCTTATATCGAAATCAGTAGTTTTACCCGAAAAACTCTTGCTTCCCAGTTTATATATAAAGCAACACAGCTGAACTGGTACAAGATGAGGAGGGGTACCGTAAAAGAACTCCTCTAGAACAACTCCAATGGGGCAACCCAAACGGACAGCGATTTCGTCCGTTTGGGCCGATCGTACGTCCGGCGTCTGCCCTATTTTAGATATGGGTCAGCGTGTCCAACACGTTAACCATATGTGCCGGTGTGGCCGGCTGGCCGTTCAATTTTTGCATTGATGAAAATAGTTTGAATTGAATAAAATAGCATAGTTTTACAAAGTGAATAAAAATAAAAATATTTCGCATAGTTTTGCAAACGAATAAAAAAAGATACATTTATTGGTTGTCAATGTAAGTCTATACATGCTCAATCAAATCATTTTGTAGTTGCACGTGAGTTTTTTTCAATCACACATGTCATGATGAAATTGGATAAACTGTTTAAATGTTGCCGCTCCTCCATGCTCACGCACAACATTTCTTATCCTGAAACTGAAACCCTTGATCACACAGACATTCCGGGCGCTCGTCTTCTACGATCATATTATGCATGATCACACAAGCAGTCATCACCTCCCACAGTTTCTGCGTGCTCCAGGATTAGCAGGATACCGAACGATGCCCCATCGAGATTGCAAAACACCAAAGGCACACTCGACATGCTTTCTAGCACTCTCTTGCTCTTGGGCAAATCTTTTCCTCTTCTCTCCGATAGGGTTGGGTATTGTCTTGACAATAGTGGTCCACCGAGGATAGATACCGTCACCTAGGTAGTATCATTTGTCATAGTTGTGACCGTTGATAGTAAAGTACACCGGTGGGCTGTTGCCTTCGGCAAGCCTAGCAAACACCGGCGAGCGCTGAAACACGTTGATGTCACTGTGTGATCCAGCCATGCCAAAGAAAGTGCCAGATCCAGAGATCTTGAGATGCCACGGCCTCTAGGATGACGGTGCAGGCCCTGACATGGCCCTTATACCGCCCTTGCCAAGCAGAAGGGCAGTTCTTCCACCTCCCGGTGCATGCAGTCTATACTACCAAGCATCCCTGGGAAGCCCCTGGTGGCATTTATCGCCAACAAATAGGCTGTATCTTCAGCTGTCGGCTCTCTCAAGTACTCAGACTCAAATATAGCAATAATAGCTTTGCAGAACTTATACATGGACTCTAGGCATGTAGACTCACTCATACAGACGTACTCGTCAATGAGATCCTCGGGCACTCCGTATGCAAGCATTCGGATGGCGGCAGTGCATTTCTGATAAGAGGAGAAACCAATCTTGCCAACGACATCCTCTTTGCACTCGAAATAGTCATCATAGTCGACCACCCCCTCTCTAATATGGTTGAAAAGAGGCCTACTCATACAGAAACGGCGGCAGAATTTTTGATGTTTGAACGAGTTTGTTGTATTAAAGTAGTCCTTCCAAAGAAGGAAATGTCCGCTCTCTCGGTTGCGATTCAACGCCGGGAGGTGGCCCGGAATGGAGCCACGGAACAACGGCCGCTGGCTATTGAGGTGGTGATGGACCAACACGGCAGCCAATATCTCCTCCTCGTCATCAGACGATGAATCGTCGGAGTCACAAAGGAAATTGTGAAAAAACAACTCGTCGGCGGAGTCCATTTTGTACCTTGGCAAACTGTTGAACAACTTGCAGGCGTCGACGAAGGAGACGGCCGTCAAAGGGAGTCGCGACGCACACGGACCAGCTAGCTGCCCTGCCAGCGTCCAACGAATGGGCCAACGTCCGACGAGCGTGCCGGTGAGGATCTAGCCGGGGCAGCGAGGCGACTTCTTGGCCGGGGGCGGCTGCGTGGTGGTGGTGGTGATGGTGGTGGTGGTGGTGGTGGTGGTGGGGAAGCAGTTGGCTCCCCGGCGGCAAGACGGTGGTGGCGGGCGACGTGGGAGGGGGCGGCGTTGCTGGGCGGACGTGGAGGCGCCGGCAGCTGGTAGAGTCGCCGGCAAAAATGGACGACGGCGTCGGCGACGAAGAAGGCGGGCGAGGGTTGCTGTTGGATGTGGGAGACCAATATGCCACCAACCAGCGGGCTCGGGGGAGGAGAATGCGAGCACGCGCGCGTCCGTCGCATGCCCGCGCCGACACAAATCCGGCTCAAAAATGGGCCAGGAATAGGTCGCCCACGGATGAAAAACGGACACGCATCCGTTGGATCGGCGCGTTAGGCCGACTTTTCTGTCCACGTAGACTCAAACGAACAACGGCGAACAAAATGGGTCGCCCCATTAAAGTTGCTCTTACGAAGCAGGCCAAAGATAAACAAGAGTACAAGAGCAGTCATATCCTATCAAAAAACAACCTAAATTACTACTCGTACCAAGACGTCCTCGGGGACGGGCCTCTGCCCCCTGCCATCCCGCTCCGGAGCATGGAGCACCGATCCAGCCCACGAACAACAAGGCCATGAGTGGTGCAGGAGGCAAGCGAGATCTCCTCATGTCAGAGCTGAAGGCACTTCAAGGCAGGATCGGAACTAGCTTGTCGATGACGATGAGGCGCCGCTAGGATAAACCCGAGCTCCACGATGATGCCTCTGCTGGGTTGAACCTGCCGATGACGATGAGGCGCGATTGGGACGAGCCTACGCTCCACAATGATGCCTCTGCTGGGATGAGCTTGGGCTCCACGATGACGCTCTCAAGAGGTCGACGATGATGTGCATCACCTCTGCCGTGACCGCATGGGTTGCAGCTGCGGACGTCTAGCAACGCCCGGGCGACAGCCGGAGAGGTACAAAAACAATGGCGAACGAGAAGGGTGCGGATGTAGAGCAAAGGGGGAGCATGGACGAAGTGGAAGAAACGTGACACAAGAGGAGGATTTGAGTGGGCTGGGGGTGTAAGAGAGGAAGATCAAATCAACACAGATAACAAACCTTCTATAGTTTGCGTCCAGTTTGTTATAAACACGACATGCAATAAAAGAGAGGAAGATCAAATCAACACAGATGACAAAAAAATTTAACGAGGAAAACCCCCCTCAAATGTGAAGTGTAAAAGGTAAACGAAATATGTATATGGCAACCGGGTGGCAGATTGCGAAACTGCCACACGCATCCAGCGTCGTCAGTTCCCTCTCGATCTCCTTCCTTTCCCGCACGACCTCCCGATTTCGTTCCTTTCCGCATGACTCCCGATCTCCTTCCTTTCCCGCACGTCCTTCCCCACCGACCTCTCCTGATTTCCTTCCTAATTTTCGTAATCGTCAATTATGGCCCCACGCGCCTTCCTGATTTTTGACAAAAATAATGCTTGGACTAGGATTTGATCTCTGTTTTGCAAGTAATCAACAAAGGGAGCTTACCACCTCACCTATGGCACTCATTGTTGAACAAGCTAAGGAAAATACCGTTTTTGACATGTTTTTGCCTTTAATATGTTAGCACTGAAAAACTTTTTGTTTCAAGCATCGTGGTAACTTCGATCATTGGGAATAAATTTGTTGAACCCGCCCCCCGGCAATTTATGTAAATAGCACGATAACATTCACGCCATTGACATGATAATTTAGATACAAACATCATGGTAATTTTAACCATTGAGGAAGACAAATGTGAAAAGATATCCGATGATTTATGTGTAAATAGATGGTAGTATACGCAGCGCACATCTGATAACTATGGTAGAAACACCATGGTAACTTTGACCGTAGGGAATATTTTTTTTGAAAAGATACTCCGGTATCTTCTATGTAAATAGCACGGTAGTTTACCTCCCTCCCCTGGCATTTTACCTCCCTCCTTTCTCGCACGTCCTTCCCCACCGACCTCCCCTGGCTTACAAGAGGTACATATAGCATTCGTGACCTAGGTTGAAACTGATTGGCTCGGCCTAAGAATTCAGACAAGCAGAGGTGTTCACGGATAATTAAGGGTCCGTGTTGAATGACAAATTATGTCCAAATTGTGTCTTCGTACAACTCGGTTCAAATTATGCAGTCGTTCTGAGGGTCCTCATTGGAGATGCCCTTAGTAGCAATCGGTGCTCATCTCTTTGATTGTACCACCACGGAGTTCTCCTCAGCATGAGAGACAAGCACGCAACCACTCCACTCCCATCCAGAAAGACACGAGAAAAACAGAGCAATGAGAAAGAAACAGAGCACTGGACAGAGAAATGTGACCGATTCAGAGCACTGGACCGAGGGGGTGCAAAGCTCAGTGAACCCGGCGGATCCGCACACGGTTTTGGGGGTGCGCGCGCCCCGTAAACGAGGGCGCCACGGCCACTCAGTCAGGTGAGGCACGCGGCGACGGTACGACACGAGCGCGCAGCCAACCGTGATCTCGCCTGCTGTCCGACCGCAGCGCCCTCGCCATCGCACAGGCACAGCGCGCGTGGCCGTCACGCACACACACCGGCAGAGAACTCGTCGCCGTCGCGCGCTCCCTCGCACGCATGCCGATGTCGTTACGAAGGCGACCGATCACGAGCGCGGGCACCGGGCAGCAGTACGCGCCCATGCCCATGCCCGCGGCGCCGTGCCATCCATGGCACCGGGCACGCACGCACGTCTCTGTGTGCGCGCGCCAAACCGGGGCAAGACTTTCCGGGCTCCTGATAAGACAGTCGGAGCTAGAGGTCGCGGGGATCGATGCTCGGCTCAATCATGCGCCGCGCCATGCAGTTCGTCAATGTGATATCGCGAATCTATCCCTTTCGTCCCATAATCACGCTCGGCAGACCAGAATATACAGTGTCTTCTGTACAGTCGCAACAGCCGTACGTGGGCTGCGAGTCGCTGACATGACAAAACTGGAGAACATGGCAGGCAGCTGAGGTGCCAATGATAGCATCGTTTTCAGGGCTGGGTTCTTCCGGAAGAACGGGCGGTCATGTCGCCGCTCCTTGTCCATGCCCGAGGAGCGTGACCGGCAGATCGATAGACCGGCCGGTCGGCCGGCTGGTATTTGCAAATCCGTTGGCTGCGCGGTTGCTGCTGACGGGGACGGCGGAATCGGATAGCGGTAACGGTGTAGCTCGTGTTCGTACTCCCGATCATGTCGATGGGGGCTCGACTGTATGAGAACCCACTTTTGGTATCACGTGCAGGCGGATCTTTCAATCCAATATCTGCCCAGCCCAAGTGTGTACGTCCAACTAGATTTCGCATGATCGGTGTGAAGGCTACTCTTAGGATTGTGCATTGCATCCTGCATCCTCAAAAAAATAAAAAAATAAATCAAGATTGTGGATTGCATCCTAAAAAAAAGGATTGTGGATTGCACCGTGACGATCTAAACAATAAACAATTAGCTGCCATGGAAAGTTTATTTTGTTGGAAATACATTCTTTTTATGTTAATTAAAACAAATACTTACTCGGCTACTCTTATAATTTTGGAAATTCTTTTCACATTCTTTTTTAAGTTAACCAATTGGCCGTCTTGGTAAGCTACCAACAAAAAATTGCAATCAAACCAATACTTACTCTGGATACGTTTATACTTTTGATAATTCTTTTAAATGATTGGGTTGCCATATGTGCGGAACCTGTTTCACCGCCACCTCATGAGCCATACTGCTTTGAGTGGGATCAACAGGGCGGTTTACAAAATTGAAGGTCCAAAATATGTAGTTTTGAAGTTGATGGACCGGCTGCTAACTGGGTGATCTTCGTCCTTTCAGCCCATCCTCACGGTTTCGGTTGTTAACAACGTGGTTTTGGTTTTGCCCATTGCCTTCCGTTCAAGTGTTTTTGATGGGGTTCCTTTTGGTTGTACAAGTGTTAGGGTTGCAGTTGGTGTGTGTTCAGACCGTTTGACGTGCTACTTGTGCGGTAGCGTGGTATTATGCTTTGTGAATTGATCTTTTATGCTCAGTTTGTATTGGGTTTCACCTGATTTTCCGTAGATTAACTATGCAACTCTCTTTTTCTTAATTAATGGATGCGACAAATCTTTTGTTTTCATTTCAAGAAGAAAGTTAAGGTACCACAAACCATGTTTTTTTTGAGAAATGAGATTATAATTTTGCAAACTCTTGGAACATAAAGAACATTACACATGTCAAATGGTTGATACAGTTTCAAGATCCTTATGTTGTCTCGGCATAATCTTATAATTATTCCAAAGACATTTTTTTGGACAAATACCGACTACAACATAGAGGCATTAACATATGAACACTACCATCACACGCACACACTTACACAATGCATTTTTGATATCAATCACAGAGTTTCAAGATTGATGTTACCATCGATGCCTCGTTGTCAATATGAATAATGCCTCCCACTAAGGTGTATTCCGACTTAACAAGACACAAAATAGGTCATTTGATCTTTAGTGTACAAAATTGGACAACCATCATGGTACCCATCCAAGAGCATCTCCAGCTACAGACCTCAACCCCCGCCCCCCATTTGTGTGTGGATATGCTTGAACATATTCGTGGACAACCGACGACCGATCCCCACTTGTTCGCCCGGGTAATGGCACCCTCTACCCCCCTCCCCATTTGTCCATCCCATTTTTAGTTTGTGATTTTCAATTTTTGTCAACTGAATTTGCTAAAACTAGAATGATATGGATTGAACAAACAAATAAAAGTTAAAATATAAAAGCACATCACTGAAGCCATAGATATTATTTGAAATACATAGTTTAAACATCAAATTCAAACAACATCACAAATATTCTGGTTTCTAACATGAACCCAAACATGCTCCACAAGATCATTGAGTAGTTGTACATGCGCATGTTGATCTCGAAGTTGTCGATGCATCTCTAGGAAATTGACAGTGTGTTGTGCCTCTTGTTCTCGGAGGCAGACATGTACTCGGAGCTTACTAAACTCACGAGTATTGCGAACACCATCACCCTCACCCTCGACAACCATGTTGTGAAAGATCACACAATATGTCATCACCTCTCACTATATCTTGGGGTCCGACATATTTGCAGCTCCAAAATAATACCTCAACGAGTTTGAAGAACTCCAAATGCACTCCCCACATCTTTTGTAGCACCTTCTTGCATTTGGCTAATGAGAGTTTTTTTCGTTATTTTGGGGCTAGGAGATAGTCTTCACAATCACTGCCCACTGACGGTAGATACCATCGGCATGGTGGTGCCCCTTGTCGTAGTCGTGCCTACTGGCGATGTAATTGCACGCCGAGGCATCCCCATCACAAAGTTTTTTGAAAATGGAAATCGCCGAAGCACGTTGATGTCATTGTGAGATCCTCGCACATGCCAAAGATAGTGTCAAATCCACACTTCTTTAGATGACACTACTTCAAGTATGATGGTTGATCTTTGGTGTGACCTTGGTATTACCCTTCCAAACCTGCTAGTTGGTACTCCCATCGTAAAATGCGTGTAATCGACTGAACTGAGGATATGGGGAAAGCCTATTGCTTCTCCAATTGCAAAACGCTTTTGTGTGTCCTTGATATTTGGTTCTCTCAAGTACTCTGGTCCAAGCACCTTCTATTTGAGAACATGCTCATTTTCCTTCTCCATTCCTTCGAGGATGCTCATTACCATAATCAACCGATCAACATTTTCGTCATCACATTCCATGACGACGAATTGAAGAACTCCTTGTTAAGAAATAATCATCATCCAAATAAAAAAGCTCACCCTCCGACGAATCTGAAGGAAATATGCCCTAGAGGCAATAATAAAGTTGTTATTTATATTTCCTTATATCATGATAAATGTTTATTATTCATGCTAGAATTGTATTAACCGGAAACTTAGTACATGTGTGAATACATAGACAAACAGAGTGTCACTAGTATGCCTCTACTTAACTAGCTCGTTGATCAAAGATGGTTATGTTTCCTAGCCATGGACAAAGAGTTGTCATTTGATAAACGGGATCACATCATTAGAGAATGATGTGATTGACTTGACCCATCCGTTAGCTTAGCACGATGATCGTTTAGTTTACTGCTATTGCTTTCTCCATAACTTATACATGTTCCTATGACTATGAGATTATGCAACTCCCGAATACCGGAGGAACACTTAGTGTGCTATCAAACGTCACAACGTAACTGGGTGACTATAAAGATGCTCTACAAGTGTCTCCGATGGTGTTTGTTGAGTTGGCATAGATCGAGATTAGGATTTGTCACTGTGTATCGGAGAGGTATCTCTGGGCCCTCTCGGTAGTGCACATCACTATAAGCCTTGCAAGCAATGTGACTAATGAGTTAGTTACATGATGTTGCATTACGGAACGAGTAAAGAGACTTGCCGGTAACGAGATTGAACTAGGTATTGAGATATTGACGAACGAATCTCGGGCAAGTAACATACCGATGACAAAGGGAACAACGTATGTTGTTATGTGGTTTGACCGATAAAGATCTTCGTAGAATATGTAGGAACCAATATGAGCATCCAGTTTCCGCTATTGGTTATTGACTGGAGATGAGTCTCGGTCACGTCTACATAGTTCTTGAACCCATAGGGTTCGCACGCTTAACGTTTGGTGACGATCGGTATTATGAGTTTATGTGTTTTGATGTACTGAAGGTTGTTCGGAGTCCCGGATATGATCACGGACATGACGAGGAGTCTCGAAATGGTCGAGACATAAAGATTGATATATTGGATGGCTATATTCGGACACCGAAAGTGTTCCGGGTGATTTCGGAGAAAACCGGAGTGCCGGAGGGTTACCGGAACGCCCCGGGGAACTAGTGGGCCTAGATGGGCCTTAGTGGAGAGAGAGAGAGGGGCTGCCAAGGCAGGCCTATTGGAGATATGCCCTAGAGGCAATCATGTATGATGATATTTCCTATGTGTTTATGAATAAAGATAGTCCTTGGACATTATCAATGATGTGTATCAGCAAGCACGTGACTTGTTTGTGGGACTATGCATTGTATGATGACTGTCCTAAAAGGTCCCTAGTCGAAAGCACTGTGTGGACGCGCAGCCGACTAGACTAGCATATGACACGGTCGATGGCTTGGTCTCACTAGCCATGGAGCATTGGATGCTAACCGGATAATATGGACTTGGAAGGATCTGGTCGGATCCGACGTAGTCGGATCCGAGTTGAGATAAGGTCCGACTCGGACAGACCCAACTATGAGACACAGCGATATGTCATTTATGAGTCTCGAGTACAACATATGTTCTATGTCCTAAGACCTGAGCTGACACATGTACTCAGGATGGTGACAGACTTGCTTTGAGCCGACCAAACGCTACTTCATAACTGGGTAGTTATAAAGGTAGGTTTCGGGTTAGTCCAGAACCATGCTGCGAGACGTGGTCGAGCAAGATGGGATTTTCCCCTCCGATCATGAGAGATATACTCTGGGCCCCTCGTGTGATCCGACCAGGATAAGCATGGCCATGCGACAAGGATTATGAGATAATCCGGTTTGTGGTCGGCATCACTAGAACGAGAAAGAGGTCGGGCTAGCACAAGGATGACAAACTCGCCTTGAGCCCGACAACATATATCGTGTGGCAAAAGGAATGGAAGTATGATGTACAGGTTCGCCTAACCAGCTTCATAGTCAGTTTGGTGGTCGGCATGCCTTGCTAGAGGCCGCTACCAGCCATGTAGTCCGGAGGTGATCCGAACTGCGACCAAGCCGGTTTGAACCTAAGGGGTCGCGTGCTTAAGGGAAGGAACCTACGAGGTTGGATCCGAGGACACTGGTCTGATGTGATCCGAGCTGTATTCGGATTGTGGCCGGGTAGACTTATGGGCTTTAGGGTCCGTGCGAGGCCCAAGTGTTGAGCCTGCGACGGACGCCTATGTAAAGTGGAGGTGCCACACACTCACGGGGTTGATGGCTATGGTGCTGTCACTAGGGTTTGCATGTGTTGCGAATAGACACCTCCACTCGCCGCCACTTGTGTGATCGGACCTAGCAGTCCGTCGCACGACGTTCCTCCTGCACGCGCGGATACCATTAGAGGCGGTGCACTTGTGCCGCTCCGGCGAACCTGTACGTGGGAACCGACTACCGGCTATACAAGGGAGATCGTACGAGGAGGAGACGATCCACACGGACGCGCTGCCCCAACTCTTCTTCCGCTGCACGGCACTGCGCGTCTAGTGGTAACGAACCGTGATCCATCTCCCGCAGTATGTTCTTGGTTGTTCTGCGCGTATGAAAATTTTAATTTGCAGTCGACGCACCCTACCGTAGAACCCACAGTGGTATCAGAGCCTCTGCTATAGGATTTGGATTCAGATCGTATGCATATTAGATATGTGGAGGCGATAGATGAGATCTGTTGTCGTTGATGAGATCGGCTGTGTGCACGGTTGATGAGACCAACTGCTCATGGGGATCGATGTGGCTATGTTTTCTGATGATCAGAATCGATGAGGTCGTGACACAACCTACCCCTACCGGTCGGTATCCGCCATCGGGGTTAACAGTGAAACATAAATCCGAATCGGGCTCGCGATGATCGATAAGATCGGTCAGATCAGAAAATTCGGCGTGATCGGAGTTTAGATGTGATCTGTGATTTCCGAATCGGGACCGCCGTGTGCGTAGCGCCTTGTATTTCATACAAGATCACTCAAACCCATAGAATGCGATTCTATGCATAACTTTATTTTGCAGGGTTTGATGTGAATAGTATGGCTCATGTGTATGTGATGCATGTGTGTAAATTGTACATGGCCTGCGTGTCATGTTTGTCAGCCGACAGGAGCCAAAGTGTTGTCATTTTATTGTATAACGACCCGCGTGTCGACTTATGACTCTATGTAAAATTCATTACTAGTTGTAGTACTTGGATAATAGAGATCAGTTTGGCGGCTTGGCGGACCGGCGTGACAAACAAGATGGAGTTTCTAGATGGTCATCGGAGTTAGAGCCGACCTAGAAGAACATCCATGAAGGAGCCATACTATTTCACAATATATGTTTTACTTGTGATTGTTATGCTTCTTTGTTTCTATGCATGTTAGAATGGTAGAAAGACCCCTCATGAATATCAAGTAAATTGCCATTCCTAATGTTGCACCTTCGCATGTCAAGTACGTCTAGTAGTGGGCTCATAAAATTGGGGTGCTGCTAGGTGTCCTTGAACTGAAGGGTTCGTGTCGGACACGGACATGCACTGCATTAGGTTAACTTGATAAGGCTATCAAAACGGTTTTGGGCCTTGTGGCAAAAGAGTTTGGGAGCAGGGGTATGAGATACCTACCCGACCGATAGGAGTCGTATAGAGATACGATTAGTAAGGAGTTTCTTACCAGATAGGCATGTTGTCTAGCAGTGATGCTAAAGCTCACTAGTCACATGTGCTAGTCGGATCCTGAATCACTGAGAGTTTGCGGAGGGATGCTGACTTCAGTGGGAGTATTTCTGTCTAAGGCTAGAATTACTCTACATAAACACATTGCTTAGTGATTGCATATTTTTCTGTTGTAGATCAATGGCACCACCTGCTCAACCCAACTTTGCATTGAAATCAATTCTGGAAAAGGATAAACTGAATGGATCAAACTTTACTACCTGGTATAGAAATTTGAGAATTGTTCTCCAGCATGATAAAAAGGAACATGTTCTAGAGGATCTGCTTCCAGAGGAATCTGCCGATAATGCTAGTACCACAACCAAGAATGCCTACCAGAAACTCGTTGATGAATCAAACGAGATCAGCTGCCTCATGCTGGGTTGTATGGAGCCCGATTTGCAACAGCATTTCGAAGATGTTAGGGCTTTCGATATGATCGAGAGTCTCAAGAGCATGTTTCAGGTGTAGGCTAGGAACGAAAGGTTCAACGTCTGGCAATCCTTGATGGATTGTAAGCTGAAGGAAGGTGATCCACATAGCCCACATGTGATCAAGATGATCGGATATGTGCAAGCTTTGGATTGGTTGGGCTTCCCGCTCTTGGATGAGCTAGCTACTGATGTAGTTCTGAGTTCTCTTCCGCCCAACTATGGGACGTTCATCTCGAACTATCATATGCATGGCATGGATAGGAAGCTCACTAAAATTCATGGGATGCTCAAAGTGGCAGAGCAGGATATTAAGAAAGGCACGCATCAAGTGTTGATGGTGCAGAAATCGGCTAAGTTCAAGAAGAGTTGGTCCAAGAAAAAGGCTAAGGTAAAGGGCACGGAGACGGTAACCTCCGCCGCTGCGCCGAAGTCTGGACCGGACTCAAAGACCATTTGCTATCATTGCAAGGAAACTGGTCACTGGAAGAGGAACTGTAGCAAATGGCTTGCAGAGCATGGCAAGAAGGCCGGGAATGCTGCTTCAGGCAAAGGTACACTTGTTGCATATGTTATAGACATTTACCTTGCTGGCATACCTAGCAGCTCTTGGGTATTTGATACCAGATTGGTTGTTCACATTTGCAACTCGATGCAGGGGCTGGTAAGAACTAGGCGCGTGGCGCAAGGGGAGATTGACATCAGGGTCGGCAACAAAGCAAGAGTTGCTGCGTTGGAGGCCGGCGCGATGCAGCTCCAGCTTCCTTCTGGATTTATTTTGGAATTGAATAATTGTTATTACATTCCTGCACTTAGTCGGAACATTATTTCTGCCTCATGTTTGATGAGTCAGGGTTATGAATTCAATTTAAAGGACAATGGTTGTTCAATTTATTTGAATGGTATGTTCCACGGCTATGCACCCATTGTTGATGGGTTATTTATATTGAATCTAGAATAGGAACCGGTCTATAACGTGAATGTCAAGAGGCATAAGCCTAATGAGATAAATCCGACATACTTCTGGCATTGCCGGCTTGGACACATTAATCTGAAACGCACGAAGAAGCTCCATGATGATGGACTCCTAACTTCGACCGACTTTGGGTCGTTCGAGACATGTGAATCATGCTTGCTCAGCAAGATGACTAAGTCTCCTTTCGCAAAGAGTTGTGAGAGGGCATCTGAGCTGTTGGAACTGATACACAATGATGTGTGTGGACCAATGAGCACAACTGCCAGAGGTGGCTATCAGTACTTAGTGACTTTTACCGACGACTTGAATAGATATGGATATATCTATTTGATGAGGCACAAGTCGGAAACTTTTGAAAAGTTCAAAGAGTTTCAAAACTAGGTTGAGAATCAGCTCGGCAAGACTATAAAACTTCTACGATCTGATCATGGAGGTGAGTACATGAGCCAGGAGTTTGATGATCATCTGAAAAGCAGAGGTATAGTACCTCAGCTCACACCTCCAGGTACGCCACAGAGAAATGGTGTATCAGAACGGAGGAATCGTACCTTGTTGGGCATGGTTCGATCTATGATGAGCAAATCGGATTTACCCTTGTCATTCTGGGGATACTCTCTAGAAACTGCAGCGTTCGCACTTAACAGGGTACCATCAAAATCCATAGACAAGACACCACATGAGATGTGGACCGGGAAGAGTCCCAGTTTGTCTTTTCTAAAGATTTGGGGTTGTGAAGCATTTGTCAAGAAACTTATGTCAGAAAAGCTTATACCCAAGTCGGATAAATGCATATTCGTGGGATATCCTAGGGAAACCTTGGGATATAGCTTCTACAACCTGGAAGAGAACAAAGTGTTTGTTGCTCGGAACGGGATTTTCCTTGAGAAAGAGTTTCTCAGTCGGGAGGCTAGTAGGAGGACGGTCCGACTCGAAGAAATTCGAGGACCACTCGGGGACGGCTCGGCTGGTGATGAGATCATACCGGAGTCAGTCAGGGAACCCGTAGTGGAATCGGCACCAGAACCACGAAGGTCGGAAAGATTGCGCAGAGTGCGTGATGTATTGTTGCTAGAAAGTGACGAGCCATCCACGTATGCGAAAGCGATGGTGAGGCCAGATTCTGAGGCATGGCTGGAGGCCATGAGATCCGAGTTAAAGTCCATGGATGAGAATCAAGTCTGGGACTTGGTTGATCTGCCGCCTAGCGCAACAGTCATTGGTTGCAAATGGGTCTTTAAGAAGAAAATCGATGTGGATGGAAATGTTCAGATCCACAAAGCTCGGCTTGTCGCTAAGGGTTATGGACAAGTTCAAGGAATTGAGTACGACGAGACTTACTCACCGGTAGCGATGCTGAAGTCGGTGAGGATCGTACTAGCTATAGCTGCATATTTCGATTACGAGATATGGCAGATGGATGTCAAGACGGCTTTCCTTCACAGAAATTTAACCGAGGACGTGTATATGATACAGCCGAGGGTTTTGTCGATTCGACTAGCACTAGTAAGGTATGCAAGCTCAAGAGATCCATTTATGGGTTGAGGCAAGCATCTCAGAGCTGGAACATTCGTTTTGATGAGGTCGTCACTGGTTTCGGCTTCATCAAAAGCGAAGAGGACTCTTGTTTATACAAGAAGTTAAGTGGGCGCTCGATAATATTTTTGATTTTGTATGTGGATGACATACTACTGATCGGAAATGATATTTCGATGTTGAACTCGGTCAAGGAGTCATTGAATGGCAAGTTTTCGATGAAGGACCTTGGAGAGGCAATGTACATTTTAGGCATTAAGATCTATAGAGATAGATCAAGGAGGCCGCTCGGCTTGAGACAGAGCACGTACATAGATAAAGTGTTGAAGCGGTTCAACATGAGTGAGGCAAAGAAAGGGTTCTTGCCACTCTCACATGGTATAAGGCTAAGCGAGACTCAAAGTCCTTCGACATCTGATGAGCGAAGTAGGATGAGTAGGATTCCGTATGCCTCGGCAATTGGATCCATCATGTATGCCACGATATGTATACGGCCTGATGTTGCTTTTGCAATAAGCCTAACAAGTAGATACCAGGCCAACCCAGGTGAGAGTCACTGGGCAGCGGTAAAGACTATTTTGAAGTACCTGAAAAGGCCTAAAGAGATGTTCCTAGTTTATGGAGGTGAGGAAGAGCTCGTCGTAAGGGTTTACGCCGATGCTAGTTTCCAAACCGACAGAGATGATTGTCGACCACAGTCCGGATTCGTGTACGTCATGAATGGAGGAGCAGTGAGCTGGATGAGTTCCAAGCAAGATACGATGGCCGATTCTACTACAGAAGCCGAATACATTGCGGCTTGTGAAGCTGCAAATGAAGGTGTTTGGATCCGGAACTTTCTGGATGATCTTGGTATTTTCCCAGCCTCGGTAAAACCGTTGGACCTTTATTGTGATAATTCTGGTGCCATCGCACAAGCCAAGGAGCCGAGGAATCACCACAAGGTCAGACACATAGATCGGAAATATCACCTGATACGAAAGATCATAAAGAGTGGTGATGTAGAGTTATGCAAAATTCACACCGATGCAAATATTGCGGATCCATTGACTAAGCCGCTTCCACAACCCAAGCATGAGTGGCAAGTTATAGCTATGGGCATTCGATGTCTATTTGATTGACTCTAGTGCAAGTGGGAGACTGTTGGAGATATGCCCTAGAGGCAATCATGTATGATGATATTTCCTATGTGTTTATGAATAAAGATAGTCCTTGGACATTATCAATGATGTGTATCAGCAAGTACGTGACTTGTTTGTGGGACTATGCATTGTATGATGACTGTCCTAAAAGGTCCCTAGTCGAAAAGGCTGTGTGGACGCGCAACCAACTAGACTAGCGTATGACACGGCCGATGGCTTGGTCTCACTAGTCATGGAGCATTGGATGCTAACCGAATAATATGGACTTGGAAGGATCTGGTCGGATTCGACGTAGTCAGATCCGAGTCGAGATAAGGTCTGAGTCGGACAGATCCAACTATGAGACACAGCGATATGTCATCTGTGAGTCTCGAGTACAACATATGTTCTATGTCCTAAGACCTGAGCTGACGCATGTACTCGGGATGGTGACAGACTTGCTTTGGGCCGACCAAACGCTACTCCGTAAATGGGTAGTTATAAAGGTAGGTTTCGGGTTAGTCCAGAACCATGCTGCGAGACGTGGTCGAGCAAGATGGGATTTGCCCCTCCGACCAGGAGAGATATACTCTGGGCCCCTCGTGTGATCTGACCAGGATAAGCATGGCCATGCGACAAGGATTATGAGATAATCCGGTTTGTGGTCGGCATCACTGGAACGAGAAAGAGGTCGGGCTAGCACAAGGATGACAGACTCGCCTTGAGCCCGACAACATATATCGTGTGGCAAAAGGAATGGAAGTATGATGTACAGGTTCGCCTAACCAACTTCATAGTCTGTTTGGTGGTCGGCATGCCTTGCTAGAGGCCGCTACCAGCCATGTAGTCCGGAGGTGATCAGAACTGAGCCGGTTTGAACCTAAGGGGTCCCGTGCTTAAGGGAAGGAACCTACGAGGTCGGATCTGAGGACACTGGTCGGATGTGATCCAAGCTGTATTCGGATTGTGGCCGAGTAGACTTATGGGCTTTAGGGTCCTTACGAGGCCCAAGTGTTGAGCCTGCGACGGACGCCTATATAAAGTGGAGGCGCCGCACACTCACGGGGTTGATGGCTACAGCGCTGTCACTAGGGTTTGCATGTGTTGCGAATAGACACCTCCACTCGCCACCAGTTGTGTGATCGGACCTAGAAGTCCGCCGCACGACGTTCTTCCTGCACGCGTGGATATCGTTAGAGGCGGTGCACTTGCGCCGCTCCGGCGAACCTGTACGTGGGAACCGACTACCGGCTGTACGAGGGAGATCGGACGAGGAGGAGACGATCCACGCGGACGCGCTGCCCCAACTCTTCTTCCGCTGCACGGCACTGCTTGTCTAGTGGTAACGAACTGTGATCCATCTCCCGTAGCATGTTCTTGGTTATTCTGCGCGTAGGAAAATTTTAATTTGCAGTCGACACACCCTACCGTAGAACCCAACAAGGCCGCGCGCCCCTTCCCCCTTGAGTCTGAATTGGACTAGGAGGGGGGGGTGCCCCCCTTTGCTTCCCCTCTCCCACTCTTTCCTCCCCCCTCCTAGTAGGACTAGGAAAGGAGGAATCCTGCTCCTACTAGGAGGAGGATTCCTCCCCTCCTTGGCACGCCCTAGGGCCGGCCGGCCTCCCCCTTGCTCCTTTATATATGGGGGAAGGGGGCACCCTAGAAGACACAACAGACAACTGTCTTAGCCGTGTGCGGTGCCCCCCTCCACCATAATCCACCTCGGTCATATTGTCGTAGTGCTTAGGCGAAGCCCTGCGTTGGTAACTTCATCATCACCGTCATCACGCCGTCGTGCAGACGAAGCTCTCCCTCGACACCCAGCTAAATCGAGAGTTCGTGGGACATCACCGAGCCGAACATGTGCAGATCGCGGAGGTGCCGTACTTTCGGTACTAGGATCAGTCGGATCGTGAAGACGTACGACAACATCAACCGCGTTGTCATAACGCTTCCGCTTACAGTCTACGAGGATACGTGGACAACACTCTTCCCCTCTCGTTGCAATGCATCACCATGATAGATCTTGCGTGTGCGTAGGATTTTTTTTGAAATTACTGCGTTCCCCAACATAATCCATCGCGTGCTCCTATAAATTTGCAAAAAGGGTAAAAAAAGGAGTCCAGATATTTCATCAAACATATGGTAGCGAGGCGTATTGGTAACCCACAAGTATAGGGGATCGCAACAGTTTTTGATAAGTAAGAGTGTCGAACCCAACGAGGAGCTAAAGGCAGAACAAATATTCCCTCAAGTTCTATCGACCACCGATACAACTCTATGCACGCTTGATGTTCGCTTTACCTAGAACAAGTATGAAACTAGAAGTAGTTTGTAGGTGTTGTTGGATAGGTTTGCAAGGTAATAAAGAGCAAGTAAATAAAAAGTAGGGGCTGTTTAGGTAAAGACACAACTAAGTTAGTTTTAGTAAAGAGCTTTTTGTTACGATAAAGTTATCTGTCCCTAGGCAATCGATAACTAGATCGGTAGTTATTATTGCAATTTTATTTGAGGGAGAGGCATAAGCTAACATACTTTCTCTACTTGGATCATATGCACTTATGATTGGAACTCTAGCAAGCATCCACAACTACTAAAGACCATTAAGGTAAAACCCAACCATAGCATTAAAGCATCAAGTCCTCTTTATCCCATATGCAACAACCCCCTTACTCGGGTTTGTGTTTCAGTCACTCACGCAACCCACTATAAGCGAATCATGAACGTATTGCAACACCCTACAACGGGGATCCCTCATACTTGCGCGACACGGAGAGCACCATAGGACAGCACCAATAATAAAACATGCAACTCAAACCAATCTTGATCATCAAATAGCCCATAGGACAAAACGGATCTACTCAAACATCATAGGATAGCCATACATCATTGGGAAATAATATATAGCGTTGAGCACCATGTTTAAGTAGAGATTACAGCGGGTAAGAGAGAGGTTACACCGCTGCATAGAGGGGGGAAGAGTTGGTGATGATGGCGGTGAAGTTGTTGGTGAAGATTGCGGTGATGATGATGGCCCCCGGTGGCACTCCGGTGCCACCGGAAGCGAGGGGGGAGAGAGGATCCCTCCTTCTTCTTCTTCCTTGACCTCCTCCCTAGATGGGAGAAGGGTTTCCCCTCTGGTCCATGGCCTCCATGGCATGGGAGGGGCGAGAGCCCCTCCGAGATTGGACCCATCTCTCTGTCTCTCTCTGTTTCTGCGTTCTCAGATTCTACGCTTTCACCGTTTCTTATATTCCCGGAGATCCGTAACTCCGATTGGGCTGAAATTTTAACACGATCTCTATCCGGATATTAGCTTTCTTGAGGCGAAAGAAGGGCACCAACCTCCTTACGGGGTGGCCACGAGGGTCAGGGGCGCGCCCCCTGCCTCATGGGCCCCTCGAGCATCGTCTCGCGTTGATTTCACTTCCCAAAAATCACATATATTCCAAAAAAATTTCTGTCTGTTTTTATCCCGTTTGGACTCCGTTTGATATGGATTTTCTATGAAACAAAAAACATGCAACAAACAGGAACCGGCACTGGGCACTAGATCAATATGTTAGTCCCAAAAATAGTATAAAAAGTTGCCAAAAGTATATGAAAGTTGTAGAATATTGGCATGGAACAATCAAAAATTATAGATACGACGAAGACGTATCAGCATCCCCAAGCTTAATTCCTGCTCGTCCTCGAGTAGGTAAATGTTAAAAAAAGATAATTTTTGATGTGGAATGCTACCTAGCATAATCTTGATCACATATCTAATCATGGCATGAATATTAAGATACGAGTGATTCAAAGCAATAGTCTATCATTTGACATAAAAACAATAATACTTCAAGCCCACTAATAAAGCAATCATGTCTTTTCAAAATAACAAGGCCAAAGAAAGTTATCCCTACAAAATCATATAGTCTGGCTATGCTCCATCTTCACCACACAAAATATTCACATCATGCACAACCCCGATGACAAGCCAAGCAATTGTTTCATACTTTTGACGTTCTCAAACCTTTTCAACTTTCACGCAATACGAGTGATTCAAAGGAATAGAATGGTGGTTGTGGAGAAGACAAAAAGGAGAAGATAGTCTCACATCAACTAGGCGTATCAACGGGCTATGGAGATGCCCATCAATAGATATAAATGTGAGCGAGTAGGGATTGCCATGCAACGGATGCACTAAGAGCTATAAGTGTACGAAAGCTCAAACTGAAACTAAGTGGGTGTGCATCCAACTTGCTTGCTCATGAAGACCTCGGGCATTTGAGGAAGCCCATCATCGGAATATACAAGCCAAGATCTATAATGAAAATTCCCACTAGTATATGAAAGTCATAACTCAAGAGACTCTCTATATGAAGAACATGGTGCTACTTTGAAGCACAAGTGTGGTAAAAGGATAGTAACATTGCCCCTTCTCTCTTTTTCTCTCATTTTTTTGTTTTTCTGGTGGGCTTCTTTGGCCTCTTTTTTTATTTGGGTTTCTTTGGCCTCTTTTATTTATTTTTAAAGTCCGGAGTCTCATCCCGACTTGTGGGGGAATCATAGTCTCCATCATCCTTTCCTCACTGGGGCAATGCTCTAATAATGATGATCGTCACACTTTTATTTACTTACAACCCGATACTAGAACAAAGATATGACTCTATATGAATGCCTCCAGTGTGTACCGGGATGTGCAATGATCTAGCGTAGCAATGACATCAAAAAACGGACAAGCCAGGAAAACATCATGCTAGCTATCTTACGATCATGTAAAGCAATATGACAATGATGCTCAAGTCATGTATATGATGATGATGGAAGTTGCATGGCAATATATCTCGGAATGGCTATGGAAATGCCATGATAGGTAGGCATGGTGGCTGTTTTGAGGAAGGTATATGGTGGGTTTATGGTACTGGCGAAAGTTGCGCGGTACTAGAGAGGCTAACAATGGTGGAAGGGTGAGAGTGCGTATAATCCATGGACTCAACATTAGTCATAAAGAACTCACATACTTACTGCAAAAGTCTATTAGTCATCGAAACAAAGTACTACGCACATGCTCCTAGGGGGATAGATTGGTAGGAAAAGACCATCGCTCGTCCCCGACCGCCACTCATAAGGAAGACAATCAATAAATAAATCATGCTCCGACTTCATCACATAACGGTTCGCCATACGTGCATGCTACGGGAATCACAAACCTCAGCACAAGTATTTCTACAATCCACAACTACCCACTAGCATGACTCTAATATCACCATCTTTATATCGCAAAACTATTGCAAGGAATCAAACATATCATATTCAGTGATCTACAAGTTTTATGTAGGATTTTATGACTAACCATGTGAATGACCAATTCCTGTCATCTCTCTAAATAGATATAAGTGAAGCAAGAGAGTTTAATTATTTCTACAAAATATATGCCCGTGCTCTAACAAATATAAGTGAAGCAAAAGAGCATTCTACAAATGGCGGTTGTCTATGTAAAGAGAAACAGGCAATCCAAACTTCAAATGATATAAGTGAAGCACATGAAGCATTCTATAAAGCCATACTCAAAAGATATAAGTGAAGTGCAATGAGCATTCTATAAATCAACCAAGGACTATCTCATACCAGCATGGTGTATAAAAGAAAAATGAAAACCAAATGCAAAAGACGCTCCAAGATTGCACATATCGCATGAACGAAACGAATCCGAAAACATACCGATACTTGTTGAAGAAAGAGGGGATGCCTTCCGGGGCATCCCCAAGCTTAGACGCTTGAGTCTCCTTGTATATTTACTTGGGGTGCCTCGGGCATCCCCGCTTGATCTCTTGCCTCTCTTCCTTCTTCTCACATCGAGACCTTCTCGATCATCGAACACTTCATCCACACAAAACTTCAACAGAAAACTCGGTAAGATCCGTTAGTATAATAAAGCAAATCACTACTCTAAGTACTGTTCCAAACCAATTCATATTTTGTTTTTGCATTGTGTCTACTTTAATATAACTTTTTCATGGCTTAATCCACTAATATAAATTTATAGTTTCATCAAAATAAGCAAACTATGCATCAAAAACAGAATCTGTCTAAAACAGAACAGTCTGTAATAATCTGAACATTCGCCATACTTATGATACTTGAAAAATTCTACCAAAATTAGGGAAAATAAACAATTTGTATAGGAAGACAGTGCAAAAATAATCAGAACCATTGGACGTTGCAGCTAAAAACGTAAAATCGTGCACTACAGCCAAAGTTTCTGTCCTGCACCGTACAAACCATCAAGCAAATGTAAACATCCTAAAGACAAACCTTGGCACATTATTTTTATAATACAGTGGAATTGTACAAGGGTATAATTATTTTTGTTGAAAAGTTTCTGTAATCAAGATTCACAAAGTTGCCGTGAGCATGAACAAAGTTCAAGGAGCTCTCCCACTTCAACAATGCTTGTCTTTCTCACTTTCACTTTCCTTTTTGAAAAAGTTTTGGGTTCCCCTCTTTATTTTTGTTGTTTTTAAACTATATGAAAGCACTCAACAGAAGTAAATGACTCTCTAAAACTTCCGGGTTGTCTCCCTGGCAGCGCTTTCTTTAAAGCCATTAAGCTAGGCATATAGTGCTCAAGTAATGAATCCACCTGGATCCCAAGGTATATCAAAGCCAATTTTAATTAACAATGATTTGTAATTTAGTAGTGAGCACAAAGTAACATATATCATGTAACAACGAAGTCTAACTCTCTTCCTATGCATCGGCATGTCATAACAGAACAATTCATGCACACATAGTAAAGGCCAATGCATAGCATAAGCAGTTTCTTGCAATTTTATCATATTGGAAACATAGAGAGGTGGAGATATAGTTCCTCTCTCATAATAATTGCAAGTAGGATCAGCAAGCACATGCATATTATATTCATCAAAATCATCATGTGCAACGGTAAAAGGCAACCCATCAATATAATTCTTAATAAGTGCAAACTTCTCTGATATAGTGTAGTCGGGAGAATTCAAAATGATAATAGGACTATCGTGTGTGGGTGCAATAGCAACAATTTCATGTTTAACATAAGTAACTATAGCAAGTTCATCTCCATAAGCATAATTTATATTGGCATCTTGGCCACAAGCATAGCAAGCATCATCAAAAGGGATATTTCAAGAGAATCAATGGGATCATAACAATCATTATAGCAATCATCCTTCGGTAAGCACGAAGGGAAATTAAACAATGTATGAGTTGAAGAGTTACTCTAATTAGAAGGTGGGCATGGGTAGCTAATCCACTCTTCCTCCTTTTGTTCTTCGCTCTCCTCCTCATCTTTTTCATCCAATGAGCTCATAGTTTCATCAATTTCTTCCTCCATAGACTCCTGCAAAATATTAATCTCTTCTTGGACAGCGGGGTAGTCCTCAATATATGGTTCAACATAGGAATTAGAAGCATAATTATCATAGCAATATTTAAGTATGTCAAAATTTTCAGATTTGTAAAGAGTAGCATCATACGTTTCAATCAAAGAAGCAATTTCATAAGCACCCTTAAAAGCAACAAATTCTTCAATTTGTTGAACATCATAGTAACTATAAACACCCTTAGCATACAAAGATACGATTCCATTATCACTAAACTCACATTGATAGGGAAGGTGTTTCTTAGGGTTTTCAGAACAACAAGTAATATCATGTATTTCACATAAATTCCAAGCATAGCATTGCAAACGATGAATTTGACCCAGTAAAATTTTGCTTTTTTCAGATATTCGGTGTCGTACATAGCAAGCATGCTCATCTAAATATTTGCCCTCAACTAAGCTAGTTGGGGTTTCAGCACGAGCACATAGGGATCGAAGATGATCCAAGTAATAAGCTTCAGCAGTGTGATAGATTTTGAGTGGTTCTTCAACCATTGGTTTAGTAGGTACAACTAATTTTTTTTGGTATTTTGCGTTTCCTACCCGTAACTAAAGATAGAAAACAACTAAGAACAATAAATAAAAATTACTTAGTGATAAAGCAAATAAGCACACACGAGAATATTCACCCCACGCTATTGCTCCCCGGCAACGGCGCCAGAAAAGGTCTTGATAACCCACAAGTATAGGGGATCGCAACAGTTTTCGATAAGTAAGAGTGTCAAACCCAACGAGGAGCTAAAGGAAGAACAAATATTTCCTCAAGTTCTATCGACCACCGATACAACTCTACGCATGCTTGATGTTCGCTTTACCTAGAACAAGTATGAAACTAGAAGTACTTTGTTGGTGTTGTTGGATAGGTTTGCAAGGTAATAAAGAGCAAGTAAATAAAAAGTAGGGGCTGTTTAGGTAAAGACACAACTAAGTTAGTTTTAGTAAAGAGCTTTTTGTTACGAGAAAGTTATTTGTCCCTAGGCAATCGATAACTAGACCGGTAATCATTATTGCAATTTTATTTGAGGGAGAGGCATAAGCTAACATACTTTGTCTACTTGGATCATATGCACTTATGATTGGAACTCTAGAAAGCATCCGCAACTACTAAAGATCATTAAGGTAAAACCCAACCATAGCATTAAAGCATCAAGTCCTCTTTATCCCATACGCAACAACCCCCTTACTCGGGTTTGTGTTTCAGTCACTCACGCAACCCACTATAAGCGAATCATGAACGTATTGCAACACTCTACAACGGGGATCCCTCACGCTTGCATGACACAAAGAGCACCATAGGAGAGCACCAATAATAAAACATGCAGCTCAAACCAATCTTGATCATCAAATAGCCCATAGGACAAAACGGATCTACTCAAACATCATAGGATAGCCATACATCATTGGGAAATAATATATAGCGTTGAGCACCATGTTTAAGTAGAGGTTACAGCGGGTAAGAGAGAGGTTACACCGCTGCATAGAGGGGGGAAGAGTTGGTGATGATGGCGGTGAAGTTGTTGGTGAAGATTGCGGTGATGATGATGGCCCCCGGTGGCACTCCGGTGCCACCGGAAGCGAGGGGGAGAGAGCCTCCCTCCTTCTTCTTCTTCCTTGACCTCCTCCCTAGATGGGAGAAGGGGTTCCCCTCTGGTCCATGGCCTCCATGGCGTGGGAGGGGCGAGAGCCCCTCCGAGATTGGATTTGTCTCTCTGTCTCTCTCTGTTTCTGCGTTCTCAGATTCTACGCTTTCACCGTTTCTTATATTCCCGAAGATCCGTAACTCCGATTGGGCTAAAATTTTAACATGATCTCTATCCGGATATTAGCTTTCTTGCCGCAAAAGAAGGGCACCAACCGCCTTACGGGGTGGCCACGAGGGTCAGGGGCGTGCCCCCTGCCTCGTGGGCCCCTCGAGCATCGTCTCGCGTTGATTTCACTTCCCAAAAATCACATATATTCCAAAAAAAATCTCCGTCCATTTTTATCCCGTTTGGACTCCGTTTGATATGGATTTTCTGTGAAACAAAATATATGCAACAAACAGGAACTGGCACTGGATCAATATGTTAGTCCCAAAAATAGTATAAAAAGTTGCCAAAAGTATATGAAAGTTGTAGAATATTGGCATGGAACAATGAAAAATTATAGATACGACGGAGACGTATCACGTATGACGGGTGGACTAGGACACCCGTCCGGTATGGGGTCCGGGACGACGATGACATCCGATGGTGGTGCTCCGGTTGGTGGACGGTGATAGTGTTTGATGTTGTAGCTTTGTGTGGGGGTAGGATAGTGAGGCTGCGACACGAACATGAATGGAGCATAGGAAAGGAGGAAGAGAGCAGGCCGGGGTTGAGGGGAAGTGGGCCAATTTGGTAGGACTAAAGTGGGGCAGAACTGTCAGGTACGATGTGGCAGACAGTCCGGGTTGTATCTGAACGAGCCAAATCGACCCCGCATATGGGTTGGGTTTGGCGGCCTCCGGACAATCCAAACAAATGGGGGCGGTTTGGGAAGATGTGCTTTTTTGTCTGGAGAATGTCCAAGTTGTCCACTTGGACATATGTTATTTATTTATGTTTTCAAATTGAAGCGATATTAAAACCTATCTTAGAGCCAAACATAGAAAAAACATTGGTGAACGCTTATGGATTTTTCATTTTTGAGTTGAGGAGCTCACACTCTCGGGCTCATTTTAAATGGAACCAACAAGATCCACAAATTCCAGCCAAACCCACTACAAAACAACCCACACACTACTTGAAAATAAGAGTATCATAAAGAATTAAACACCTACTATCACTACTAGGGAAAACCCTAGCAGTAGCGCTGGTTTTGTGCTCACTAGTAGCGCGGGTAGGCGCGCTACTAATAAGGCGCTACAGCTATTGCTTAGCAGTAACGCGTGCCGCACGCGCTACTGCTAGGACAAATAGCTGCAACGCTTGTTCACTCCCACGCTGCTGCTAATGTAACTACTGACAGCGTGTTTTCTTTCCATCGCTACTAGTATTGTTTTTTAATTTTTTTAATTTTAGTGTATTTATGCGCCATCGTATAAATATTGGTACAATACCAGTTATGAGGTTTACATCATTATGTCCATAACAGTGTGTCAAATGAAGGTGAATTAGGTTCAAGTGGAGGCAATATGTGGTGCATGTCAAAAGTATACTACTAATCCAAACTTGATCTAGTTTGGACTAGTAGTACTTTCGATGTGCACCACATGTTGCCTCCACTTGAATCTAATCCGCCAGCACAAGCTATTTAATCATCATCATAATCATTAGCACCAACAATATTTATTTAATCACCACTAACACTAGCTAATAATAATCATCAGTCATTACCACCAACACTAGCTATTTTATCATCATAGTAATAGTGTAGCACATCATCATCCTCAAACTCATTTCTAGCTAATCACTCCTGCTGCTCTCTCTTAGGCAAAATAACATAAAACATGTGTAGCTCTCCTCCTTGATCAAGTTGGAGCATGCAGATGAACCTGTCTCCTAATTTTGGGTAGCACATCTGTTTGCTGCCCCCTAGTACTTGTCTGCGCTCCCCCATCACATATCTGGTCCAGTCTTGCACTATTAAGCATTCATCGCTGATCTTGAATGCACTAAAGTAACATGTAGGATATCTTGGCCGTAAGCTAATAATACTCATGGTACCTTTAGTCTCGATCCCATAAGGCACAACATTCATCGGGAGTCCCTGTTGAAGAACATCGTATGGTCACATACTTAGCAATGAAGTTTAGCTTCACAAATAATGTATGGAAAAGATGCACTGAGGACAAATAGTAAAAATCTTACCATCCTTCCTAAATAGATGTGACCGTAGTTCATGACGAACACTATTGGTCGCACGTTTTCAGTACTAAGATTTCTAAGTCCAGGAAGAAAATTTGTCTTGACGGTATCAAGATCCTCAAGCCATGAAACATAATGACTTAGCTCCTCGCAGTTTAGTTCAGCCCCGGGACAGTAGTAGGTCCTGTCTACCAAGCGCTGGACATGTTTGCTTGCACCGAAATAAGCTGACAATACAAATTAGTTGTCAACTATTTTTGAATAAACAATATCAAAGACATAAATATGGTTGAGAAACTTACATTTTGGTGTAACTGGAGGCGTCTGCACATCGACCCAGATGTCGGTATTACCTTCAATATCATCTTCCGGACGAATATCAAAGGTGATAACCATATCAGGCTGAAATGCATAAGTCTTGCATAGTGCTCACCATGTTTTGCATCCAAAATAGGTGTAGTCGTCTGAATTGTATAATTTTACGTGGAAAATATAACCATGCTCGGTCTTCAAATAAACTTTCTTTACCTCCGTAGTATGACTGAAACCTATCTTATCCAAAACAAAAACTCTTGCATGGCAGGGGATACGCCAGTAGAATAGTAAAAAAAATAAGTTCAAGCAAATGAAGCAGATGTCATGCTTAATTACGAAAAAAGACTTGTCGTTGTGACTTACTGTATCCACTTCGAAGTTCTCGTCCAGCTTGATGCTGAAGCGCCTATCATCATCTAGGAAGATTCCATCGCACAGGCCGCGCTCGTCTTCGCAGTATTTGCAAATACCGAAATCCTTTTTGTCGTCAGACATTTCCTATGTTCATAGTTAAAACATTAATTGAAAATCGATAGAAGACAACTACCAGGATACTCAACACACAAATCCGGGGCACTTGATATTTCCTACATATTCTGGCAAAAGTCATGCCAAAATTCACGGAAAAATCCGGCATGACCTTTGCTAAAATAGGATATATTGAGCGCCTGAAATTTGCCGGAACAAAAATGAATCAACACTCCGGCAAAACATAGGCCACTCGGAGGTGTAACCTGCAAACATGACCGGCCACTTGGATATTGAGCAACACAAGATATACATTTCAAAATATCTTATAAGACTCAAATTAGCATGCATTCAATAAGCAAAAGTAAATCATCTCATGCATCCGTACATCGTCGAATATTATCACTAATACATCCCGAATAGTGTCATACATATAACATCACTAGTACAACTAAAACCCTAGCACACGACGGGTATCGGCGCGGGCGGTGGACACCCATAGAGAAGGAACCATCACGGGATCATAGCTCCAGTGAGATCCCTGGAGAACCTGCCAGGTATTGGAGAACCTGTGCTCCAACGCAAACAAGTAGCGACATACATGCGCGTCCTCCTCACCGACACGGTGACGCACCACCTCCGCGGAGTCCTCGAGCCTCTGGACCGTCACTGGCCCACGCGACCGCCACCAAAGAAGGTTCGGGTCAACGACAGGCTGGCTCCTCACCAACCTGCGCCCCCCGGTAGGTAGCGCCTCCCAGTACCACCCCGGCGGAGCCCAGTCCCGGACATGGCCCATCTGGTCAAGCAGGTGTCATCCTCCGCCGACTCGACGACGAGGATGCGGGATAGGCATCGTCCACGTCGATGCGGGAAAATTGCTTTAACTAAAAAAATAGCAACAAGTTCTTACTAACTAGTTCTATTAATTCAACTAGTTCTTACTAAAAATAAACTTACTATAAATAAAAATATTCTAGTACCTAATTAGTACCTAGTTCTTACTAACTAATTAGTACCTAAGAACTACTGCCCTAATTACCCTAACTAATTTGATGGAGGTAGAAACCCTAGGCAGAGGTAGGGGAGAGGGAGGAGCAGGCGTGCTCACCTCGGGTGCCTGCGACGAGGGAGGGGCAGGCGGCATCGAGGTCGTGGTCGGGGCTCCGGGGCGGCGTTGAGGTCGGGGTCGGGGGCGGCGTCCCGGGCGGCGTTGAGGTCAGGGGCGGGGCCGGTGTTAAATCTGGGGTCGGGGGCGGCGTGGGGAGAGCGCGCGGCGGCCGAGGGGCGGCGGCGGTGAGGCTAAGGGCGGCCTCGGGCGACGGCGGTGAGGAGACGACGGCGAGGGCGAGGGACGATTTGGGGAAGAATTGGTGGCCGGTGGGCGGGGTGGGGGGAATAAGTGAAACGTAACGGCAGCGCGTTTCCGGAAACGCGCTATAGCTAGCTATAGCGCGTTTACTGAAACCCGCTACTGCTATTCCTTTCTCCTTTTTTCCCTTTTTTCTTTTATTTTTCTTTACATTTTATTTTTTCCCTTTCTCCTTTTTCTATTTCTTTCATTTTCATTTACTTTTCTACTTGTTTTTCACTTTATTTTATTTCCTTTAGCAGCAGCGCTTTACACGCAAGCGCGCTGCAGCTAAGGAGATTAGCAGTAGCGCTGGGCCATTATACGCGCTACTGCTAGGTTGGGCTAGCCATGTGTGCCCAGTTCAAACGTAGCAGCGGCGCTTTTCGCTAGTACGCGCTACTACTAAAGTCATAGCAGTAGAGTGGTTTATTTACGCGCGCTGCTACTAAGTAGCAGCAGCGCTTGATTTTGTACAGCGCTACTGGTAAAATTCTGTGTATAGGCTTTTCCCTAGTAGTGTATAATCAAAACAAACCATAAACAACAAGCAAAACACGTTTGTAAAGTAGCAGCCACAACTATTGTATAAAACTAGAAAAAAAATTGACAATTAAGTGAGAGCTCAAACAAATAATTCAAGAGCAAGCTCATGCTAGCCCTACCTTTTCGTCAATGGCACCCATCTTGCACGCCTGGATAAAAATCAGTTGCCACCCTTAAAAGTTGCAATGCAAGATGCTGTCCACCATTTGTTTTATGTGTAGGTATCCAATATTCAATCCTTCTAGTGGTGTGGTACATTACAATATTTGAATCATGCTGGTATACATGATCAAAACATATTGTGTTCTTTGGTTGCTACGGAAGCCAAATAATAGGAGCAACACCCACCCACGCTATCCCTCTTTCATTACACAACACACTCAAAATCCAAGAGCTAATCTTCAAGAAACTACTAGGCACTTCTATAATATCAGTAAAACATTTTACCAGCCCCAGAAGTATCTCGCTAACATGCACTTAAAATAACAAATGATTGCGATATTCAAGCTCGTCATATTTTCGAAAGGGCTCCAAGCCGTCAATATAATACTATGTGTTTTTTTAACCCCCTATAATATTGTTGTCTAAATATGTAGACAGTGCAAAAGAACTCTATATTTGGTCAAAAGTTAGACACCTGTGTATTTTTCACGTCACTACAGTGTTCATGTAAAACCTAAAATTACATATTCTTTCATACTTTTCACGCAATGACATATCACCACAAATCCAAAATCTTCCCAAAATCTTATTATGTTATAATTTATTGTTTCCCGACAAATTTTAAGAACCACTTACTATAGTCTCCCGAAAGTGAGATTGTTTAGGTTTTTCCTTGCACTAGCACACCGTGAAGTTTATAATATATTTATTTCTAATTTTTTTTCCAAATCTCATGTTCATTCTTAAGCTTGCACAATTATTTAATAGTCAGAAAAATTTACAACATGTGAACTCAATAGTAGGACATTTATCTTTTTATATAGTCTTCTAATCTAAGGCACACATGCAGAAAGAAAATCCACTTTAACACTACATTTGTAGGAAAAAACAATCAATCTTACCATAAGCCTGAAGAATTACTAGTAAAAATTCCCGTGCGTTGCAAGGGGAGAAAAAATCCTATCATATCTCTAGCTGGATCAGTATGACAAACTGTGCGTGGCCGGTTCGCAGGTTACGAGATCGAACCCTCCCATTAGCAATTTGTTTGCCACCTCTCCAGACCTGGGCCTCAGTGCGCCGCCAGGTAGACTTTCTCTGCTGGGCCAAAACGGTTGGCAAGTAATGAAACCAAATAGCGTACGTGAAATTAATTGAAGCGGGACCAAACGAAGCGAGACGAAACCAAGAATATCACCTCCCTTTAATAGTAGGTATAGATATAGATATAGACTTTAAAGAAGACTTGATTTTTTTTCTTCTTATGCATTTCATGTTGAAGGAAATATGCCCTAGAGGCAATAATAAAGTTGTTATTTATATTTCCTTATATCATGATAAATATTTATTATTCATGCTAGAATTGTATTAACTGGAAGCTTAGTACATGTGTGAATACATAGACAAACAGAGTGTCCCTAGTATGCCTCTACTTGACTAGCTCGTTAATCAAAGATGGTTAAGTTTCCTAACCATAGACATGTGTTGTCATTTGATGAAAGGGATCACATCATTAGAGATTGATGTGATGGAGAAGACCCATCCGTTAGCTTAGCATAATGATCGTTTAGTTTTTATTGCTATTGCTTTCTTCATGACTTATACATATTTCTCTAACTATGAGATTATGCAACTCCCGAATACCGGAGGAACACCTTGTGTGCTATCAAATGTCACAACGTAACTGGGTGACTATAAAGATGCTCTACAGGTGTCTCCGAAAGTATTTATTGAGTTGGCATAGATCAAGAATAAGATTTGTCACTCCGATTGTCGAAGAGGTATCTCTGGGCCCTCTCGGTAATGCACATCACTATAAGCCTTGCAAGCAATGCAACTAATGAGCTAGTTGCGGGATGATGCATTGCGGAACTAGTAAAGAGACTTGCCAGTAACGAGATTGAGCTAGGTATTGAGATACCGTCGATCAAATATCGGGCAAGTAACATACCGATGACAAAGGGAACAATGTATGTTGTTATGCGGTTTGACCGATAAAGATCTTCGTAGAATATGTAGGAACCAATATGAGCATCCAGGTTCCGCTATTGGTTATTGACTGGAGATGAGTTTCGGTCACGTCTACATAGTTCTCGAACCCGTAGGGTCCGCACGCTTAATGTTCGGTGACGATCGGTATTATGAGTTTATGTGTTTTGATGTACCGAAGGTTGTTCGGAGTCCCAGATATGATCATGGACATGACGAGGAGTCTCTAAATGGTCGAGACATAAAGATTGATATATTGGACGGCATATTCGGACACCGGAAGTGTTTCGGGTGATTTCGGAGAAAACCGGAGTGCCGGAGGGTTACCGGAACCCCCCGGGGAACTAGTGGACCGAGATGGGCCTTAGTGGAGAGAGAGAGGGACTGCCAGGGCAGGCCGCGCGCCCTCTCCCCCTTGAGTCCGAATTGGACTAGGAGGGGGGGGGTGCCCCCCTTTCCTTCCGCTCTCCCACTCTTTCCTTCCCCCTCCTAGTAGGACTAGGAAAGGAGGAATCCTACTCCTACTAGGAGGAGGATTCCTCCCCTCCTTGGTGCGCCCCAGGGCCGGCCGGCTTCCCCCTTGCTCCTTTATATACGGGGGAAGGGGGCACCCTAGAAGACACAACAGACAACTGTCTTAGCCGTGTGCGATGCCCTCCTCCACCGTAATCCACCTCGGTCATATCGTCGTAGTGCTTAGGCGAAGCCTTGCGCTGGTAACTTCATCATCACCGTCATCATGCCGTCGTGCTGACGAAGCTCTCCCTCGACACTCAGCTAAATCTAGAGTTTGTGGGACGTCACCGAGCCGAACGTGTGCAGATCGCGGAGGTGCCGTACTTTCGGTACTAGGATCAGTCGGATCGTGAAGACGTACGACAACATCAACTGCGTTGTCATAACACTCCCGCTTACGGTCTACGAGGATACATGGATAACACTCTTCCCCTCTCGTTGCTATGCATCACCATGATAGATCTTGCGTGTGTGTAGGATTTTTTTGAAATTACCGCGTTCTCCAACATAATCCATCGTGTGCTCCTATAAATTTGCAAAAAGGGTAAAAAGGAGTTCAAATATTTCATCAAACATATGGTAGCGAGGTGTATGACGGGTGGACTAGGACACCCGGCTGGTATGGGGTCCGGGACAACGATGACATCCGATGGTGGTGCTCCGGTTGGTGGACGGCGATAGTGTTCGATGTTGTAGCTTTGTGTGGGGGTAGGACAGTGAGGCTGCAACACGAACATGAATAGAGCATAGGAAAGGAGGAAGAGAGCAGGCCGGGGGTGAGGGGAAGTGGGCCAATTTGGTAGGACTTAAGTGGGGCGGAACTGTCAGGTACGATGTGGCAGATAGTCCGGGTTGTATCCGAACGAGCCAAATTGACCCCACATATGGGTTGGGTTTGGTGGCCTCCGGACAATCCAAACAAATGGGGGCGGTTTGGGAAGGCCCATTGGAGATGTGCTTTTTTGTCTGGAGAATGTCCAAGATGTCCGCTTGGACATATGTTATTTATTTATTTTTTCAAATTGAAGTGATATTAAAACCTAGCTTAGAGCCAAACATAGAAAAAACATTGGTGAAAGCGTATGGATTTTTCATTTTTGAGTGGAGGAGCTCACACTCTCGGCCTCATTTTAAACGGAACCAATAAGATCCACAAATTCCAGCCAAACCCACTACAAAACAACCCACACACTACTTGAAAATAAGAGTATCATAAAGAATTAAACACCTACTATAATCAGAACAAACCATAAACAACAAGCAAAACACGTTTGTAAAGTAGCAGCCACAACTATTGTATAAAACTAGAAAAAAATTGACAATTAAGTGAGAGCTCAAACAAATTATTCAAGAGCAAGCTCATGCTAGCCCTACCTTTTTGTCAATGGCACCCATCCCGCATGCCTGAATAAAAATCAGTTGCCACCCTTGATAGTTGCAACGCAAGATGTTGTCCACCATTTTTTTATGTGCAGGTATCCAATATTCAATCCTTCTAGTGGTATGGTACATTACAATATTTGAATCATGCTGGTATACATGATCAAAACATATTGTGTTCTTTGGTTGCTACGGAAACCAAATAATAGAAGCAACACCCACCCACGCCATCCCTCTTTCATTACACAACACACTCAAAATCCAAGAGCTAATCTTTAAGAAACTACTAGGCACATCTATAATATCAGTAAAACATTTTACCAGCCCCAGAAGTATCTCGCTAACATGCACTTAAAATAACAAATGATTGCGATATTCAAGCTCGTCATATTTTCGAAAGGGCTCCAAGCCGTCAATATAATACTATGTGTTCTTTTAACCCCCTATAATATTGCTGTCTAAATATGGAGACAGTGCAAAAGAACTCTATATTTGGTCAAAAGTTAGACACCTCTGTATTTTTCACGTCACTACAGTGTTGTTCATGTAAAACCTAAAATTACATATTCTTTCATACTTGTCACGCAATGACATATCACCACAAATCCAAAATCTTCCCAAAATCTTATTATGTTATAATTTATTGTTTCCCGACAAAATTTAAGAACCACTTACTATAGTCTCCCGAAAGTGAGATTGTTTAGGTTTTTCCTTGTAGAAGCACACCGTGAAGTTTATAATATATTTATTTCTAATATTTTTTTTTCAAATCTCATGTTCATTCTTAAGCTTGCACAATTATTTAATAGTCAAAAAATTTTACAACATGTGAACTCAATAGTAGGACACTTATCTTTTTATATAGTCTTCTAATCTAAGGCACACATGCAGGATGAAAATCCACTTTAACACTACATTTGTAGGAAAAAAACAATCAATCTTACCATAAGCCTTAAGAATTACTAGTAAAAATTCCCGTGCGTTGCAACGGGAGAAAAAAATCCTATCATATCTCTAGCTGGATTAGTATGACAAACTGTGCGTGGCCGGTTCGCGGGTTATGAGATCGAACCCTCCTATTAACAATTTTTTGCCACCTCTCCGGACCCGGGCCTCAGTGCGCCGCCAGGTAGACTTTCTCTGCTGGGCCAAAACGGTTGGCAAGTAATGAAACCAAATAGCGTACGTGAAATTAATTGAAGTGGGAACAAACGAAGCGGGACGAAACCAAGAATATCACCTCCCTTTAATAGTAGGTATAGATATAGATATAGACTTTAAAGAAGACTCGATCTTTTTTCTTCCTATGCATTTCATGCTGAAGGAAATATGCCCTAGAGGCAACAATAAAGTTGTTATTTATATTTTCTTATATCATGATAAATATTTATTATTCATGCTAGAATTGTATTAACCGGAAGCTTAGTACATGTGTGAATACATAGACAAACAGAGTGTCCCTAGTATGCCTCTACTTGATTAGCTCGTTAATCAAAGATGGTTAAGTTTCCTGACCATAGACATGTGTTGTCATTTGATGAACGTGATCACATCATTAGAGAATGATGTGATGGAGAAGACCCATCCGTTAGCTTAGCATAATGATCGTTTAGTTTTATTGCTATTGCTTTCTTCATGACTTATACATATTTCTCTAACTATGAGATTATGCAACTCCCAAATACCGGAGGAACACGTTGTGTGCTATCAAACTTCACAATGTAACTGGGTGATTATAAAGATGCTCTACAGGTGTCTCCGAAAGTATTTGTTGAGTTGGCATAGATCAAGATTAGGATTTGTCACTAAATGTATCGTAGAGGCATCTCTCGGCCCTCTCGGTAATGCACATCACTATAAGCCTTGCAAGCAATGTGACTAATGAGTTAGTTGCGGGATGATGCATTACGGAACGAGTAAAGAGACTTGCCGGTAACGAGGTTGAACTAGGTATAAAGGATACCGACGATCAAATCTCGGGCAAGTAACATACCAATGACAAAGGGAATAACGTATGTTGTTATGCGGTTTGACCGATAAAGATCTTCGTAGAATATGTAGGAGCCAATATGAGCATCCAGGTTCCGCTATTGGTTATTGATCGGAGATATGTCTCGGTCATGTCTACATAGTTCTCGAACCCGTAGTGTCTGCACGCTTAACGTTCGATGATGATTTGTATCATATATGAGTTATGTGTTTTGGTGAACGAAGTTTGTTCGGAGTCCCAGATGAGATCACAGACATGACGAGGAGTCTTAAAATGGTCGAGAGGTAAAGATTGATATATTGGAAGGTTATATACGGACACCGGAATGGTTCCGATAAGGTTCAGAGATTTTTCGGAGAACCGGGAGGCTACCAGAACCCCCCCCCCCACCCGGGAAAGTTAATGGGCCTAATGGGCCATAGTGGAGGAGAGGAGGCAGGCCACGGGAGGAGGCGCGCGGCCCCCCTTGCCCAATCCGAATTGGACAAGGGGAGGGGGCGCGCCCCCCTCTTTCCTTCTACTTCTCCCTCCTTTCCTCTTTCCCCCTCTCCGTTGGAAGGAAAGGGTGGGGGGGGGCGAATCCTACTAGGAACGGAGTCCTAGTAGGAATCCCCCCTCTTGGTGCGCCCCCAATTGGGTTGGCCTCCTCCTCCCCCTCCTTTATATACGTGGGCAGGGGGGTACCCCAAAGGCACAACAGTTGTTTCTTAGCCGTGTGCGGTGCCCCCCTCCACAGTTTACTCCTCCGGTCATAGCGTCGTAGTGCTTAGGCGAAGCCCTGCGCGGATCACATCACCATCACAGTCACCACGCCGTCGTGCTGCCGGAACTCTCCCTCGACCCTCTACTGGATCAAGAGCTCGAGGGACGTCATCGAGCTGAACATGTGCTGAACACGGAGGTGTCGTACGTTCGGTACTTGGATCAGTTGGATCGTGAAGACGTTCGACTACATCAACCGCGTTAACCTAACGCTTCCGCTTTCGGTCTACAAGGGTACATGGACACACTCTCCCCGTCTCGTTGCTATGCATCTCCTAGATAGATCTTGTGTGATCGTAGGAATTTTTTTGAAATTGCATGCTACATTTCCCATCACATGCAACAAAGTCACTATTTATTAGTTGGAACATCAACTCAATTATTGGTAATGTTAGTAACATTTCAAATACCGCATTAAGATGAAAAATTGACCTATAATGTTGAATTTTACTAGCATCTAAACTTTTAGGAATAAGAGTGAGAATTTCACAAGTAAAATCTTGCAATATCCAATCTACCATGGCAGAATTCATGGAAAGGATAAGTGAAGATCATGATAAACTAGAAGCCAAAATTTCTAATCAAACTCAATAGGTAGTCCATCAGGGCGAGGACTAATATTATATGTCATTTGGGAAGGAAGACCCGTTTTTATACTTACCATACTAAAGACGCTATGAAGAAAAGATCTATCTGCAAAATCTAGAGTACAACCCATAGGACAATCTAGAGATATGTATAAAACTGCAGCAGCAAAACAATAAATAGATTTTTTTTCTATATCCATTCAGATATATTTTTCATTGTATCAACAGGACTTCTATGCGAACCAACCTATGGTTGGTTGGTTAGAAGGACTGCGGTATCCCCAGCCCATCAGGGTTCAAGTCCTGGTGCTCACATTTATTTATGGATTTATTTCAGGATTTCCGACGACGCGTATTCAGTGGGAGGAGACTTTCCTGTCGACGACGAGGTGCCTACGGTGACTTTGTAAATTTCAAGATGATATATCGGTTCAGTCTTTCGGAGGTGATCATAGGGGTAGGGTATGCGTGTGTGTTCATAGAGGTGAGTGTATGCACGTATATATGAGCACTTTGCGTCTGTACTTTGTGCAAAAAAAGGACTTCTATAAAATATTCCATGTACATTCAAATGGTCGAAGATCCATGTGGAATCTAATATGGTCTGCAGAAGTACCTCCTACTGTTCGCAACTTTGCTTGGCGAGTTGTTACTGACTCTGGAACCGGAGGACAACTTTCATCCATTCTGTCGCTGTCCTATAGCTCGCTGTCTTTGGAAATTCATGGCGGAGGTTTGGAACCTACCAAACATGGATATGGTAGTGTGCACCGGGAAAGAATGGCTATTTCATGTGCTGCAACTCCTGCAGGATATTGAGAGGAACATGCTGCTCATGACACTTTGGCGTTGTTGGTTCATACGCAATGAGATTGTCCATCAAAAGAAGCCTCCCCCACTAGAAGTATCAAGAAAGTTCCTCGTCGGTTATCTTGAATCTTTGATCGTTGTCAAGACCAACTTGAATGCTGATCCGTTGAAAGGGAAAACCGTTATCAGCTTTGACCGCATGTTACATAATACGCCAGCCAGGAGGGTGGAACCCTCGCCCTCTTGGGCGCCCCCTCCTGATGGCTGGGTGAAACTTAACTCGAATGGATCCTATTGTGCTGAGAACGCAGGAGCTGGCATGGTCCTGCGTGACTCTCAGGGAGCCATTATATTTTCTGCTTGCAGGACCTTCTTCTCGTGCCGTGAAGCTCTCGAGGCAGAGCTAGGCGCGTGCATGGAAGGCTTACCCCTAGCGATCCAGAGAAGCGACCTTCCGGTCATCATTGAGATGGACTCACTTGTGGCAGTCAAGATGATCAAAGGACGAGAACAAGATAGGTCGATTTATGCTTCCTTAGTTAAGGAGATTAGATATCTCATGTCACTTCGTGAATGTTGTATTACTCATGTTAGCCGCCATGTTAATAAGGTTAGTGATAGCTTGGCAAATTTTGCACGCATAGAGGGAAGAACAATGACTTGGCTAGGATCTGGTCCCTCTGTTGCGATAGAACTAGCAGCGGCTGATTGTAATCTTCTTGATGGTTGAGTAATACAAATTTCACTCGCAAAAAAATGGATTTGTCAAGGGGACACCTAATAAAACTTTGGATCACCGGATAGACTCAAGACAGGAAATGCATGCAAACCAAGCTGAAACTGCGGTCAGCCGTGAATTGGTAGAAAAGAGTGGAAAACGTGGAGGTTTAGGGAAAGTAAGCCAGGACCAGTGGCACGGCACAGGAAGCGCATGCGTCAAATGGAGATGGAGGTCGATCGACCTACGCTCCACGTACGTACGTACGCCGGTGGTCCGATTTTCTTGCTGCATGGCGCCTACGTAGCCTGCAGCTACTCAACGTGCCCGCCTGGTTCACTGGATCTGGCCATCTGGGACTGAAAGTGGAGGCTAGCTAGCTCGCGCCTTTAAGGTTGGGTGTGCGAGCGCACAAACAGCAGATGCCAATGGCGTGCCGGACCGGACTATCGGCACGTGGGCAGCCAGCACGGCTGGAGCCTTCGTGGGTGCATGGCCAGATGGTCTGGACTGCCACCGCGGAGTTACCCTCTCTGGCTAGCCTGGTCCGATCCTCTCGGACTCCCTTCTCTCTAGGCTGGTCCTCTCAGGGAGGGAAACTGGGACAGGGGACCAAGAAATGCATGCATGAGCAACTGTGACATTTTTTTTTAAAATGGAGGTAAAAGATTTTGCCTCATCGATTAAATAAAAGAAGAATAGAGTTACAGAGTATTACAAAAGGTCGAGAGAACGGCATGACAATTACTCGCATAATACAATTTTCTCTAATTTCATCGTCCCCACAGTAACCCAAAGGTTGGCCTCGTCCACAATAAGCTTTAGGAGGATCGGTGGCGGTGCATTCTTGTGACGGAACACCCTACACTAGTAGAATAAGGGCCTTTAGTCCCGGTTCATAAGGGTCTTTAGTCCCGGTTCCTAGACCGGGACTAAAGGGTCGTTACTAAAGCCTCCCCCTTTAGTCCCGGTTCTTACACCAACCGGGACTAAAGGCCCTCCACGTGGCCGCTGCCTGGAGGTCCACCTTTAGTCCCGGTTGGTAACACCCACTTTCAGTCACTGCTCAATTTAACCTCTAACCTCTAATCACCCCTCATCATTCCAAATCATCTAATTTCCCAAACGGTCATCCATCCTCTCACTACTCCAGCCTGAGCACGCTTAACTTTCGGGTTTTATTCCCCCTCGTTTCCAAGTCTGCACTTGTTGTTTTCCTGACAATAGTAAGATGTCAATCGTATTAACCCTCAGGAGTTTAGCTTGAGCATGAAGTCACATGTTTCACTGTTTGAGTTTGAAACTATTATTCTAAAAAACAATAATTATTTAGTAACACTAATATTTCTTGAATAAGTAGTTTGACCATAGTTTGACCATAGTTTGACCATAGTTTGACCAAAATTCAAAAAATTGAAATACTTATTTAGTAACACTAATATTTTTGAATAATTATTTAGTAACACTAATATTTATTGAATAAGTAGTTTGACCATAGTTTGACCCCTGTTTGACTAGATTTGACCAAAATTCAAAAAAATTGAAATAATTATTTAGTAACACTAATATTCTTGAATAATTATTTAGTAACACTAATACTTTTTGAATAAGTAGTTTGACCATAGTTTGACTAGATTTAACCAAAATTCAAAAAAAACTAAAATTTGAGCATATCTTTTTTTTCCTTTTGGAATTTGAGGATTCTAAAAATTTGCAAACAGGCCGTAGGCAGTCAAAATAAGATGTGGATTTTCGTTCTAAACATTTTGATATATTATACGTTTTTTTCCGACATCGTATGCAAAAGTTACAGCCGTTTTACATTTTCCCTACACTTTTTGCAGAACATGTCCAAATTTATGTTTTTAAATTTTCCTAACTAGTAGATGTAGTAACATAACTATATCTTGAAGGATTTTAATTTTCGAAGTTTTTATCATTTTCTTTTGGTTTTTACAAAACTGAAAAGGCGATCCACGGGGGTGTGGTGGTAGAGTTTGAAAATGGGACCTTTAGTAACGGTTTGAGACACGAACCGGTACCAAAGGGCATTGCACCCTTTAGTACCGGTTCATGTCCCAAACCGGGACTAAAGGTCTAATCTTTAGTCCCGGTTTGAGATATGAACCAGGACTAAAAGGCATCACACCCTTTAGTCCCGGTTCGTGTCTACCGGGACTAAAGGGCTCATTTGAACCGGGACTAATGCCTTTACCGCACAAACTGGGACCAATGCTCACATTAGTCCCGGTTCGTGAATGAACCGGGACTAATGGGCTTATCTGGTCCGAACGAAAGCCCTGTTTTCTACTAGTGCTAGCGTTCCTCTCATTCCATATTGTCCACGACACAAGTATGGTAAGAGAGGCCATGGCACGTCGATCCGGGTTGCTCAAATTGGTTCGCCTATCCCACCACTCCAAAAGGGATCCCGCAAGGTGCCAGTCATTAGTGTCCATGTGTACAAGGCCATATTTATAAATGATCAAACGCCAAAGCCTAGTAGTGAAGCGGCACCTGACGAAGAGATGGATGCCCGTCTACTGTTCTCGCTTGCAGAGGGGGAAAAGGCCACAGTTAGGCCAACCACGCCGCTCAAGCCGGTCGGCGGTCTAAATCCGATCTTGCAAGGCCAGCCAAGCGAAGAATTTGACTTTCGGGGGTGCCCACACCTTCCACACCATGAAGTTCATGAGGGATAGAGTCAAACCAAGGAACTGCGCCTTGTACGCGGTTGACGCCGAGTATAAACCATCTATAGAGTGTTTCCATATAATGTCGTCCTCGGAGTGATCGTCGAGCTGGAAATCATGAATTAATGAGCATCCAGAGGGTAAATAATTCGCGGATGTGGTGGCCGGTGATGACGGTGTCTTGTCTGATCTTGAGCATCCAGGCATTCCCCTTGAGAGCTTCCCGCACCTTCCAGTTCTTCCTCCTCGAGGCCTAAAAAATGAGTGGTGCAATTTCCTTGGGCTTGCGACCAAGCAACCAAGGCGAAACCCAAAAAGGCGTTTTGGCTCCATTGCCCATGATGATAGTAGTGGAGGCATAGAAGAAATCATGGTCCTCCGTGGTCCAAGGGTTACCCAGACCTACCCACGGTTCGCTCGGCTCTTTCTATTCAAGCCAAAGCCATCTCAGCCTCAAGGCACGAGCAAATATATCGGTATTGAGGACACCCAGGCCTCCATAGCTTGTAGGTCGGCATACTATGTCCCAGTTGACTTTGCATTTTGTACCGGTAGTTTTGTTCGAGCCAGACCATAAAAAAGTCCGCTCGATCTTGTTGAGATTGTTGAGGGAGCCCTGTGGGACAATGAATGGTGTAATGGAGTACACATCCTAGGAGGTGATGACCGAACGAACAAGGGCCTTGCGCCCAATGGTGGTGATGTTTTTCCCATCCCAGGTGAACAATTTCCCGGCCGCCTTGTCCTCTAGGTATTGGAAGTCAACTTTCCTCAGCTGGCACACTGAGAGCGGAAGACCCAAATATTTGATTGGGAAGGACGCCCTTGATGCCGGAATACTATGGAGGATGTGCATTAAATCGAGGTTGGCGCATCGGATGGGCACCACGGAGCTTTTATGGAAGTTGGTGCGGAGGCCTGTCACATCACCAAAGCCCTTTAAGATAACAGATAAGTTGTCGATGTCTCTCTTGATCGGCGCCACAAAAACCACTACATCATTGACGTAGAGGGAGGTTCGCACCATGGCACATCGCCCACGGATCTTATGAAGGATGCCCTTGCGCGTCGCAAGGTCGAGGATCTTGTGCAGAGGGTCATTGGGTCAATTGCAAGGACAAACAATATCGGCAAAATAGAGTCTCCTTGGCGAAACCCACGCCCATGCCTGATAGGGGAACCAGGTAGGCCATTGAGGAGGAAACGCGAGGTTGAAGAGGAGAGTAGTGCAGCAATCCAATTCCGGAATTTATCCGGAAACCCCATGCATTGCAGAAGGTCCAAAACATATTCCCATCTGACGGAGTCGACTGCCTTTTTAATGTCGAGCTTGAACAAGAGGGCCGGAGTCTTGCACTTGTGTAGCCGGCGACTAAAGTTGCGAACATACATGAAATTATCATGAATGCTCCTTTTCTTTATGAATGCACTCTGCGCGTTTGAGACCAGGGTGTTCATGTGTGGTGCGAGACGTAGGGATAAGATCTTCGCAATGATTTTGGCAACGGCGTGAATAAGACTGATGGGCCTATAGTCAGAAAAGCCCTCAGAGCCCTCCTTCTTAGGCGGCAGGACCACATTGGCCGAGTTTAGCCATTGCAGGTTGGCTGTGTGCAGGGAGTCGAAGCACTGGATGACCCTCATGATGTCAAATTTTGTCATGTAAGAAAGATAGTTGAAGAGATTAAGCTGCACTGAACGAGAAATGTTCTTGTATGTGAAAAGATTGATTCACCAGATATTTTGTGAACAAGTCTAACAGAAAACACAAAGTAACCTGTATCATGTGAACTTGTGAAACACAGAGCTGTAGACATCGATCACACTCGACTCGTCTCACTTTCACCGGAAATGATACTACAAACCGCTTTACTGCACTGCTAGTGCTACGCTACTGCTAGGTCTCACGTGCAAGACACACGACACACGTCCAAGTCAGCACGGGTTCACGGTGCGATGCCGGTGCCATTCCTGCGATTTCCGCCAACTCCAGTGGCCGACTCCGAGCCCCGCCGCTATATATTCTCCACCCCGTCCCGCTCTCCAAATACTCCATCCAATACTCAAGCTGCAGAACAAAGCAAACCCAGATCGTCTTCAGACTTCAGTCCGGTCAGTCAAGCTCAAGCATGTGCAAGGTCATCAACACGGTCCGGTCGCTCGCCTGGCTGCGCCGCATCGTGCGGAGGTGGCGCTCCCGAGCGGCGGCCTCGGTGCGGCCCAACAAGGATGTGCTCGAGCTAGACGCCGCGGTGCCGGCGGGGCACGTGGCGGTGCGCGTGGAGGGCCGTGGCGACGGACAGTCGTCGTCGAGGCGGTTCGTTGTGCCGGTGGCGCAGCTGAGCCACCCGGCGTTCTGGGAGCTGCTCCAGCAGGCGGAGGAGGAGTACGGTTTCCCGTCGGCCTCCGGCCCCCTCGCGCTCCCCTGCGACGAGGACCACCTCCGTGACGTCCTCCGCCGCGTCTCGTCCTCCGAAACCGAGGAGCGCGGCTCCTTCCGCCGCCGCGGTGTCGTGGCGGCGCCGCACGATGACTCGCGGCCGCTGCTGCAGGGGGTGGCCGTGAAGAAGCTCGCCTCGTGATCGATCCTTTTCGAGCAACCCGGAAGCAGCAGCCAGCAGTAGTACAACTACGCGCGCGCCCATGCCGCGGAGCCGTGCCATACCCCATCCATGGCGCGACAGTTACACTGACAAAGTCCCCCGATGCTACTGGATTATCCATCAGTCGAGCTGCCATTTTACAAAATGTACATATTTTCTTCTCCTAGAAATTAATTGGATATATTTCTGTCCTATTTTTCTGCAACCTGTTGCCTGTACCCTGTACCTGCACACAACCAGCTAAAAAAACACCACAACACGCACGCACACTCACTCATACGGACACCGTGGCTGAGGAGGAGAGGAAGGGGGCGGAGAGGAAAGTAGTTGGTTGTTTTTTTTGTGAAATGAGAAAAGTACTTGGTTTGTTAGGTTTAAGTCGTATACTTGGTACTCTGATATGTTCATAGATAACCTGTTCAAAGGACACGTCTTGTCTTGCCCGAAAGAACTAGTTGTTGGTGGGAGATTTACGCTGCAGTTGTTGCTTCATTGTCATTTTGGTACCCTGATTTGTGTGGCTGAGACATGGAGACGGCACGTGGCTGCGGGTAACCATGACCTTATTCTGCAATGTACGTATCTTTGAAGAGGTGGTGCGTGCTGCAGTCCTTGGGTTGATGGCAGCAGATCATGGAAACAGCGAAGGAGTGCCGACTCGTGGTGCATTGTCTCGACACCATCGGGCATGCCCAGATTTACCATTGAAGTACACCTGCGTCGGAGGGTATCGCTGGATTATGAGATTCTGGCAGCACTATCTTCCCTCACCCTGCAATCTGCGCCACTTGTGCATCGATGGATGTTCTTGGTTTCATAGGCCACTCTGGGGTGCCCGGCTGCTTGTCTAGTGTGTGCAAGTTTCTCAGTCACGTGGCTGGGTCCACGTTTGAATCGTGTTCACTTGCATCTTCTTCGTTGGATAAATGACTACTCGGCGAGGATAATGTTGCATTTTTCTATTATTTTCTAACATTTTCCTCTGCCTTGGCATAACTTTGCTCTTTGCCGGTGTAAGACTTTGTGTGTGTGCGTCAACGTTGGATGTGTGCATCCTAATTGTGCAGAGGTCGGATGTGTTCTTTCTGTGTTTTGTATCACTTGATGCTTCATGATGAGTTAATAAAGAACATCCTTATAAATAAATGGGGATGTCATTCTATCATTGAAAGATACTTATAGTTTAGATGGGTTTCTAAATGAGATATGCTCCAAAATGGGTATGACTCACTAGATACCAATGCTTTATCATTTACAATTAATTTGTATATTCATAGATGTTATTCTTTTCAAAGTTGGGGCCTTTGTTAACTTTGTAGGAGAGAGACAATACATCTGTTAAAATTCTCTTAAAATTTTGTCTCTTCATCCACATTTGCGACTTGATTCAAAATTGGCTAAGCTTAATTGACATGAACATTGACTCTTGGGCCAACTTTCACTCTGTTAAGGATTGGTTGTGTTCTGATATTCATCTCTAGAATATCCAGGGGCATGACATATTGCGCGTGCTAGTTTGTTTGGCAATATGAACCGAAAATCCACGAGATTCTTTCGAAATAATTTCATCCATGACACCAAACATCGACACAAAGATTTAACTCGAAGACGTGGATGGAGTATCACTAGGGCTAAACACTCGAGCTATGTCATACAACGAGAATGTACCTTTTCGTTTGTTTTCGAGCCTTCGAAGCATCCTTATCACGATAGCAAAATTTCATTTTCAGCAATATTTATTCAAAATAAAAAAATAATATTGTATGAACATTCATATAATAGGAATAATATTATCATTTGGCAGAAGGATATGCAGAAGAATCTAATATAGAGTGAACGTAAAATCGCTCATCGCTATACAATATATATTGGTACAATAATTAGTTGTTAATGGGAATATAATGTCTAGACGAAAAACATAAATAATGTCTAAATAATTAGACTACAAGGAATACTACTGGTCTTCACATTTTTAAGATGTCATTTAATTGTGTATGAGAAATAAGCAATCAAAAACCTCTCGTCCACACAGAACAGACCAAAAGATATGACTTTCTCTAGAAACCATTCTCCATAGTGTCAAGGATGAATCATGTGATGTTGGTACTTTGGGAGAGGTGCTGACAGTGAGGTGTCATTTTTAACTACATCGAATGAGTACATGTTGGTCATAGACAAATGTAACGAATAAAACAATCTTGCATTTATAATTAATGTGTGGTCTCATATGGTGCCTCTAATTAGTAATATGAAATAGTTTTTATCATGTTTTACAGTTTATTTTTTATGACGAAGGGGAGATATTTAGAAAACTTTTCCACCACTATGTTTTATAATTTTCATAACCTAAAGCATGCATCTAACATGAAAACACCCTTTAACATTACACTTGTAGAAAACATCAATCACGCTTATCATAAATCTTATTAAAATTTATTTTGAAGAGGACTCCATTTTTATTCTTCTTATGCATTTCATCCAACAAGACCACACCTATTTTATTAGTTTAAGCAATAACTTAATATTAATGATTTTAGTAAATTTTGAAATAACATATTAAGATGAAAAATCAATCTATAATATTGAATTTTGCTAGATTCTATACATTTAGGATTAAGAGTGAGAATTCCATAATTACAATCTTGCAATGTCTAATCTACAACGGTGGAATTCATGGAAAAGGTAAATGAAGAGCATAATACGTACACTAGAGGCCAAAAATTCTCATAAAACTCAATAGGTAGCCCATCACGACGAGGAATTTTGTTATGTTTCATTTGGGAAACACTAGCTTTTATTTATTACACACTAAAAGTACTACGAAGAAAATATCTATCAGCATAATCTAGAGCACATGGCATAGGGTAATGTAGAGATATGTTTAAAACTGTATCAGCAACACAATAAATAGACCGTTTGGTACAGGCGGTTCGCTATCTGCAAAAAAACACAATAAATAGATTATTCCATATCTAATAATATATATTTTTCATTGTATCGGCAGAACATTCTATACAACATTCCATATCCATTCACATGGAATTTTTTGCGAGGAAACTTTCGATCTATTCGTTAGCCATGACACTACAAAGAACACATAAATGACAAAAATTACATCCATGTCCATAGAGCACCAAGCGATGACTACAAGTACTGAAACGAGCTAAAGGTGCGGCGCCGTCATCGTCCCTTCCTTACCTTAGTCGGGCCAAACTTATTGTAGCAGGCAGTCGAGAAGTCGTCATGCTAAGGCCCCAAAGGACCAGCGTATCAAAACATCAACCGTCGCCAGTGAAAAGAAGTATAGATCGAAGGGATCAAACCCGTAGACACACGAATGAAGACGAAGAAATATTGGATCCAAGTAGATTCACTGAAAACTAGCATCGATCGAATCCCATGAGATATGCAGGAGACAAACCTCTACACGCCATCCGATGATGCTAGACGCATCACTGAATGGCGACTAGGCCGGGATAACCTTATTCCATCTTCAGAGAGCCACCACTGCCTCAACTTCCTAAGCAGGATGCAAACCCTAAACAAATTCACAAAAACACCTAAAAGCGAAGCCAGATCCCTCCCGCCGGCAAGGGCCAGTCCACCGCGTCTCCATGACCCAGGGCCACTTGAGACGATGCAGACCTGCTGGAGGCACTGGGACCCTAAACTTTTCTTTTTTTCTTCAGAAGGAGGTGGCTGCTGCGTTGCACACCTTGGATTTTTGTGCCATCAAAATGGATTTGTCAAGGGACACACCTAAAAGCTTGGATCATCGGATAGACTCAAAACAGGAATTGCAAACCAAGCTGAAACTATGCTCAGTCGTGAAGTGGCAACAAAGAGTGGAAAACGTGGGGATTTTGTATAACTACACAAAAGAATTGTCTTTTCTCTGTTTGGGTGGCCAGGTGCACACCAAATCTCCACTCGTGTCAACCCCCTCTCCAGTGCATGCTACCCGCATGACACATATTAGGGTTTTCTTTATCCTTTCTTGGTTTATATATATATGGTTGCCAAAAGTCTGTTCCATTAATGAAACTAAAAAACATAACTAAATATTAAATAAACCCTAGATCTAACTAGGGTGTCCGCCGAAGCACGCGGTGGCGCTGGAGCCTAGTGCTCATCCTCGTCGCCGACGAGGTCGATGTAGGTTGGAGGCGACCATGGCGATACTGGTGGCGATGGAGGCGGCGGCCCTACTGTTAGTGTGCGCGATGGCGTAGATGGCGTCTCTTTGCGTCTCGTGTTGTGGCTCCTACTGGCGCTCCTCCTCCGGCTCTAGCGTCGACAAGAATGTGGAAGTCCACGTGCACGTCTGCCCCACTAGTCCATGAAGTGGACATCTCCGGCTCTGGTGTAGGAGTGGGTGCGATGGCCTCCATCGTTGATGCCTGAGCGCCTAGGGCAGGTCAGGCCAAAGCGCCAGCTCGACCAGCTCCGAGGCCTCATTGGCCTGCTTGAGCACATCCTCGTCCTCCTTCACCATGGGACCCCTCAACTGCTCAAGTGCTGGAGCACACACGCACGGCGGCACTAGAGCAAAGCATGTTGAGATGGAGGCCGCGTAGGAGAACGAAGGATGAATAGGATCGTTGGGGTGGGATGGAGGGCGTCACTAGCCACCCGCTAACGCATCGATGCCCTGCCATGACTGCGTTGGAGGCCGCCAGCTAACGTGTTATGCCTTGCCCTCGCTTTTAGGCGGATGCTCGCCACACCTCCTACGTCGAGGCCACCGCCCCTAGAATAGTCTTTGAGGAGTTTGTCGCAGGACGATCGTTGGCACTGGAGAGGGAGCGCACCATCTGGGCCAACTTAGAGGTGGCACACGAGGCAACACATGAGATGGGCGTGGAGAGGATACCACCGTCTTTGGACCAGCCTCCTCTGGCCAAGCTGCCCCTGACCTCAACATCGGCGTCTGGCCTGTATGGGATGAAGGCGCTCTCGGCCAATTCCACGCTGAAAGGGACCGTGTCCGTGTCTACCATGATGCTCATGTCCCCTCTCAGTTTCTTACTCTGGCAAAAACCACGTCGGACTGTCCCGCCGCCGCGCTTAGTCCTTGACCCGACGTCCACTACTAAAATGTATGAAAATGTCAATTATGGACATTTCCCCCTAACTATAGTTGGTACATATATTGTAAAAGCAAAAAAGATTGCCCCTCCCTCCTACTAATTTCTCGCCCTATATTAAGAACTTTTTTGTGTGTGTGTGTGTGGGGGGGGGGGGGGGGGGGGGGGGGGGAGGACAAATTATGAAGGCTGCATATGACACCTTTGAGATTGTGCGACATCTCGCGAGCCTCCAAAAAATTATGAAGCGTCCTTCGTTCGCGTTTTGAAGGTTGCGGATTTGACTGACTTTACTAGAGTTACCACGGAGAAAAACTGACTCTACTAGAATTGCTCTTAGAGGCAAAATTTTGTGTTTTGACCTTTTTTCTAAAAGTTAATCAAGATCTTTTTTTGCAGGGAAAAGTTAATTAAGATCTGATCCCAATTTATGAAAATTTCGGGGATCTAATCCTTTTGCTACCGCCAGGATCCACGGCGGTAGGGTGTAACAGCCTACTGCAAGGGACCTTGACGATAGGAAACACCCCTACCGTCAAACAGGTTGGCGGTAGCCTGTACAATCCTACCGTCAAGATGCTCGGCGGTAGATGCAAGCATGCACTGTGTTTCATATTTAAAAAAAAATTGGTAGAGTGTGCAACCCTACCGCCAGGACCTTGGGGGTAGGCTGTTACACCCTACTATCATAGACCCCGACGTTAAGGAAAGGGTCAGATCCCAAAAATTTTGTAAGGCGGGATCAGATCTCGATCAAGTTTCGAAACAGGGTCAAAACATGAAATTTAGCCGCTCTTATATGAGTGGCAAATGTTGCTCCTCTTTTGATTGTACCACCAGGGAGTTCTCCGCTCGATGAAAAGGACGCAACCACTTCACTCCCATCGACACGGACACGAGAAAAACAGAGAAAGGAGAAAGAAGCAGAGTACTGGATCACGACCGCGGGCTCTGGGCAGCAGTACGCGCCCATGCCCCGCGGCGCCGTGGCATCCACGGCGCCGGAGGCGTACTCACGCACGTAGCGCGCATCTCTGTGTGCGCGCGCCGAAACCGGGGCAAGACTTTCCGGGCTCCTGACCAGACAGTCGGAGCTAGAGGTCGCGGGGATCGATGCTCAGCTCAATCATGCGCCGCGCCATGCAGTTCGTCGAATCCATCCCTTTCATCCCATAATCACGCTCGACAGGCTAGAATATACAGCGGTCGCCAGCATGACGAAACTGAAGAACATGGCAGGCAGCTGAGGTGCCAATGGTAGCATCGTTTTCAGGGCTGGGTTCTTCCGGAAGAACGGGCGGTCATGTCGCCGCCCCTTGTCCTGCCTGAAGAACCTGACCTGAGGAGGGTAGGGTAGTCTCAAGGAGCAGATTGATGGACCGTTGGCTGCGCGCTTGATGCTGACGGGGGACGCCGGAATCGGATAGCGGCAACGGTGTAGCTCGTGCTCGTACCCCATCATGTGCTGTCGATGGCGAGGGCTCAACTGTATGAGACGTCGAACCCACTTTTGGTATCACGCACGTCGAACTTGATTTCCCATGATCGGGTTCAACTTGGTGGATACCAAAAGACGACAACTTGATTTTGCATTTTTTGTGGAAGAGAAACACATCCGAGGCATTTCACACAAAGAGGATCAGATCTATTATAAAGATTCACCAGAAGTATAAAATCACCTCAAACATAATTAAAATTACATCGAGATCCATGAACCACTGAAGACTATTGCCGCCGCCAAAACGAGCCGCCGACGCACCGCTGTCGCCGCTCCCATACCGGAACCGGTTGACCTTGCCGATGACAGCCGGAAAGTCTTGCTCGTGCCCCTAAGGACCAGCGCTCTGGAGCCGCAGTCGTCGTCTTTGAATCCTTGAATCAATCTAAAGAAACTGATACCAAATGTCGCCGTTGTGTACGCATGACGAGAAACCCTAACCTCGCCGCCCCAAGAAGCTGGCAGAAATCTACACCGGAGCTCCGTCTAATCCGTCCTAACAAATGAACTTGGGGAGGATCGAATCCTGGAAGACTGTCTCGAAGAAAGAGCGCCGCCATCCGTCAAAACGCCGCCCCTGCGAGGACTAAAACCCTACTGATCTACTAGGGGGAGTCAAGACACCAGGATTTTCTCCGCCGCCACTGGACGCCAGAGCGTCAGGCGGAGGGGAGGCGAATCCACAGACTCGTCGGCGGAGATCGAGGGAAGGAAGGCTTTCCCAAGTCGCCTTGGTAGGCAGGAAAGAAAAGCAATTACCTCTCCATGCAGCGTCCGGGCTATTTGGTACTGCTGATATTGAAATTCCACTCTTGGTCTTTCAACCACTGATTGACTCTAGATTTGATCCCCTAGACTTTTCAAACCGGTCAAATTTGGTTTGTGCCCTCCATCGATCAAACTGGTATGATAGCAACTCTAGCAGTGTCACAGTACAAGTCTGATCGGCATAATAACTACCAATATGATAATTTTGGCCAAAACGACCACCCTGGCAGAGTCTCCATTCAGCCATTGTTCGCCATAATTTACGGTGCGCCCTTCATATACAACCCATAAGAGTCTATATTTGAAGGCTGGTTGCCTTGATATGGCGTGCGTGTCATCGGCCAACCACTCAAATGGAAGGGAAGTTTAGCTCCCTCCTTGTACTTCTGCGTGCTCCATCTCCTCACCCTCTCAATGGCGCAGACGGTAGAAGAGGCTATGGCACCGGAAAGCATGACATATCGGCGGACGTAGCGTGCCAACTTCCCGTTCTCATTAACATCAAGTTTCCGGCGACATTTTCTTACAGGCCGCCAGGTTTCTGCATCGCTCGCCGCCCACGGCTATGAAATGGTCGTCGCCATGGTTGAATAGCTCACAAGCTGTAGTTTGAACACTACCCCCTACAGTACAACTTCCACCTCCCTCTCCATAGCCATGGTTGAATAGCCTAAAACACAACCTCCACTTCCCTCTTACCGTCACCATGCCTCTTACCCCGCAGCAAGACTTGGTGCCGCTCTCGAAGGAGGAAGGGGCAAATCCTAGACGAAGCCGTGATGTAGGAGAAGGCCGACCTCATCGTCGAGGAGGAGGGGAAGGATCGTTTTTACGCATTGGTGGCCGCATATGGCGGCTGTGGAGGAGGAGACCGAGGAGGAGTATTTTAAGCACTCAAATTGACTTTATTCATTTTTGAGTTGATGCAACAAGAAAATAGAAAAGAAAATATATGGATGGGAATGAAAATGGAGGCAAATTCCTTTGATCTCATTGTCAGAAGAATGTAAGAAATTTACAATCCACTTCGCCTACCTTTTAGATTGCTACACACAAAGTACAAGATCAAAGTCTTCAGTGACATAATGATATCCTAGTTGTACCTTTTCATGTGGTTTGACTTTGATTTGATTGAGTTTAATAATATTCCAATGTTTTTTCTATTCCCGTGAACCAAACACGTAATTTAACATAACTCCTTCCTATTCATATTACTTGTCACTCAAACAAATGTATTTAGCACTGAAATACGTCTAGACACATGTGTTTGAACGACAAGTAATATTGACCGGAGAGAGGCCCTGAAATACGCCTAGATACATCCGTTTAAGCGAAGAGTAATATGGATCGGAGGGAGTACTACTGTGTTTCGTATCCACTGCTTTGCACTAGTTATCTTTTCTTGTGTTTTTCTATTTCTATGTTTATGAAATCCTATGAGCCAACGACACCCTATGTGTTTTCCTAGATAAATAAATATTTTTACTAGGGCCTCTAGACAGTTCAAAAACGGATATCATATAGAGAGGAACAATACCAAGACATGATTTAAATAGGACTAATCCGCCCCATAGATTTTTCTCTACCAGCCCAGCTATGTAATTTTCTCACAACCTTCTTGTTATTGTACTTTTCTAGTATTTATTATGTAGACTAACTAAAGAATGCCCACATATTGAAAAGATAATTGACCATCTACATACACAAAGTAGTTTAATAATCATCGATGATGATTTTGGATTGTATTTTAGCCTCACCAAAAATTCAAGAGCACATCATAGTGGAAAACAATTTTTAAACATGACAGAAGCTCAAGAAAACACAAATAATTATAGATGCATAACACAATTCGAATTATATTGAAAAATGAAGATGATTTCCTTCATATTGCAGTAAGTCGATATCGCTTTGCACTAAATTATCAAATAAATCTAGTAATAAATTATGTTCACTTGCTTTATTGATGAGTATCCTTAGATCTTCTACTACAATGTTAAATAAAATGTGGGATGTATACCCACATTTGTGTAAATGCGTTCCTAGTTTAAAAGAGTTCACAATTGAATCAAACACCATTACAATAATTTTACTGTGTTTGTATTTTTTCAAAACACAGGATACATATCTAACATGGAAAATATTTGAACATACATTTGTAGAAAAAACCAATTGATCTTATCATAAACCTTCTCAAAATCCACTTCAATGAAAATTAACATATTTCTTGTTCTTATGCATCTCATCCACACTTCAGACGGCAAGACCACACCATTTAGGATGCATCTAACATTTATAGGAAGTTTTTGTAAACGGAAAAGTCATTTATAAGCTCCAACAACTATATTATTGATTACCTCTGTAGAAAGCTTCATAAACAAATTAAAAAGACAAATGGACCTGTAATGTTGAATTTTACTAGCATCTACACATTTAGGAATAGGAGTGAGAATACCATAACCAAATTTAGCAATGTCAAATCTACCATTGTGAGTACAATCCTTGGTAAAGATAATGAAGACCATGACAAACTAGAGGCCAAAATTTATAATAAAATTCAATAAGAAATTCATCGGGAGGAGGAGTTCTATTATGCTTTATTTAGGAAACACCAGCTTTTATATTCTTTCCAAACTAGAAACACGATGAAGAAAAAGATCCACCAGCACAATCTAGAGCACAATGCATAGGGCAATCTAGAGATGTGTTTAAACTGTATCAGCAGCACAGTCTATAGAGTTTTCTATATCCATCCAGATGGATTTGTCATGGAGACACACCCACACACACATCCTAGGCCAACTCCATCGCGCGACCCTATTCTGTCCGCCCCCGTCCGATTAGGATAAAAGGGACAAACTAGACGGCCCAGCGCGCGACGGCCCGAACCCATCTGGTCTATTTTGTGTCCGGGCCGACCCATTTCGAGCGCAAACTTGCGCCGTGTTTGGGTCGCGGCGGACAGCGAACGGACGCTTCGAACGTCCACGGCGGGGCCGCGTGGCAGGCAGCCACCTATCTCCCACCCGCCAACATAAATGCGCACGGGCGGGTGGCCCCACCTGTTATCCACACAGCGAAGGGTCGTCATCCTTCTTAAATGGGAAGCCGTGGACCGGTCTTCGTCCACACTTCCCACTTCGGCCCCTCTCTGCCCCCTCGAAACCCGACACCCTAGAAACCCTAGCCGCTCCCCGTCGTCGACCTCGCCAGCCGGCCGTAGCCATGGGCCTTTGGAACTACGGCTGCAAGGGAAAGCACGACCGCGAGGCCGGCTCCTCCTCGGGCCGCCGCCGCGGATCCGTGAAGGAGGAGGAGCCCGCGTCACCGCCGCGCTCCTCCCGTCAAGCCCCCGCGCCGGCCCCCTTCACCATTGCCCCTAGGCCCGTCGGCAATCGCGACCGGCAGTACATCTGCACGGACGTGTGCCGGAGGTACTGGGAGACAAGGACGCCGGTCCCGTGGAGCGACGCCCACCTCCCCAACGGATGGCACCTCTCCGCGGACCGCGTCTCCATCCCGCCAGTGTCGGCGACCAGCCGTGCCCGGCGCGATGAGATCGAGCGCCGCCGCCGCCTCCTCCCCGACGACCTGTACTACGACCACAGGTATGCCCCCGACTCCCCGCTGTGGGACACATGACTTCAGGACGAGCACGACGTGCGGCGCGCGTCCTACTTCGCCGGCACCGTGTCGGGGCCGCGGAGGCCACGTGCAGAGGCGCGCGGGCGTACACGGGTGCGCGGCCTGACGCCCACGCCGTCGCCTTCCCCGTCTCCGTCGCCACCTCCCCCTCCTCGCATGACGGCGGAGGAGGCCCGTCTCCTGCAGCGTGTCATGGACGACTCCATGAACATGCACGACGAGCGGTAGTGGGACGGCCTGGAGGAGACCATGGCCCTCTCTGCCGCCGGGGACGTCGCCTTCCCGGAGCTGCAGATGGCGGCCGTCACGGAGGAGGCGATGGAGGAGGACCCGCCGACCGCGTTCCAGCAGCTGCTGGGTCAGGGGTGGGGCTGGTCCTGCATTGCTCCGGAGATGGCCGCCGGCGTGGGCGTGAACTGGTGCCCCACTCCGCCGCGGTCACCGGAGCAGGAGGTGTCGCCACGGGAGGAGGTGGTGCAGGCACCTTCGGCCGTCCAGCCCGCCCCCGTCTACCACGCACCTCCGGCCCATCTGTGGACGTCGCCGGTCTACGTCGACCTCGTCAGCGACGACGACGACACCGGCGGCCAGTGAAGACGGCCACGGCCACGACACCGACGGGCGCGGCAGGAGCGCGCGGGAGGCGTTTTTTTTATTTTGTTTTTATATGTTAATTATGAAATTGGGCCTTTTAAGTGGCCGTGGAAACTGGGCCGTTTTGTGGCCGACCCCTATATATGTTTTATGTTTTTTTAAATGTGTTTATTTAGTTTTTTAGTTATTTCATTCTAGTTTTTATATATTTTTTATTCACGTCCACTCCGGACACGATTTGGAATGCGGCCGCGCGGTGGGCGCACGCACCAACCATCTGACAAAGCCGGACACAGATGAACCCATCGGTGTCCCAAAGGGACAAAATCCGGCCAATCCGAACGTCCGTTTAAAATTGCGCGGTGGAGTTAGCCTAAAAGGTGGGACATCATCGGATATGCTCAAAATTTGGAAATGCAAACCAAGCTAAGGTGTGCCCGCGCGCTCAGCCGTGAACAACGAGGCAGAGAATGAGAGGAAAACGTGGAGGAAAAATCAACCAAGATCCGTGGCACGGCACACGAAACGCATGCGTCATATGGATTTCGACCGACCTACGTCAGTGGACCCAGCTTCTTTCTTGCTGCATGGCGCCTTGCTCGCTTGCCCGGTTCAGTGGATCTGGCAGCGGAGCGTCTTTAGAGGAACTCCAATGGGTCGACCCAAACAAATGATGATTTCGTCTGTTTTTTATTTGTTTGGATCGACCGCCCGTCTGGCGTCCGTCCTGTTTTTCATATGAGTCGGCAGCGCGTCCAACGCGCCGATCCATATGTACAGGCATGGCCGGCTGGCCGTTCAATTTTGCATTGCATTCTTATATATGGTGAAATGAAAATTTAACAAATAAAATAGTCCATCCAAATAAATAGTATAGTTTACAAGCCAAATAAAAATAAAAATGTTTCACATAGTTTTGCAAAACGAATAAAAAAGATACATCTATTGGTTGCCAACATGAGTCCACATATGTTTAACCAAATCATTTTGCAGTTGCACGTGAGTTTCCAATCACGCATGTTTTCATGAAACTGAGTGAACTGCTCAAATGTTGCCGCTACTCCATGCTCAGACACAACATTCTCACCCTGAAACTGAAAGCCTTAATCGTACAGACGTTCCGGCGCTTGTCTTCTACGATCATGTTGTGCATGATCACACAAGCAGTCATCACCTCCCATAGTTTCTGCTTGCTCCAAGTATTAGCAGGATACCGAACGATGCGCCATCAAGATTGCAAAACACTAAAGGCACGCTCGACATCCTTTCTAGCACTCTCTTGCTCTTGGGCAAATCTTTTCCTTTTCTCTCCGACAAGGTTGGGTATTGTCTTGACAATAGTGGTCCACTGAGGATAGGTACCGTCACCCAGATAATACCCTTTGTCGTAGGTGTGGCCGTTGACAGTAAAGTTCACCGGTGGGCTGTTGCCTTCGGCAAGCCTAGCAAACACCGGCGAACGCTGAAGCACGTTGATATCATTGTGCGATCCAGCCATGCCAAAGAAAGAGTGCCATATCCAGAGATCTTGAGACGCCACGGCCTCTAGTATGACAGTGCAAGCCCTGACATGTCCCTTATACTGCCCTTGCCAAGCAGAAGGACAGTTCTTCCACTCCCAGTGGATGCAGTCTATACTGCCAAGCATCCCCAGGAAGCCCCTGCTAGCATTCATCGCCAACAAACGGGCTGTATCTTCAGCTGTCGGCTCTCTCAAGTACTCAGGGCCAAACACATCAATCACAGCCTTGCAGAACTTATACAGGGACTCTAGGCATGTAGACTCGCTCATACGGACGTACTCGTCAATGAGATCACCGGGCACTCCGTATGCAAGCATTCGGATGGCGGCAGTGCATTTCTGATAAGAGGAGAAACCAATCTTGCCGACGGCATCCTCTTTGCACTCGAAGTATTCATCATAGCCGACCACTCCCTCTCTAATACGGTTGAAAACATGCCTACTCATACGGAACCAGCGGCGGAATTTGTGATGTTTGAACAACGGGTTTGTTGTATCAAAGTAGTCCTTCCAGAGAAGGAAATGCCCACTCTCCCGGTTACAATTCAACGCCGGAAGATGGCACGGAATGGAGCCACGTAACAACGGCTGCTGGTTGTTGAGGTGGTGATGGACCAACACGGCAGCCAATATCTCCTCCTCGTCGTCGGACGAATCGTCGGAGTCGCAAAGGAAATTGTGGAAAAAGAACTCGTCGGTGGAGTCCATTTTCGTACCTTGGTAAATTGTCGAATAACTTGCGGGCGCCGAAGAAGGAGACGGCCGGCGAGGGGAGACGCGGCGCCCACAGACCAGCTAGCTGCCCGGCCGGCGTCCGACGAGGGTGACGGCGTCCGACGAGCGTGTCGGTCGTCTGTGGCTGGGGCGGCGAGGCGTCTTCTTCGTCGCGGGGCGGCTGTGCGTGGGGGAAACATCGGCGGGGAACCAGCTTGCTCCCCAGCGGCAAAACGGCGGCGGCAGGCGACTGGGGGCAGGGGCGGCGTTGTTGGGCGGATGTGGAGGCGGCGGTAGCTGAGAGAGTCGCCGGCAAAATGGGCGGCGCCGTCGCGGAGGAGGCGAGGGCGAGGGTTGCTTATTGGCTGGGGGGAGGGAAGGCCAATGTGTCACAGACGAGCGGGTCCGGGGACAGGAGTAGGCGAGCAAGCGCGCGTCCGTCGCGTGTCCGCGCCGACGCATCCGTTTAGGTCGACGCGTTGGGCCGCCTTTTCTGTTCACACCGACCTAAACGAACGGCCGCGGACGAAATGAGTCGCTCCATTAAAGTTGCTTTTAAGGTTGGGCGTACCAACGAACAAACAACAGATGCCAAATGGCGTACCGGACTATCGGTGCGCGCGGCAGGTAGGCAGCCAGCACGGCAGCATGGCTGGCCGCTGGAGGCCGCCATCGGCGGTGCCGCATGGTCAGATGGCCTGCACTGCCACCGCGGCAGCGACGAGGTAGTTGCCCTCTCTGGCTAGCCTGGTCCGATCCTCTGGGACTGCCTGCTCTGTTATGGTCCTCTCGTTCTTTCTTTTTTTGCGCAAACCGTTATGGTCCTCTCTGGGACAGTGGGACGGGGGACCAAGAAATGCATGCATGCATGAGCAACCGTGACCCGATTCACACCCGTGTGCTGGTTTGGACTGGAGCTGCACTAAACCAAAAATATCTCTGTTCACAAACATTAATTCACATGTGAAAATATATAAAAGATGGACCGCCTATTCGTGAGATACCTAACCAAAATGTTGCCAAAGTCAAACATTTTAGACGTTAGAGCATCTACAGCAGCCAGACAACAAATCCGACCCCACCCGCGAACAGGTCTGTGCGCGTCCGCGGACGGTGATCGATCAGGCCTTAAATTTGCTCATTTACATCTGGATACCTCGTACTAGAAACCTGAAATCCATATAAAAACATGCAAAGTGCAATCCACATACTAGGTAGACCAAGTAACCTATACTATCCTAATCCTCTTCGAAGATGTCCACTATATTCGCGTCGGCCTCCGCCTTCATATCCGCATCGAGTTCGTCGAAGAGCGCGTCGGTCACCGCCCGTTCCTGTCGGATGAACTGCCGGTTGGCCCCCACTTAGGCCTCATCCTGTATGGACTCCAGGATGGTCTGTTGCTCCGCCATCTCGGCTGCTTGGGCAACCGCAAACTCCGCCTCCGCTTCCTCCATGTTGAAGCTCGGAGTCGACGCCAGCTCCTGCTTCGGTTGCTCCGCATCGTCCTCCTCTGGATCCGCCACCTCCATCGAAGCCGGCTGCTGCTCCTCTTCCTCCTCCTCCCCATTAGACTGGCAATGATGCGGGCGGCGCGCGTGGCTCTCCTCACCTGGTTCTCCTGCTTGATCTGGTATTGATGCTCCGGCGGGAGCATAGCATACGTGGTTATCTTTTTGCGAACCATGGCGAAGCTAGAGAGCATGGCAAAAACGACTGAGCGGGAGAAAGGGGGTGGATGGGGTTTGGCTAGTGGTGTGGAGATGGAGGAGGTGGATGGGGTCGGGCTGGCGGCATGGAGAAGGAGGAGGATGTGGCAAGGGTTGGGGGATGCCAGCCGACTTAAATAGCCGGATTTGGCATCCGGCAGTGAGCCAGAGCGGCGCCACGCGGCGTTCACCCCTCCCCCCTCCGCCGCCGAAGGAGACGTCCGTCAGACCATCGGGTTTCCGGGCGATCCCGTGTGGGACCCCATTGTCAGTCCTACATGGCAGACGCTCCCAGGCGCCACCATATCCGCCCCATATTTGGGCTGGATATGAGGGGTGACGGTCAGCCCAGGTGTTTGAAGCACGTATGATGAGCCCGTCTAGGTCGAATTTTCATGACCGGTCAGTGAACTGGTCGTCCGCCCGGGCGTTTGAGGTGGATATGGGGCGCCCGACTGTAGATGCTCTTAGATCTCCATCCAACAACCAGGGTTGTGCTATTGTCCATCTTCTTCCATGCGTCGTCCTGGACCCAACCCTAACTCCAAGCCTCTACCACCAGCCGCCCCGTATCCTCCCCTCACCCACCCACTCAAGGGTGGAGCCAGCCCAGTAGGCCACCCCAGGCCGCCTTTGTACACTGTAGTAGAGGTGTACAATAAACTTCTACAATATACACTGCGTTTGGGACTCATGCCCCAGGCCTGGGGCTTGGCTCTGCCCCTGCACCCACTCCCCCCTCATGACACACAGTAATGCGCTTGCCATCGCTCTGCTGGGGTGGAGCTACGTGTTGGCCAACACGTGCCTCGGCCCGCCTAGCCCAACAGGATGTGCACTCAGTTTTGGGCCGTGGAACTTCAGATCAGGAGTAATCTTTTCAAGTATGGCCAGCCGACCCGTCTAACCTTTTCCTTCAAGCTCTGCCATTGTCGCCATGGACATCCCTATTTTTTCCGGAAAAACGTCTGACCTTTTCATCAACTTTCATGATAGTACAAGAACATTAAAAATAAAAATTACATCCATATCTATAGACCATCCGGCGACGACTACAATCAGTGAAGCGAGCCGAAGGCGCGTCGCCGTCATGGCCTTGGCCATCCCTCTACCCCCACCCTCAAGTATAGCGTCGACGATGGCCCCGCACCCGTCAAGTTTCAAACTCGCTCCCGCTTTCAACCTCGTGGCATCGCCGGCTTCCACTCGTACAGGGCTCACATTCACCGTGGAGTCCACGGCCGACCGCAGCTGATACACAAAACTTTTTTGGATACCAGGTGTTTAGCAAAACCGGAAAAAGATAGCGTACAATCTACGCAGAATCGCCTCCGAGAGACTATGCCTGTATCACGTGAAACAGAGAGTTGTAGAGATCGACCATACTACACTCTACTAGTACTAGCTTTCACCGGAAATGATACTAGAGCCCGCTTTACTGCACTGACACTGCTATGCTACTGGTAGGTCTCACGTGCAAGACACACGACACACGTCCATGTCATCACGGGCTCACGGCGCGATGACGGTGCCACTCCTGCAATTTCCGCCAACTCCAGTGGCCGATCCCGAGCCCCGGCGCTATATATACGCTCCCCGTCCCGCTCTCCAAATGCTCCATCCCATCCAATCCGCAAGTTGAATCGTCGCTCGCTTCAGTCCAATCCGCTTCGTCAAGCATGTGCAAGGTCATCAACACCGTCCAGTCGCTCGCCTGGCTGCGCCGCGCCGTGCGGCGGTGGCGCTCCCGAGCGGCGGCCTCGGTGCTGCCCAACAAGGATGTGTTGGTGCCGGCGGGGCACGTGGCGGTGCGCGTGGAGGGCCGCGGCGACGGGGAGTCCTCGCCGAGACGGTTCGTTGTGCCGGTGGCGCAGCTGAGCCACCCGGCGTTCTGGGAGCTGCTCCAGCAGGCGGAGGAGGAGTACGGTTTCCCGTCGGCCTCCGGCCCCCTCGCGCTCCCCTGCGACGAGGACCACCTCCGCGATGTCCTCCGCCGCGTCTCGTCCTCGGTCCCCAAGGATCGCGGCTGCTTCCGCCGCCGCGGTGCCATGGCGGCGCCGCACGATGACTCGCGGCCGCTGCTGCCGGGGGTGGCTTTGAAGAAGCTCGTCTCGTGATTAATCGTAGGTCGATCGTTCGTTCGTATAAGCGCGATAGCCGTGCTCATTTGCTCCTTTTCATGCAAGCCGAAAGCAGCAGCCAGCAGTAGTACAACTACGGTCACGCGCGCCCATGCCGCGGCGCCGTGCCATCCATGGCGCAGAGTGCGCGCGCTGAAACCGGGCAAGACTGTTACACTGACAAATCGCCCCGATGCTACTGGACTATCACCCCATCAGTCGAGTTGGCATCTTATAAAATGTACATATTTTCTTGTCCTAAAGATTAAGGCCCTGTTCGGAGACCCGCCACTCCACCACTCCGTTCCCGGAGTTGGAGTCAAAAAGCACGGAGCTGGGAAAGAGATGCTCCAGCTCCTCGTGTTTTTAGGAGTTGGAGTGACTCCGAACAGGGCCTATATATTTGTGTCCTATTTGCAGATCTGTTGGCTGTGGAGGGAAAAGTAGTCACCTGCACACAACCAGCTAAAAAAAAATCACAACACGCACGCACACTCACTCGAACTTATACTTGGTTCATTAGGTTTCAGTCTTACTAGAAACTAACGCGTGCTTTGCTGCGCCATTTTTCAGTCCTGAGGTTCACATTTCCCCCTCTTGCAGGCGTATTGTTAGCCTTAATGCAACCTACAACAGATTTGGGATCTGAAATTAAAAAAAAAAACATCTACCAATTCAGAAAAGAGCTACAACTAAAAATTCAGAAAGAAGAGAAGAGGCAGGACATCTCTGGATTAGTCTAGCTCTGCCTTTGCCTGCACCATTGGTTACCATGAGCAAAGATAACTGAAGTTGCTAGGAGGGTCCTTCAGTATCTATCTCAGATACATTCATGCAGTAAGCAGGCTCCACAGACACCATATCTGATCTAGATTAGGCATCCCCAGGCTAAATTACTACTCGGACAACACCAGGCTGAATTACTACTCGAACAACCTTGTTCAAAGAACTAAAATTAAATTGTAGCACATATTCACAAAATTTCTGAAAATATGCATGGGTGAACTTAACTAAACGGAAATGAAATCAAGCTTCTCTATAGACATCACACATATATCGCAGGACCTATCGCAGGGGATGGAACTTCTGAAGCTCACACTCTGAATTACTGCAAGCTAGACACCGTGGTTAGCTAGATCGACATGCTGTGCTCGACACCAATTTGACGCCTCTGCGTAGGATAGCAACAATAATAAATATAAGCACAAATGGCAGCAGCACAATCTCTATATATGAGCAAGCATAGATATATAGCAGCAGCATTTGAAGCCTCAATAATTATAAACCGCGGTAGCACAAACTTTGTATAATCAGAAAACACAGATTGCAGCAAAAAGTACAAATAGACTCCCAATCTCTTGCATCTTACTCTCAGTATCTCAATGATCTATGTGTCAATCATCTCACTCTCAATCTCTCATCACCTAGCACAGCACACGCACATGCACGCACAACCCCAGCCCCAGCGCGCTGATGTGGCTCCTGCACCACCAGTCCACCACCGTGCCGGCCATGACACCATCGCCCGGCTCGGGCCGCACTCCCGCCGGCCCGCCCCACCGCCGTTCACCATCCCCCGGTTGTGCCTCCTCCAATGGCGGTCAAGCCTGCGCTGGCCGCCACATCCCCTCAATTTCTTTGCACCCAGGTGATCCTTTCTCTCTCGCTCGCGTTCTCAGGTACACACAGTACAGAGAACGCGACATGGGCTAGAGATAGCAGAGAAAAGGACGGGCTGGGAGAAGCGGTGCGACGCCGGCGCTAAGCCTAGGGGCTAGGGCTCGACGGGGAGGTCGCCCCGGGCTAGGGTTAACCATGGGGGCGATTGCTTGCCGGAATGTCTAGGCGGTGGCGAGCAATCGACGGAGGTGAGAGAGGCAAGGATGGGTTGGCGATGGCGGCGACAATGGAGAAGTGGACATGATTGGAGGTGGCGGTGGCGACTGCGGGGAGAGATGGGGATAGGAGCGGACGAGAGAGGAGGGCGTGCAAGGCTTGCTGATCTTTCGCCTGTGTTCTTTCCCACGACAGAAACAGAGCACACACTTACAACTGGGCCCACACGCATTTCTCCTAACCGTGCAAGGTCGCACAACTCTGTCGTGACAGATTGAGCCACGCCGCTTTTACCGAGCCGAACAGTAAAGAATTCTCCTGCTGCAGGGAACCAACAGGGAAAAGAAGCGAACTTAGAACTTGCAACCTCTCACGTCGCAGCATTTTTTGGGAGCTTGGTAACTGGATAGATACTTGGTACTCTGATGTGTTCATTGATAACTTGTTCTTAGGAAAAGTCTGGTCTTGCCCGAAAGAACTAGTGATTGGTGGCTCCTGAGCTCAAATGAGCTCGGAATGAACAGTAAATTCCAAAAGAATGAAAATAAGTTCAAAAAAAATCGAACTTTTTAGGGAAAACTTTAACAAATGTTTTGAGTGCTTGCAAAATTTCACCGTGGAATGACATTCATGGAAGCCGTGCCAAAAATAACAAAATCAGCACTTCAAGATGCTTTTGAAAATAACACTCTTGGATCATCAACTTTTTTTGCCACGACTTCCACGGATGTCCTTCCATGATGTAATTTTACAAGCACCCAGAACATTTGTCAATGTTTGTCACAAATAAATTTTAGAACTTTTTTTATTTGTTTCGGAATTTACTGTCATGAGCTCGAGCTGAGAAACATCACGTCCGCTGCAATAGCTGCTTCATTGTCTCTTCAGTGTCCTAATTTGCGTTGGTAAGACATGGAGACGAAACGTGGCTATGGGTAACCGCGATCCTATGTTACAATGTGTCTTTGCAGAGGCAGTGCGTGGTGCACTGTTTGGCCTGATGATGGCAGATTGGCCATAGCGATGGAGTGACAACTCCGGGTGCATTGTCTCGAGACCATGGGCCATGTCGAGATTTACCACTGATGAACACTTGCATCGGAGGGGGTCGTTGGATCGTCTCTAATACGAGATTGTGGCAGCACAAGCTTTCCTCACCCTCTAATCCGCACCACTTGTGAATCGACGGATGTTCTTGGCTTCATAGATCACTCTGGGTGCCTGGTTGTTTGCCTAGTGTGTCCAAGTTCCTCAGTCACGTGGCCGGGCCCACTTCTAAATCGTGTGCACTTGCATCTTCTTCGTTGGTTTAATGACTGCTCGGCGAGGATAATGGTTGCAATTTTCTATTATTTTTATTATTATCCTCTGCCTTCACATAACTTTTGTCTTATATGACTTGGCTCTTTGTCGGTGTAAGACTTGTGTGTATGCATCAGTGTTGGATGTGTGGATCCTAATTATGTAGAGGTCGGATGTGTCTTCTTTGTGTTTTGTATCACTTGATGCTTCATGATGAGCTAATAAAGAACATCCTTACAAATAAATGGGATGGTATTCTATCAATAAAAGATAATGATATGGGTTTCTAAACAAGATATGCACCAAAATGGGTACGATGCACTAGATACGAATGCTTTATCATTTACAATTAATTTGTATATTCATAGATGTTAGTCTTTTCAAAGTTGAGGCCTTTTTCAACTTTGTAGGAGAGAGACAATAAATATCTTCAAATTCTTTGAAAATTTTGTCTCCCCATCCACATTTCCAACTTGATTAAGGATTGGCCGCGCTTAATTGACATGAACATTGACTCCTGGGCCAACTTTCACTCGGTTAAGGATTGGTTGTGTTCCGATATTCATCTCTAGAACGTCCAGGGGCATGACATATTGTGCATGCTAGTTTGTTGGGAAATATGGATCGAAAAACCGCGAGATTCTTTTGAAATAATTTCATCCAATTTACCAAACATTGGTACAAAGATTTAACTAGAAGACGTGGATAGATTATTGCTAGGGATAAACACTCGACCTATGTCATACATCGAGAGTGTACCTTTTCGTTTGTTTTTGAGCCTTCGGAGCATCCTTATCTAGCATGAAACACACCCCGACACTAATCACGACGGCAAAATTTCATTTTCAGCAATATTTATTCAAAATAAAATATTACTAATATTGTATGAAAATTCATATAATAGGAACACCATTATCATTTGGTAGAAGTATATGCAGAAGAATCTAATTTGAAGTGAAGATAAAAACGCTCATCTCTCTACAATTTTTATTGGTACAATAATTATTTGTCAATGGGAATACAATGGCTACAAAAACAAATTAGATAGTGTCTAGATAATTAGACTACGAGGAATACTACTGGTCTTCAAATTTCTAAGAAATCATTCGATTACTTATGAGAAAAAATCAATTAAAAATCGCTCATCCACACATAATACTCATCTATTGGCAAACTGAAATATACGACTTTGTCTGGAAACCCTTCTCCATAGTGTTACGGTGAAACTGACGAATAAAATGATCTTCCTCTAGAATTAACGCATGGCCTCGTATGGTGCCCAAATTAGTAATATGAAATAGTTTTTTATCATGTTCTATTATTTCTTTTTATGCCAAATGGGATATATCTAGACTCCGCCGCTATGTTTTATAATTTTCATAACCTACAACACGCATTTGGCATGAAAACACCCTTTAACATTACATTTGTAGAAAACACCAATTAATCTTAACATAAATCTTATTAAGATTTATTTTAAAGAAGACTCCATCTTTCTTCTTCCTATGCATTTCATGCAATAAGGCCACACCTATTTTACTAGTTTCAACAATAACTTGATTATTATTAATGTTAGTAAATTTGAAATAACACATTAAGATGAAAAATCGACCTATAATGTTGAATTTTTCTAGCATCTACACATTTAGGATTAAGAGTGAGAATTCCATAATTAAAATTTTGCAATATCCAATCTACCATGGTGAATTCATGGAAAAGGTAAATGAAGATCATAATAAACTAGAGACCAAAATTTCTCATAAAACTCAATAGGTGGTGCATCGGGATGAGGAATTCTATTATGTTGCATTTGGGAAACACCAGCTTTTATTTATTACAAACTAAAAACACTACAAAGAAAAGATCTATCAGCATAATCTAGAGCACATGGCACAGGGTAATCTAGAGATATGTTTAAAATTGTATCAACATCACAATAAATAGACCGTTTAGTACAGGTGGTTCGCTGTCTACAAAGAACACAATAAATAGATTATCCCATATCCAAAAATATGTTTTTTCGTTGTATCAGCAGAACATTCTATAGAACATTTCTTATCCATTCAAATGGATTTTTTGTGAGGAAACTTTTTATATATTCATCAGCCAAGACAATACAAAGAACACATAAATAACAAAAATTGCGTCCATGTCGGCAGGGCACCAAGGGACAACTAGAAACATTGAAACAAGCTTAAGGTGTGGCGCCGTCATCGTCCCTCCCTCACTGGAGTCGGACCAAACTTTTTGTAGTAGATAGTCAGGAAGTCGTACTGCTAAGCCCCCACAGGACCATCACACCAAAACAGCAACCGTCGCCAATGAGTAGATCGAAAGGATCTAATCCATAGACACACGAATGAAGACGAACAAAGATTGGATCCAAGCAGATTCACAGAAGTCCACCATCGACCGAATCCCACAAGATACGCAAGACACACACCTCTACATGTCATTGGACGATGTTGGACACATAATAGAATGGCGGCTAGGCCGGCATAACCTTATTCCATCTTCAGGAAGCTGCCACTGCCTCAACTTTCTAAGCAGCACACAAACCCTAAACGAACTCACAAAAATACCTAAAAGCGAAGCCAGCCTGCCGGCAAGGGCCAGGGTCCACCGCACCTCCGTGACCCTAGGACCACCGGAGACGAGGCAGACCGGCCGAAGGCAACGGAACCGTAAACTTTTTCTTTCTTCGGAAGGAGGTGGGTGATGCCTTCCACACCTTGGATTTTTGTGCCATCCAAATGGATTTGTAAGGGGCACACCAAAAGTTTGGATCATCGGATAGACTCAATATGGGAATACAAACCAAGCTGAAACTGTGCTCAGCCATGAAGTGGCAGCAAAGAGTTGAAAACGTGGAGATTTAGTGGAACTACACACAAAAAAGCTGTTTTTCTGTTTGGGTGGCCAGACGGACGCAAAATGTCCATTTGTGCCAACCGGTGTGCCAGTGCACGCTACACGCGCAACACATATTAGGTTTTTCTTTATCCTTTTCTGATTTATGGTTGCCGAAAGTCCATTCCATTAATTAAACTAAAAATTAGATAAACCCTAGATCTAACTAGGGTAGCCGCCGGAGCACGTCGTGGCGCTGCAGCCTACTGCTCATCCTCATCGCCGACGAGGTCAATGTAGGTTGGAGGTGACCATGGCCACGCTGGTGCCGGTGGTAGCGGTGGCCCTACCATCGGTGTACACGATGGCGTAGATGGCGCCTCCTGCGTCTCGTGTTGCTGCTCCTACTGGCGCTCCTCTGGCTCTAGCATCCCTGGTAACATGGAAGTCCACGTACACGTCCGCCCAACTAGTCCATGTAGTGGCCACATCTCTGGCTCCGGCGTAGGGACGGGCACGGTTGCCTCCATCATCGATGCCTGGAGCGCCAGGGGCAGGTCAGGCCAGAGCGCGAGCTCAGCCAGCTCTAAGGCCTCGTTGGCTTGCTTGAGCGCCTCATCGTCCTCGTCCACGGTACCCCTCGGCTGCTCGGGAACTGGAGCACACGCCCATGGCGGTGCTAGAGCACAACATGTTGACATGGAGGCCGCATAAGAGCAGGACAACCTCATTGCAGGAGGATGTGTGGGATCGTTGGGGCGGGCTGGAGGGCGTTACTGGCTACCAGCTGACGCGTCAATGCCCTGCCACGACTGTGTTGGAGGCCGCAAGCCAATGTGTTGATGCTTTGCCAGGGCTGGTTTCCTGCCGCTCCCTCGTTTTTAGGAGGATGCTCACCACGCCGCCTACGTCGAGGCCGATGCCCCTGGCATAGTCTTTGAGGATACCACCACAGGACGATCATTGGAACCGGAGAGGGAGCGCACCATCTGGGCTGACTTAGAGGTGTCACACGAGGCAACACATGGGATGGGTGTGGAGAGGATAACACCGTTTGGGACAAGCCCCCGCTGACCAAGCGGCCCTTGACCTGAACATCGGTGTGTGGCCAGTATGGGATGAAGGCGTTCTCGCCCAAATACCGCGCTGAAAGGGACCATGGCCGTGTCTACCGTGATGCTCATATCCCCTAAATTTCTCACTCCGGAAAAAACCGTGTCGGACCATCCTTCCACCACGCTTACTCCTTGGCCCGGCGTCCACTACTAATATATTATATATGTATGAAAATGTCACTTATGGACATTTCCCCCCTAACTATAGTTGGTACATCTTCTATATCTAAATAGCTAGCCCCCACTAACAAATTTCTCTCAACATGCAAGCATGCCACCTCATTATTCAACATGCATAGGAAAGGCCCACCTCAACATGCAACTATGCATGTTAACAATCCACTTCAACATGCAAACATGCATGCATGTAGAATTCCATTCTATTATGGTATTAAATTTAATTCTTATATCATTTTTAAAACTATCATTTCAAATATTCATGTTCCATATAACCAAAATCTCACAAAAATACTGCAAAATATTCCCGCAATGCAAACATGCATGCATGTAAAATTCCATTCTATTATGGTATTAAACTTAATTCTTATATAATTTTAAAAAATATTATTTCAAATATTCATGTTCCAAATAAACAAAATCTCACTAAAATATTGTAAAATATCCCCGCAACAACGTGCGGGGCATCATCTAGTATATGTAAAAGCAACAAAATTTGCCCCTCCCTCCTACTAATTATGTTTGAAAATGTCGCTCATCTACATTTCTCTCCCTGTGTTAAGAACTTTTTGCGGGTGGGAGACTTTTTTTTTTTGCTATCTTGTTCGAATTTAGCGTTTAAACCTCCCCAATTCACCGTATGAGTATTGACCAAAAAGAAGGATAAATTGTGGAGGCTGCAAATGACACCTTTGAGTTTGTGCGACCTCTCGGGAGCCTCCAAAAATTATGAGGCATCCTTTGTATGTGTTTTGAAGGTTGCGAATGTAACTGACTCTACTAGAGTTGCTCTTAGATCAGTAGCAATTGTTGCTCCTCTTTTGATTGTAACACTGCGGAGTTCTCAGACCGAAGAAAAGGACGCAACCACTTCATTCCCATCCACAGGGACACGAGAAAAACAGAGAAAGGAGAAAGAAGCAAAGTACTGGACCGAAGTCCCACCCCTGCACCCACCCCCGCGTCGCCAACCCTAGGCGCACGGGGGGCGACCACGCCGCTGGCCCTAGGCCCCCTCCCCTCGCCTCCTCCGCCCTACCGCCGCCTGAGGTCTCACCGGCGAAGCCTGGCCTATGATGGCGGCGGCGGGGCCTTATCCCTCGCGTGGTGGTGGCATTTTTTTCGGGCGGCGACGACGCATCGTTCGACGGAGATCCGGCGGCAAGGAGCGACGGGATCCTAACGACATGCGCGACGGCGGCGTCAGCGGAAGCGCAACCTCCCCGCGGCGGAGTCGCCCCTGTGGCGGCGTCCGAGATTGCCGATCTGGTCTTGCCCAGATGGGCTTGGGCGGGCCAGCGGCTCCGGTGTGCATCTACAGGCGAGGATGGTGGGCCCGATGGCGCCGGCTGTAGGCATCATGGTAGTGCCATGGCTGGCCAGGCGGCGGCGGTCTGGATCCCTTTCGTCCAGTCCCCAACAGAGATGGCGGCAGTCCGTGCACTAGATGCTTGAGGGAGGATCTTCGAACAGATCTGGGTGAAAACCTGCTCTCGGCTAGCTGCCAAGGCCGGCGGTGGCGGCGCTGTCTACGTCATGCCGTTCTTGAAATCATCTTCATGGAGAAGTTCAAGGCCACTCTATGCTACCTCTGGGGGAAACCCTAGATCAGTAGATCCGATGACGACGGCGCTACGGTGTCGTTTCTTTCTTGGGGGCGTCATGCGTGGAGGTGTACGCAGACCGAGGGACCGGTGGAAGGCTTTTTGGTGGAGCGGTGCTTCAGCTTACACATTGATGGCGGCGGATCTCGGCGGCATGGCGCCGTGCAGACTCGACGTCTGATGCGCGGAGATGGACTCGCGCAGGGAGGTGGCGCTGTCTGGCATCGTGGTGGCGTTGACGGCAGGTAGACCGGGCAAAGTTGATGCAGCAGTACAACACTGAAAATGGATTGGTGGCAGATGGCTGCGGCGGCCTCATATCCGGCGGGCGTCCTGGTTGAGAAGTGCGCCGGACTGGTGGGTACCCCATACCCGGCAGGCGTCCTGTTTGGGACCTCAGATTTTAGATGGTAGGTTTAGTTGCGAGGTCTGTTTGGTGTTAAGCCCAGACTATCAGCATCCCTTCATCAACTAGATAGGAGTAGTGACAGATGTTGCCTAGACGGTGGCTTTAGTCTTATTGTTGTATGACTTTATAAGGTTTTGTGTGAATAATTAATAAAGTAGTTGATACTTCTCCTTTTCCTTTTCCGGGGATCCTTCTCCTTTTCTAAAAAAACCGAACCGAAGTCCTTGTCCCTCGCCCGGCCGGGCTGTGAAGCTCAGTGAAACCAGCGAATCCGCACACGGTTTTGGGGATGCCACGGTCGGTAAATTTTCGTGTTTTGACCCTTTTTCTGAAACCTATTTGAGATTTGACTCTAGTTTGAATTTTTTTTTAAGATCTGACATTTTGCTACCGTCAAAGTCCATATCGGTAGGGTCTAACAGCCTACCGCCAGGGACTTTGGCGGTAGGAAACATCGCTACCGCCAACCAGGCTGGCGGTAGCCTGCACAACCCTACTGTCAAGGTGCTTGGCGGTAGGTACGAGTACGCACTGTGTTTAATACTTAGGAGGTTTTTGCCGGTAGGGTATGCAACCCTACCGCCAGGGACCTTAGCGGTAGGCTGTTATACCCTACCGCCATGGTCCCTGCCGCCAGCAAAAGTGTAAGATCACGATTTTTTTTCAAATTAGGGTCAAATTTCGAATAGGTTTCAGCAAAGGGTTAAAACACGAAATTTAGCCGCCACGGTCACTCAGTCAGGTGAGGCACGCGGCGACGGTACGACGCGAGCGCGCGGCCAACCGTGATCTTGTGTGCTGTCCGAGAGCGCGCGCGCGCCCATCTCATGTGCAGCGCCCTCGCGCTGAGGCAACCCCAGCCGCCATCACACAGGCACAGCGCGCGTGGCCGTCACACGCACACACCGGCAAAGATCTCGTTACGAAGGCGATCGATCACGAGCGCGGGCCCTGGGCAGCAGTACGCCCCCATGCCCCTGCCCGGCTGCCCGCGGCGCCGTGCCATCCATGGCTTCGGGCACGCACGTAGCGCGGGTCTCTGTATGCGCGCGCCGAAACCGGGGTAAGACTTTCCGGGCTGCTGACAAGACAGACGGAGCTGGAGGTCGCGCCGATCAATGCGCCACGCCACTCCATTCGTCAATGTGATATTGCACATCTACCCCTTTCGTCCCATAATCACGCTCGTCACAGTAGAATATACGGTATGTTCTGTAGAGACGCAGCAGCCGTACGTGGCAAGACAAAACTGGAGAAGATGGGGGCTGACGTACGTGCCGCTGCCGAGGGCGTGCCAATGATAGCGTCGTTTTCAGGGCTGGGTTCTTCCGGAAGAAGGGGCGGTCATGTCGCCGCTCCATGTCCATGCCTGAAGAACGTGACCTGAGGGTAGGCTAGTCTCACGGAACAGATCGATACACCGGCAGGCCCGCCGGCTGGTATTTGCAAATCCGCTGCGTGCTTGATGCTGACGGGGGGCGGCGGAATTGGATAGCAGTAACGGTGTAGCTCGTGTTCGTATCTTATCATGTGCTGTCGATGGCGAGGGCTCAACTGTATGAGATGTCGAACGAACCCCCTTTTGGTATCACGTACACGCGGATCTTTCTATCCTATCTACTCAGCCCAAGTATGTACGTCCAACTAGATTTCGCATGATCGGTTTGAAGACTACTATGAGTTTTTTTTTTTTTTTGAGGGGGAAGGCTACTATGAGGTTTATGGACTGTTTGCGCCCATTAACACCAAGTTTCCCGCCACATTTTCCCGCGGGCTCCCAGGTTTTCGCCCCATGCGCCGCCGCGGCTATAAAAAGATCATCGTCGTGGCCGAATAACTCACAAAGCTCTAGTTTGAACACCACCGCCTACAGCCTCCACATGACCACATCCACCTCCCTCTCCGTAGCCATGGCCGAATAGCCCAAAACACAATCTCTACTTCCCTCTCACCGTCGCCATACCTCTTACCCCGTAGCCGGACTGGGTGCCGCTCTCGAAGGAGAAGGAGTGGATCCTGGACGAGGCGGCGGCAGCGGCGGCGGTCCTGAGAAGAAGCCCGACCTCATTACCGAGGAGGAGGGGGAGGAGTGCCTTTATGAGCTGAAGGGCACATATGGCGGCTGTCGAGGAAGTGGTCGAGGGGAGGTATTGTAAGCACTCATTGAGTGTGTGCAAGTTGATGCAACATGATAAAATAAAAAGACATGGAGGCCGCATATGGTGATTCCATGTTTGAGCATGGCGGCCTGGAGCGCGCTCTATTTTTCATACGGCGACTCTGCTAGAGTTGCTGTAATAGATGGCATGGCTGGGGTTTTGCACACATGTGAGCTTCATAGGAAGGAAATGAAAGGAGTACGGAAAAGTGAAAATAAAATATAAACAAATAAATAGTCATAAAGTAACAGAAAAGTTCATCAAAATCATAAAATGCATAAATAAAAACTAAGAGTAAATAGTCAAGAACTTTTAGAGGAATGTAGGAACTATTCAAATTTAAATTGCAAATCAAGAAAAGTCACACATAATTGAATCATAGTGAAAATCACCATCTCTTAATCATTATCATTTCTAAATTATGTATGAGTCTTCTCGAATTTCCATATTTAACAGATATTCATGGTTACTGCTGTTTATATTTTCTGTTCTTTAAGGTTCGGCTTTCAATATATTTCCTGGGTATTAATTTTGTATGGACATGTTATAGGATTTCGTTTTGTTGGGAGTTCATTTTTTTTACTTTAATAAAAAAAATCCTAATCTGCTCCTCATATAGTTTTGTGAATTCTTTTAGATAATTGGGCTGCCATATTTGTGGAACATGTTTCACACTGCGTCTTGAGTCATACTGTTTTGATTGAGGCACGACACGGTTTAAAAGATTGAAGGTACGCCCTTCGATCCAAATAATTGACGCAGCCTCTATAGAACCTCTTGTATAGAGGTTGCGTCAATTAATTCGGATCGAAGGGAGTACTTCCCCCATTCCCTTATACAAAGCCGCAAACTTAGATTACAGGTATCATGGTAAAATATAATGACTTCTTTGCAAGCCAACTTTTTTTTTCATCATTAATACACCGCATGCATGTAAGAAAGGAATGAGAAGAAAGTAGCTAGTCATTATGACTACATGGCTCCTCGTCCTCCTCGTCCCATCCCTGCTTGACTCCACGGTAGATGTTGTAGATGCCTTCCTTATGGGCATCGTGCGGCTGTTTGCAGAGATCCGTTGCGGTGCTCCCGTTGTTTGGAGAATGGTCATCGTGCACGTGAATGTCGCAACCCCTGGCGTCCACTGAGCTCACTATCATGCCTTGATGTGCCGCATGTGTCCCGCCTCGCCGCCGTGCATCGTGTTGCTCCTGCTTCATGTGAGGGTTCGGTGAGATCCACACCCCCTTCCAAGGTGCTTCACCGTGGGTCTTGGGCGTCTGTTGTCTCTACTGCTGCTGGCACGGCAACCCCGTCCAAGATGTTGTTGCAGTCCGCACTGGCTGATCAGACTGCACTGTTGCATGGTTGTGTGGCGCGGGTTTAGAGCTTTCTGGAATGAGCGGAGGTTGCTCTGAGTAGACTATCCCTTGTGCCGGCTCTGTTGCAGACCACTCTGACGTCACATTCTCCTTGTGCGGCCGGTGTTTGCTCCACGGAAGATAGGGGTGAGGAGTTGTATGGATCTTTCTCCCCTCGTGTTGGAGTCTCATCGTCGGTGCCTACCTCTCCTCCTATGGTGTCTTCCACTGAGGGCGAGTCCATCGCCGTGCTTGTGGCTCCCGTGCTGCAGATCATGCCCGAGCTTAGGGAGTTATGCATGAGTCTATCAGTGGAGCATACGAAGGTGGACATGTCGGCGGCCTCGATTGAAGGACAAGTTTCGCCTCTGTCAAGTGAGCTGCTGGAGGTCCCTTTGGTTGATGATGCTAAAGGGAAGGCAGCTGCAATTTCATGATGGTAGTCCTCAGTGCTTCGTGTTGTCCACACAGCTTTGGTCTTTTGAGTCGTAGACGCGTTGTTGTGTGTTGTGTGTTGTTGTTGTTGTTGTTGTTGTTGTTGTTGTTGTTGTTGTTGTTGTTGTTGTTGTTGTTGTTGTTGTTGTTGTTGTTGTTGTTGTTGTTGTTGTTGTTGTGTGTTGGGAGCATTTGGCGGACCGTCTACGTGATCGTGAGAGTGAGTCGCTTCTGGAGTGTCACTTTTGTATTGGTTTTCGTCCGGTTTTCCGTAAATTAACTGGGCAATTCTCTTCTTCTTAATTAATCGACGAGGCAATCCTTTGCCTCCTTTCGAAAAAAATTATGACTACATGCATGCAAGTATTAAACAAGTTGCTAGTATGTGAAAACATCATTAGTTTTTGCTTCGGTTACTGTTAGTGGCCTTACATAGATGCAAAATGTATTTTTCATAGTAGCCTTGTATAAGGGAATGTAGGGAGTACAAAACATCTAGCTTTGAAGTTGTGGGGGAAATCAACCCGGTTTATATTTGTTGCTTGACAGATGAGATTACAGTTTGCGTGCGCGCGCGCGCACACACACACACACTCTTACACATCGCCTATTGGATATCGACGCCATGGAGTCTCAAGATTGACGATGTCACCGGTGGCACCTCACTGTCAATAGGAATGTCATCTCCGATTGAAGTATATTACTACTTAATAACACATAAATTATGTCAAACATGGATTTCATCTTTTGTGGACCGAGGGGAAAACATATGCTTAACCCCAGGGCTTCCCTGTTTAATAGGCATGTATATTATGCCTGTAGTGCAGTTTACCATGCCCTAAACATATCTCACTAATTCGCACTTAAAAGAATAATTGATCGTGATCTTAAGATCTTGACAACAAAAGCTCTTATTATCACTATGTTTCCAACCCCTCCTAATCAAAACATATATATTATATATTAATTAAATAACAATATGAGTTTTTTTTCGAGACACCATGCTGATCCACATCGTCCTAATTATTTCAACCGTTGGATTTGCAATCTAATGGATGACATCCGTTAGATCTACATAAACATACCTCAACAGATTGTATGTGTTAGATTTACATAATTGTACCCAAACATATTACATCCTTTGGAAGGAGTTTTTCATGTCATATTATGTATATCTTCTCGTATTTTTGTCACGGTTTTTTGGAGGAATGTTTATGAAGATGATGATTCTACAATCAATGTGGAGATTAGGGGGAGTATTAGGGAATGATCAGATAATACCCACATATTGTAACCGGATGTGGTTTGCGTAAAGGTCAACAACCGTCATCCTTTCTTCCCCACTCTCCCAAACATCGCATCCAATGTTTGTGCCTCTTCTGAAGATTTATAATGTACATCATCTTCCAGTAATAAAAAGTTTATGGCTCCTATTCGTTCACACTGTTTTACATCGGTAATATGAGAATCATGAGTAAACTTTACTACCTAGAAACGACGATCCAAGTGCGTAGTCAAAGATCAACCATTTTGTTGCGTGGTTATTTTAATGGAAAAACGTCATTCCAATCATGACCTTATTATCACACCTCTCCAACCCCTCTTAATCAAGTTGTATATAATCTGAATACATCATTAGAAAATAGTGAAACAATTACATTAATTTTCATGGGGACCCAACCATCCAAATGCTTGTACATTTCCCATTGAATCTGCAGTTTTAATGGCTAGATGCATGGAAAGTATAGAAATAACTCCAGGTTTTGTCAAAAGATAGACATGTGTGCCTTGCTCATTGGACAACTCCACACCACTGCAATTTCGTTGATACGTCTCCAACGTATTTATAATTTTTGATTGTTCCATGCTATTATATTATCTATTTTGGACGTTTTATATGCATTAATATGTTATTTTATATTATTTTGTGGACTAACTTATTAACATAGTACCAAGTGTCAGTTTATGTTTTTTCTTGTTTTTGACTTTAACAGAAAAGAAATATCAAAAGGAGTCCAAATGTAATAAAACTTTACGGTGATTTTTCTTGGACCATAAGAAACCCACGAGACTTGGAGAGGATCCAGAAGACCTATGAGGCGGACACAAGCCGTGGGGGCGCGCCCCCTGGCTTGTGGGCCCCTTGTAGCCCTTCCAGCCCTAATCTTTGCGCTATAAATCCTCAAATATATTCCCCCCTACACTAGAGGGCAAACCAAAAATACTTTTTCGCCACCGCAAGCTTTTGTTTCCGTGAGATCCCATCTTGGGGCCTTTTCCGGCACTCCGCCGGAGGGGGTTTCGATCACGGAGGGCCTCTACATCAACCTTCCCACCCTTCCGATGAAGCGTGAGTAGTTTACCAAAGACCTAAGGGTCCACAGCTAGTAGCTAGATGGCTTCTTCTCCTCTTTGATCTTCAATACAATGTTCTCCTCGATGTTCTTGGAGATCTATTCGATGTAATCTTCTTTTGCAGTGCGTTTGTTGAGATCCGATGAATTGTGGATTTATGATCACATTATCTATGAATATTATTTGAGTCTTTTCTGAACTCTTTTATGCATGATTGAGATAGCTTAGTAATTCTCTCCGATCTATCGATTTGGTTTGGCCAACTAGATTGGTTTTTCTTGCAATGGGAGAAGTGTTTTGTGATGGGTTCAATCTTGCGGTGTCCTCTCTCAGTGATACTAGGGGCAACGAGACACGTATTGTATTGTTGCCATTAAGAATAAAAATATGGGGTTTATATCATATTGCTTGAGTTTATCCCTCTACATCATGTCATCTTACTTAAGCATTGCTCTGTCCTTATGAACTTAATACTCTAGATGCAGGCAGGAGTCGGTCGATGTGTGGAGTAATAGTAGTAGATGTAAGCAGGAGTCGGTCTACTTGTCACGGACGTGATGCCTATATTCATGATCATTGCCTTAGATATCGTCATAACTTTGCGCTTTTCTATCAATTGCTCAACAGTAATTTGTTTACCCATCGTATGCTTTATTCCAGAGAGAAGCCTCTAGTGAAACATATGGCGCCCGGGTCTATTTTCCATCATATATTTTTAGATCTATAAAACAAAAACCTAAAGTTACCTTGCTGCAATTTATTTATATTTACTTTATTTGCCTTTTACTTATCTTTTATATCTATCTCTATTAGATCTCACTCTTGCAAAAGTGACCTTGAAGGGATTGACAATCCCTTTTTCGCGTTGAGTGCAAGTGTTTGTTAGTTTGTGCAAGTGCATATATTGGAGACTTGCTTGTGCCTCCTACTGGATTGTTACCTTGGTTCTTAACTGAGGGAAATACTTATCTCTACTTTGCTGCATCACCCTTTGCTCTTCAAAGGAAAAAACAACGCAAGCTCAGGAAGTAGCAGTTGTTCATGCGAGAAGTTAAATTAATCTGATGAATACCTTGCTCTGTTCACATTGCCTATTTTTTGACAAAATTTAAATAATACTTCCTTTACTTTCACTAAACCTTGCCATAAGTGAGATTATCTAGATTTTTCCTTACACAAGGAAAACGGGAAGTTCCTAATATATTTATTTCTAATAAGTTCATGCAAAATCTCATGGTCATTCTCAATCTTCCACAACAATTTACTAAGGAGATACATGTTCACAACATGTAATCCACTAACCCAAGCCCAATACAATCCTCAGGCTGACACTCTTGTTGCCAATTAACTAGATGATATTTTTTCGATCCCTCATTTTCCTACCATAAGGGTTTGTTTGGTTTAATGCTAGACGCACGGACGATTACGGGCGTTTTACAGGGCATCCTTCTAACTAATCTCTCTGCCCCCCCTGATTTTCAGGGGGTGTGGGGCCGTTCCTCCCCCCAATCCTTAATTCTACTGGTCCATGTCAACCAATCCGTGAAACTCCGTAAAAGAAGCCCGTTGATGTAGCATTGCCGTATATGAAAAGTGGAGGAGAAGTGGAGGAATAGCATGTTTTCTTTTGGAAGCACTGTTCATGCCTTTGGTTTAAAGGAATGGAGGGGAAGGACAATGGAGGCAAATGCCTTTGATCTCATTTTAAAAGAATAACGTAAGAAACTTACAATACACTTGGACTACCTCTTAGCTTTGCTACATACAAAGTACCAGATCAAAGTCTTTCATGACATAATTATATCCTGGTTATACATTTTCATGTGTTTTGACTTTGATTTCGTCCTTTTTAGTAGTATTCCAATGTTTCCCTATTTATTTGAATTGAACATGCAATTTAACATTAATATTGTGCTTTCGATCCTCGACTTTGCATTAGTTATCGTTTTTATATTTTCCTAATCCGATGTTTACATAATCTCTCGAGCCAAAGATATTGTATGTGTTTTCCTAGAGAAATAAATATTTTTACTAGGGCCTCTAGAAAGTTTAAACATGATATCATACAGAAAGGACATTACTAAGACATGATTATAACAACACTAATCCGCCTCATATAATTTTTTTTCAACCAAGCCGATTATGTAATTTTCCTGCAACCTTCTCATTAGTACTTAGTCAGTCTCTTTATTATCTTGAATAACAAACTCGAAAGAATGGCCACATATTGAAAAGATAATTGGCCATCTACATACGTAACATAGTTTTATAATCCTTTATATAATTTTGAATTGTATTTTATCTTCACCAAATATTCAAGAGTTCATTATACTGGAAATCAAATTTTAAACGTGAGAGATACTTAAAAAAGACATAAATAATTTGAGATCCATAACACGATTAGTATTATCTTGAAACATGAAGATTTTGTTTGCATATTGCAGCTAGTCAATTTGCAGTAAATTATTTAATAAATCTAGCGATAAACTTGATTTATTAATTAGCATTTATCTCATCTAACTGAAATATTAAGCAGAATGTGCGACAAATAAGCACCTCATAAATATGTTTTCCTAGTTTAAAAAGTTCACAATTTGATCATTTAACATTACATTAATTTTATCATGTTCATAATTATCATAACCCGGGACACGGATATAATAGGAAAAACTTTTTAACATACATTTGTAGGAAAGATCAATTAATCTTATCATAAACCTGCTCAAAATCTACTTTAAAGAAAATTAACGTATTTCTTATTCTTATGCACCTCATCAACACTTCAGACGACAAGACCATGCCGTTTAGAATGTATCTAACATTGTTAGAACATTTTTTGTAAAGGAAAAACTCATTTATCAGCTTCCACAACAACTCTATTATTGATTACCTCTATAAAAATCTTTAATAAGAAGTTAAAAAAGAAAAAAAATTGAACATTTAATATTGAATTTTACTAGCGTCTACACATAGAGGAACATGAGTGAGAATGCCATAACTAAATCTAGCAATATCAAATCTACCATTGTGAGTACAATTCTTGGAAAATATAATGAAGATCATGACAAATTGGAGGCTAAAATGTCTGATAAAACTCAATATGCAGTCCATCAGGATGAGGGATTCTATTATGTTTCATTTGGGAAACACCGGCTTTTATTCCTTCCAAACTGGAAAGCACGATGAAGAAAAGATCTATCAGTACAATCTAGATCACAGGGCATAGGGCAATCTAGAGGTATCTTTAAACTGTATCGGCATCACAATCATCTTATTTTCCACATCCATCTAGACGGTTTTGTCATGGACACACACACAGACCATCGGATAGACTCAAAATGGGAAATGCAAACCAAGCTCAAGCCGTGCCCGCTGAACCGTGAACAACGTATGCGGCGGAAAAGGAGAGGAAAACGTGGAGGTTTAGGAAGAAAGGGAACCAAGATCCTTGGCACGGCACACGAAACGCATGCGTTATATGGATTTAGACCGACCTACGACAGTGGATCCAGTTTCTTTCTTGCTGCATGTCGCCTTGCTTGCTTGCCCGGTTCAGTGGATTTGGGAGTGGGAGCTAGCTAGCGCAAGTTGGCTAGCCGTACCAACGAACAAACAGCATATGCCAATGGCGTACCGGACCATCGACGGTGCCTGGCGTACCGGACCATCGACGGTGCCACGGACACGTGGATGCATGGTCACATGGCCTGCACTGCCACCGCGGCAGCGACGAGGTAGTTGCCGTCTCTAGCTAGTCCGGTCCGCTCTGGGACAGGGGACGGGGGACCAAGAAATGCATGCATGCAATAGCAACCGTGACCGGACACACACCCGTGTGCTGGATTGGACAGAAGCTGCACTAAACGAAAAATATCTCTCATCACAAACATTAATTCACATGTGAAAAAATATATAAAAAAGACGGACCGCCTATTCGTGAGATACCTAACAAAAATGTTGACAAGTCGAATATTTGAGACGCTAGATCTCCATCCAACAACCAGGGTTGTGTTATTGTCCATCTTCTTTCACATGCCGTCTCCGACCCAGCCCTAACCGCAAACCTCCGCCACTAGACTGTCTTTGTACACTGTAGCAGATGTGTACAATAAACTTTTATAGTATAGAATGTGTTTGGGACTCACGCCCAGGCCTGGGGCCTTGCATGCTCCGCCCCTGCACCCACTCCCCCCTCATGACACATACAGTAATGCACGTCATCGCCTTGCAGGGACGGAGCTACGTGAGGGCCAACAAGTGCCCCGGCCTGCCCAGCCTAGCAGGATATGCACTCAGTTTTGAGATGTGGAACTGCAGCTCAAGAGTAATCTTCTATAGCTTAGCTCGCCGACCCGCCCAATCTTTTCCTTCAAGCTCCGCCATTGTTGCCTTGGCCATCCCTCTACCCTCCATGTCAAGTTTCAAACCCGCTCCCGCTTTCGACCTCGTGGCATCGCAAGCTCCCACTCGTACAATGCTCACATTCGCCATGGAGTTTCAAATCCACGGACGACTGCAGCCTTACCGTCTCTCGGCTTCGGGGCGAAGTGGAAAAAGTATTGAGATGCAAAACGGTTTTAGATAACAGGTGTTTAGCAAAACCAAAAAAAGAAGATAATACGATCTACGCAAAATCGCATCCAATAGAAAAGTAGCCTGTAAATTCAAAAAAAAAAAGTAGCCTGTATCACGTGAAACAGAGAGCTGTCTACACTCATCTAGCTTTCACCAGAAATGATACTACAAAGAGCTTTACTGCACTGACACTGCTATGCTACTGGTAGGTCTCACGTGCAAGACACACGACACACGTCCATGTCATCACGGGCTCACGGCGCGGTGACTTTCCACAAACTCCAGTGGCCGATCCCGAGCCCCGCCGCTATATATTCTCGACCCCGTCCCGCTCTCCAAATACTCCATGCCATCCAATTCTCAAGTTCAACGAAGGCAAACAGCAGCAAATAAACGTATATGTGTTTGCGTCCTATTAGCAGATCTGTTGGCTGTACGGTGGAGCCAAAGGTATTCAACTGCACACAACCAGCTAAAAAAAGAGCTCGATTTGTGTTTTACTTTGTAAAAGCTGAGTGTGAACTCTTTCCTGTATCTACTTGTTTTCTAAGACACATTATAAATGCAAACCCTCACAACACGCACGCGCACACACTCACTCATACGAACACGGTGGTTGAGGAGGAGAGGAAGGGGACGGAGAGGAAAGTACTTAGTTTTTTTTTTTGCGGTGGAGAGGAAAGTACTTAGTTGCTTAGGTTTATGTCCTATACTTGGTACTCTGATGTGTTCATTGATAACTTGTTTTTAGGATACGTCTGGTCTTGTCCGAAAGAACTAGTGGTTGGTGGCTCCCGAGCTCAAATGAGCTCGGCGTGAACAGTAAATTCTGAAAAAAAATGAAAGCAAGTTCAAAAAAAATCTGTTTTTTTATGGTAAACTTTAGCAGATGTTTTGAATGTTTGTAACATTTCACTGTGGAATGACATCCGTGGAAGGCGTGCCAAAAATAACAAAATCAGCATTGCAAGATGCTTTTGAAAATAACACTTTTGAAGCATCAATTTTTCTGCCACGACTTCCACAGATGTCCTTTCATGATTTGATTTTACAAGCACCCAGAACATTAGTCAATGTTTGTTAGAAATAAATTTTAGAACTTTTTTGGAAAAATAATTTGTTTACGAATTCACTATCATGAGCTCGAGCTTGGAAACATCACGTCCACTGCAGTTGCTTCATTGTCTCTTCGATGCCCTAATTTGCGTGGCCGAGACATGGAGACATCATATGGCTGCGGGTAACCGCGATCCTACATTGCGATGTGTCTTCGCGGAGGTAGTGCGTCGTGCATTATTTGGTCTGATGATGGCAGATCATGGCTATAGCGATGGAGTGACAACTCGGGTGCATTGTCTCGAGACCATTAGTCGTGTCCAGATTTACCATTGAAGTACACTTGCATCAGAGGGGATCGTTGGATCGCCTCTAATATGAGATTCTAGCAGCACTATCTTCCATCACCCTATAATTCGCGCCACTTGTGAATCGATGGATGTTCTTCGTTTCATAGACCACTTTGGGTGCCTGGCTGCTTGCCTCTGTTGGAAATATGCCCTAGAGGCTATAAAGGTGCACTACGGGTATCTCCGAAAGTGTCTGTTGAGTTGGCACGAATCGAGACTGGGATTTTGTCACTCCGTGTAAAACGGAGAGGTATCTGGGCCCACTCGGTAGGACATCATCATAATGTGCACAATGTGACCAAGGAGTTGATCACGGGATGATGCGTTACGGAACGAGTAAAGAGACTTGCCGGTAACGAGATTGAACAAGGTATCGGGAAACCGACGATCGAATCTCGGGCAAGTACTATACCGGTAGACAAAGGGAATTGTATACGGGATTGATTGAATCCTCGACATCGTGGTTCATCCGATGAGATCATCGTGGAGTATGTGGGAGCCAACATGGGTATCCAGATCCCGATGTTGGTTATTGGCCGAAGAGTTGTCTCTATCATGTCTACGTGTTTCCCGAACCCGTAGGGTCTACACACTTAAGGTTCGGTGACGCTAGAGTTGTAGAGATATTAATATGCGGTTAACCGAAAGTTGTTCGGAGTTCCGGATGAGATCCCGGACGTCACAAGGAGTTTCGGAATGGTCTGGAGGTAAAGATATATATATATATATATATACATATATATATATATATATAGGAGTAGGATTTTCTACAAGTGCTTGCCACAGAACTAGTTAAGGGTTTCAGCGGTGCAAAAGTACTCAAAAATTCTGAAAAAAATACTGAACCAACACACCTATAATATAACATGATCCAAGGGAGGGATTAAAAAATACAACTGTATGTGTCCTAGACAAAAAAACAAATAGTTCAGTATATATTTATGTCGCACTGAGCTGAAATGCTTATTATTTTTATCGAGGACACATAGATGCATATTTTGACAATCCCTCCGTTGGATCATCTTATTACATTAGAGAGATGCTCCCATATTTATTTCATATTTTTTGATAACTTTTGAACCTTTAGAAGTTTAGGAAGTCTAGTTTCGGCCACCGGGAGAGTTTCGGGGTCACCGGTATTGTACCGGGACCACCGAAAGGGTCCCGGGGGTCCACCGGGTGGGGCCAGCTGTCTCGGAGGGACCCATGGACTGAAGTGACATGGGAACCAGCCCCTGGTGGGCTGGTGCGCCCCCCTTGGGCCTCCCTTGCGCCTAGGGCTGGAAACCCTAAAGGGGTGGGGGCGCCTCCACCTGGCTTGGGGCCAAGCCACCCCTAGGCCGCCGCCCCTCCCATTAGATGGGATCTCTAGGGGCCGGCGCCCCCGAGGGCCCCTATATATAGTGGAGGGGATGGAGGGCAGCAGCACCCAAGCCCTGGCGCCTCCCTCCCTCCCGTGACACCTCTTCCTCCCCGCTTGCGCTTGGCGAAGCCCTGCCGGGATCCCGCTACTTCCACCACCACGCCGTCGTGCTGCTGGATCTCCATCAACTTCTCCCCCCCCTTGCTAGATCAAGAAGGAGGAGACGTCTCCGCTCCGTACGTGTGTTGAACGCGGAGGTGCCGTCCGTTCGGCGCTAGGATCATCGGTGATTTGGATCACGACGAGTACGACTCCATCAACCCCGTTCTCTTGAACGCTTCCGCTTAGCGATCTACAAGGATATGTAGATGCACTCTCTTCTCTCTCGTTGCTAGATAACTCCATAGATTGATCTTGGTGATGCGTAGAAATTTTTTAAATTTCTGCTACGATCCCCAACAGTGGTATCAGAGCTAGGTCTATGCGTAGATTCTATGCACGAGTAGAACACAAAGTAGTTGTGGGCATCGATTTTGTCAATTTACTTGCCGTTACTAGTCTTATCTTGATTCGGCGGCATCGTGGGATGAAGCGGCCCGGACCGACCTTACACGTACGCTTAGGTGAGACTGGTTCCACCAACTGACATGCACTAGTTGCATAAGGTGGCTAGCGGGTGTCTGTCTCTCCCACTTTAGTCGGATCGGATTCGATGAAAAGGGTCCTTATGAAGGGTAAATAGAAATTGGCATATCACGTTGTGGTTTTGGCGTAGGTGAGAAACGTTCTTGCTAGAAACCTATAGCAGCCACGTAAAAACTTGCAACAACAATTAGAAGACGTCTAACTTGTTTTTGCAGCATATGTCGTGTGATGTGATATGGCCAAAAGGATGTGATGAATGATATATGTGATGTATGAGATTGATAATGTTCTTGTAATAGGAATCACGACTTGCATGTCGATGAGTATGACAACCGGCAGGAGCCATAGGAGTTGTCTTAATTTATTTATGACCTGCGTGTCAACATAAACGTCATGTAATTACTTTACTTTATTGCTAACCGTTAGCCGTAGTTGTAGAAGTAATAGTTGGAGAGACAACTTCACAAAGACACGCTGATGGAGATCATGGTGTCATGCCGGTGACGATGATGATCATGGCGCCCCAAAGATGGAGATCAAAAGGAGCAAAATGATATTGGCCATATCATGTCATTTTTGATTGCATGTGATGTTTATCATGTTTTTACATCTTATTTGCTTAAGAACGACGGTAGCTTAAATAAGATGATCCCTCGCAATAATTTCAAGAAAGTGTTTCCCCTAAATGTGCACCGTTGCGAAGGTTCGTTGTTTCGAAGCACCACATGATGATCGGGTGTGATAGATTCTAACGTTCGAATACAACGGGTGTAAGCCAGATTTACACACGCAATACACTTAGGTTGACTTGACGAGCCTAGCATGTACAGACATGGCCTCGGAACACGGAAGACCGAAAGGTCGAACATGAGTCGTATAGAAGATACAATCAATATGAGGATGTTCACCGATGATGACTAGCCCGTCTCACGTGTTGATCGGACACGGCCTAATTGACTCGGATCATGTATCACTTAGATGACTAGAGGGATGTCTATCTGAGTGGGAGTTCATTGAATAATTTGATTAGATGAACTTAATTATCATGAACATAGTCAAAAGGTTTTTGCAAATTATGTCGTAGCTCACGCTTTGGTTCTACTATTTTAGATATGTTCCTAGAGAAAATTTAGTTCAGAGTTGACAGTAGCAATTATGCGGACTGAGTCCGTGAACTGAGGATTGTCCTCATTGCTGCACAAAAGGGCTATGTCCTTAATGCACCGCTCAGTGTGTTGAACCTCGAGCGTCGTCTGTAGATGTTGGGAAACATCTGGCATACACGTTTTGATGACTACGTGATAGTTCAGTGCGTAATACTAACTGTTAGAATTGTGGCACCAAAGACGTTTTTAAAACGTCGCAGAACATATGAGATGTTCCAAAGACTGAAATTGGAATTCTAGACTAGTGCCACCGACAAGAGGTATGAGACCTCTGACAAGTTTATTAAGCCTGCAAACTAAGGAAGAAAAGCTCAATCGTTGAGCATGTGCTCAGATTGTCTGAGTACTACAATCGCTTGAATCAAGTGGGAGTTAATCTTCCAGATGAGATAGTGATGGTTCTCCATAGTCACTGCCACGAAGCTATTGGAGCTTCGTGATGAACTATAACACATCAGGGATAGACATGATGATCCTTGAGAAACTCACGATGTTTGACATCGCGAAAGTAGAAATCAAGAAGGAGCATCAATTGTTGATGGTTAAACCACTAGTTTCAAGAAGGGCAAGGGAAAGAAGGGATACTTCATGAAACGGCAAATCAGTTGCTGCTCTAGTGAAGAAACCCAAGGTTGAACCCAAACCCGAGACTAAGTGCTTCTGTAATGAGGGGAACGGTCACTGAAGCAGAACTACCCTAGATACTTGGTAGATGAGAAGGTTGGCAAGGTCGACAGAAGTATTTTGAATATACGTTATATTATTGTGTACTTTACTAGTACTCCTAGTAGCACCAGGGTAATAAATACCGGTTCGGTTGCTAAGTGTTAGTAACTCGAAATAAAAGGCTGCGGAGACTAGATAAAGGTGAGATGATGATATGTGCTGGAAGTGTTTCCAAGGTTGATGTGATCAAACATCGCACGCTCCCTCTAACATCGGGATTGGTGTTAAACCGAAATAATTGTTATTTGGTGTTTGCGTTGAGCATAGACATGATTGGATTATGTTTATCACCACACGGTTATTCATTTAAGCAGAATAATGGTTACTCTGTTTATTTGAATAATACCTTCAATGGTCTTGCACCTAAAATGAATGGTTTATTGAATCTCGATCGTAGTGATACACATGTTCATGTCAAAAGATATAAGATAGTAATGATAGTACCACGTACTTGTGGCACTGCCATTTGAGTCATGTTGGTATAAAACGCATGAAGAAGCTCCACATTGATGGATCTTTGGACTCACTCATTTTTGAAAAGATTGAGACATGCGAACCATGTCTATTGGTAGATATGCATGAAGAAACTCCATGCAGATGGATCGTTTGGACTCACTTGATTTTGAATCACTTGAGACATGCAAATCATACCACATGGGCAAGATGACTGAAAGGCCTCGTTTACAGTAAGATGGAACAAGAAAGCAACTTATTGGAAGTAATACATTTTGATGTGTGCAGTCTAATGAGTGCTGAGGCACACAGTGGATATCGTTATGTTCTTACTTCACAGATGATTTGAGTAGATGTTGAGTATATTTAGTTCATGAAACACAAGTCTGAATTATTGAAAGGTTTAAGTAATTTTAGAGTCAAGTTGAAGATCGTCATGACAAGATGATAAAATGTCTATGATATGATCATAGAGATGAATATCTGAGTTACAAGTTTGGCACACAATTAAGACATTGTGGAAATTGTTTCACAACTAATACCGCCTGGAGCACCATAAGTGTGATGGTGTGTTCGAACATCATAACTGCACCCTATTGGATATGGTGCATACCATGATGTCTCTTATCGAATTACCACTATCGTTTATGGGTTAGGCATTAGAGACAACCGCATTCACTTTAAATAGGGCACCACAAAATTCCATTGAGACGACACCGTATGAACTATGGTTTAGAGAAACCTAAGCTGTCGTTTCTTAAAAGTTTGGGGCTGCAACGCTTATGTGAAAAAGTTTCAGGCTGATAAGCTCGAACCCAAAGCGGATAAATGCATCTTTATAGAATACCCAAAAATAGTTGGGTATACCTCCTATTTTAGATCCGAAAGCAAAAGTGATTGTTTCTAGAAACGGGTCCTTTCTTGAGGAAAATTTCTCTCGAAAGAATTGAGTGGGAGGATGGTGGAGACTTGATGAGGCTATTGAACCATCACTTCAACTAGTGTGTAGCAGGTCACAGGAAGTTGTTCATGTGGCACCTACACCAATTGAAGTGGAAGCTTATGATAGTGATCATGAAACTTTGGATCAAGTCACTACCAAACCTCATAGGTCGACAAGGATGTGTACTACTTCAGAGTGGTACGTAATCCTGTCTTGGAAGTCATGTTGCTAGACAACAATGAACCTACGAGCTATGGAGAAGCGATGGTGGGCCCGGATTCCGATGAATGGCTCGAGGCCATAAAATCCGAGAGAGGATCCATGTATAAAACAAAGTATGGACTTTGAAAGAACTACTTGATGGTCGTAAGGCTGTTAGGTGCAGATGGATTTTAAAAGGAAGACAGACAATGATGGTAAGTGTCACCATTAAGAAAGCTCGACTTGCGTTAAGATGTTTCCCGACAAGTTCAAGGAGTTGACTACGATGAGACTTTCTCACTCGTAGTGATGCTAAGAGTCTGTTGGAATTATGTTAGCAGTTACTGCATTATTTATGAAATCTTGCAGATAGCATGTCAAAACATTGTTTCCTCGACATTTTTTTGAGGAGAGGTTGTATGTGATACAACCAGAAGGTTTTGTCAATCCTGCAAGATGCTGACAAGTATGCAAAGCTCCAGCAATCCTTCGAAGGACTGGAGTAAGCATCTCGGAGTTGGAATGTACACTTTGATGAGATGATCAAAGATTTTGGGTTTATACAAAGTTTATGAGAAACTTGTATTTCCAAAGAAGTGAGTGGGAGCACTATAGAATTTTTGATGAGTATATGTTGTTAACATATTGTTGATCAAAAATGATGTAGAATTTCTGGAAAGCATGCAGGGTTATTTGAAAAGTGTTTTTCGATGGAAAACCTGGATTAAGCTACTTGAACATTGAGCATCAAGATCTATAAGGATAGATCAAAACGCTTAATAGTACTTTCAAATGAATACATACCGTGACAAGATTTTGAAGGAGTTCAAAATAGATCAGCAAAGAAGGAGTTCTTGGCTGTGTTACAAGGTGTGAGTATTGAGTAAGACTCAAGACCTGACCACATCAGAAGAGAGAGAAAGGACGAAGGTCGTCCCCTATGCTTTGGACGTAGGCTCTATAGTATGCTATGCTGTGTACCGCACCTGAAGTGTGCCTTGCTGAGGGAGCCCTCGATTAGGGGGTGTCCGGATAGCCGGACTATACCTTCGGCCGGACTCCTAGACTATGAAGATATAAGATTGAAGACTTCGTCCCGTGTCCGGAAGGGACTTTCCTTGGCGTGGAAGGCAAGCTTGGCGATATGGATATGTAGATCTCCTACCATTGTAACCGACTCTGTGTAACCCTAGCCCTCTCCGGTGTCTATATAAACCGGAGGGTTTTAGTCCGTAGGACGAACAACAATCATACCATAGGATAGCTTCTAGGGTTTAGCCTCCTTAATCTCGTGGTAGATCTACTCCTGTAATACCCATATCATCAATATTAATCAAGCAGGATGTAGGGTTTTACCTCCATCAAGAGGGCCCGAACCTGGTAAACATTGTGTCCCCTGCCTCCTGTTACCATCCGCCTAGAGGCACAGTTCGGGACCCCCTACCCGAGATCCGCCGGTTTTGACACCGACACTTGCCATGAGTCAGTCAAGGGGTACAAGAGTGATCCAGGAATGGATCATATGACAGCGGTCGAACTTATCCTTAGTAACTAGTGGACTAAGGAATTTTCTCGATTATGGAGGTGGTAAAAGAGTTCGTCGTAAAGGGTTACGTCGATGCAAACTTTGACACTAATCCGGATGACTCTGAGGAGTAAATCGGATTCGTATAGTAGAGCAGTTATTTGGAATAGCTCCAAGTAGCGCGTGGTAGCTGCATCTACAAGATGACATAGAGATTTGTAAAGCACACATGGATCTGAAAGGTTCAGACCCATTGACTGATAAACCTCTCTCACAAGCAAGATATGAACATACCCCATGGGTGTTGGATTCATTAAAATCACATAGTGATGTGAACTAGATTATTGACTCTAGTGCAAGTGGGAGACTGTTGGAAATATGCCCTAGAGGCAATAATAAAATGGTTATTATTGTATTTCCTTGTTCATGATAATTGTCTATTGTTCATGCTATAATTGTATTAACCGGAAACCGTAATACATGTGTGAATACATAGACCACAACATGTCCCTAGTAAGCCTCTAGTTGACTAGCTCGTTGATCAATAGATGGTCATGGTTTCCTGACCATGGACATTTGATGTCATTGATAACGGGATCACATCATTAGGAGAATAATGTGATGGACAAGACCCAATCCTAAGCCTAGCACAAGATCGTATAGTTCGTCTGCTAAAGCTTTTCTAATGTCAAGTATCATTTCCTTAGACCATGAGATTGTGCAACTCCCGGATACCGTAGGAATGCTTTGGGTGTACCAAACGTCACAACGTAACTGGGTGGCTATAAAGGTGCACTACGGGTATCTCTGAAAGTGTTTGTTGGGTTGGCACGAATCGAGACTGGGATTTGTCACTCCGTGTAAAACAGAGAGGTATCTCTGGGCCCACTCGGTAGGACATCATCATAATGTGCACAATGTGACCAAGGAGTTGATCACGGGATGATGTGTTACGGAACGAGTAAAGAGACTTGCCGGTAACGAGGTTGAACAAGGTATCGGGATACCGACGATCGAATCTCGGGCAAGTACTATACCGGTAGACAAAGGGAATTGTATACGGGATTGTTTGAATCCTCGACATCGTGGTTCATCCGATGAGATCATCGTGGAGCATGTGGGAGCCAACATGGGTATCCAGATCCCGCTGTTGGTTATTGGCCGGAGAGTTGTCTCTGTCATGTCTACGTGTCTCCCGAACCCGTAGGGTCTACACATTTAAGGTTCGGTGACGCTAGAGTTGTAGAGATATTAGTATGCGGTTAACTGAAAGTTGTTCGGAGTCCCGGATGAGATCCCGGACGTCACGAGGAGTTCCGGAATGGTCCGAAAGTCCAGTTTCGGCCACCGGGAGAGTTTCGGGGTCACCGATATTGTACCGGGACCATCGGAAGGGTCCCGGGGGTCCACCGGGTGGGGCCACCAGTCCCGGAGGGCCCCATGGGCTGAAGTGACGTGGGAACCAGCCCTTGGTGGGCTGGTGCGCACCCCTTCGGCCTCCCTTGCGCCTAGGGTTGGAAACCCTAAAGGGGTGGGGGCGCCTCCACCTGTCTTGGGGGCCAAGCCACCCCTAGGCCGCCGCCCCTCCCATTAGATGGGATCTCTAGGGGCCGGCGCCCCCCAGGGCCCCTATATATAGTGGAGGGGAGGGAGGGCAGCAGCACCCAAGCCCTGGCGCCTCCCTCCCTCCCGTGACACGTCTTCCTCCCCGCTTGCGCTTGGCGAAGCCCTACCGGGATCCCGCTACTTCCACCACCACGCTGTCGTGCTGCTGGATCTCCATCAACTTCTCCTCCCCCTTGCTGGATCAAGAAGGAGGAAACGTCTCCGCTCCGTACGTGTGTTGAACGCGGAGGTGCCGTCCGTTCGGCGCTAGGATCATCGGTGATTTGGATCACGACGAGTACGACTCCATCAACCCCGTTCTCTTGAACGCTTCCGCTTAGCGATCTACAAGGGTATGTAGATGCACTCTCTTCTCTCTCGTTGCTAGATTACTCCATAGATTGATCTTGGTGATGCATAGAAATTTTTTAAATTTCTGCTACGATCCCCAACAGCCTCGTGTGTCCAACTTTCTCAGTCGCATAGTTGGGCCCACATCCGAATCGTGTGCACTTGCATCTTCTTCGTTGGCTCAATGACTGCTCGACAAGGATTACTATTGCAATTTTCTATTATTTTTAATATTATCCTCTGCCTTAGCATAACTTTCGTCTTGTATGACTTTGCTCTTTGTCGGTGTCAGACTTGTGCGTGCGTGTCAATGTTGAATGTGTGGATCCTAATTGTGCAGAGGCCGGATGTGTTCTCTTTGTGTTTTGTATCACTTGAAGCTCCATGATGAGTTAACAAAGAACATCCTTATAAATAAATGGGATGGCATTCTATCAATAAAAGATACTGATAGTTTAGACGGGTTTCTAAATGAGATATGCACCAAAATGGCTACGACGCAGTAGATGCCAATGCTTTATTATTTACCATTAATTTGTATATTCATAGATATTATTCTTTTCGAAGTTGGGGCAATTGCCAGCTTTGTAGGAGAGAGACAATACATATGTTCAAATTCTTTTAAAATTCTCTCTCCATCCACATTTGCGACTTGATTCGGGATTAGCTAAGCTTTATTGACATGAACATTGACTCCTGGGCCAACTTTCACTCGGTTAAGGATTGGTTGTGTTCCAATATTCATCTCTAGAATGTCCAGGGGCATGACATGCGCGTGCTAGTTTGTTGGGCAATATGGACCGAAAACCCGCGTGATTCTTTCAAAATAATTTCATCCATGTCAACCAACATTGGTACAAAGATTTAACTAGAAGACATGGGTGGAGTATCACTAGGGCTAAACACTCGAGCTATGTCATACAACGAGAGTGTACCTTTTTGTTTGTTTTGACCTTCGGAGCATCCTTATCTAGCTTGTAACACCCCGACACTAATCATGATGGCAAAATTTCATTTTCAGCAATGTTTATTCAAAATAAAATAATAATATTTTATAATAATTCATACTAAAGGAACACCATTATCGTTTGGCAAAACTATATGCAAAAGAATCTAATATGGAGTGAAGATAAAAATGTTCATCTCTCTACAATTTTTATTGGTACAATAATTATTTACCAATGGGAATACAATGGTTGGAAAAACAAATTAGATATTGTTTAAATAATTAGACTACAAGGAATACTACTAATATTCACATTTCTAAGATCTCATTTGATTGCTACGAGAAACAATCAATGAAAAATCTTGCATCCATAGAAAATACTCTTTTATTGGCACACCGGAAGATACGATTTTCTGTAAACACTTCTCCATAGTGTTAAGGATGAGTCATAATATGTTGTTACTTTGGGAGAGGTGCAGGCGGTGAGACATTATCTTTAACGACATCGAACGGCTATGTATTGGTCATAAACAAATCTGACAAATAACATAATCTTGCCTCCAGAATTAATGCGCGACCTCATATGGTGCCTCCAATTAGTAATATGAAATAGTTTTTACCATGTTATACAATTTATTTTTTATAACAAAGGGGAGATATCTAGAGAACTTCTGGACCGCTATGTTTTATAATTTTCATAACCTAATGCACACATCTGGCATGAAAACACCATGTAACATTACATTTGTAGAAAACACCAATTAATCTTATCATAAATCTTATTAAGATTTATTTTGAAGAAGACTCCATCTTTTATCTGTTATGCATTTCATGCAATAAGGCCACACCTATTTTATTAGTTCTAACAACAACTCGATTATTAATAATGTTAGTAAAATTTGAAATAACACATTAAGATGAAAAATCGACCTATAATGTTAAGTTTTACTAGCATCGACACATTTAGGATTAAGAGTGAGAATTCCATAATAAAAATCTTGCAATATCCAATCTGCCATGGTGGAATTCATGGAAAAAGAAAATGAAGATCATAATAAACTAGAGGCCATAATTTATCACAAAACTCAATAGGCAGTCCATCGGGCCGAGAAATTATATTATGTCTCCTTTGGGGAACACCGGCTTTTATTTATTACAAACTAAAAACACTACGAAGAAAAGATCTATCAGCATGATCTAGAGCACATGGCATAGGGTAATCTAGATATATGTTTAAAGTTGTATCAACAGCACAATAAATAGACCGTTTGGTACGGGTGGTTCGCTATCTACAATAAACACAACAAATAGATTACCCATATCCAATAATATGCTTTTCATTGTATCAGCAAAGCATTCTATAGAACATTCCATATCCATTCAAATGGATTTTTTGTGAAGAAACTTTTGATCTATTCATTAGTCATGACAGTACAAAGAACACATTATTAACAAAAATTACATCCATGTCCGTAGAGCAACAAGTGATGACTATAAGCACTGAAACAAGCTGAAGGTGTGGCACCGTCATCGTCCCTCCCTCACCGGAGTTGGGCCAAATTTGTTGTAGTAGACAGTTGGGAAGTCGTCGTGCTAAGGCCCCACGGGACCAGCACACCAAAACAGCAACCATCGCCAATGAAGAGAAGTATAGATCGAAAGGATCCAACCTATAGACACACGAACTAAGACGAACAAAGATTGTATCCAAGCAGATTCACCGAAGACCAGTATCCACCGAAGACCACGAGATACGCTGGAGACATACCTCTACACGCCATCCGACGACGCTAGACGCATCACGGAATGGCGGCTAGGTCGGAATAACCTTATTCCATCTTCAGGGAGCCGCCACTGCCTCAACTTTCTAAGGACACAAACCCTAAACAAACTCACAAAACACCTAAAAGCGAAGCGAGATCCCTCCTGTCGGTAAGGGCCAGGGTCCACCGCACCTCCATGACCCTAGGGCCACTGGAGACGAGGCAGACCCGCCGGAGGCAATGGAACCCTAAACTTTTTTCTTCCTTTGGAAGGAGGTGGCTGTTGTTGCACACCTTGGGTTTTTGTGTCATCCAAATGGATTTGTCAAGGGACACACCTAAAAGCTTGGATCATCGGATAGACTCAAAATAGGGAATGCAAACCAAGCTGAAACTGTGCTCAGCCGTGAAGTCACAACCAAGAGTGGAAAATAAGGAAATTTAGTTTAACTACACATAATTTTTTTGTTTTTTCTCTACTTGGGTGGCCAGGGCGACACAAAAATGTCCACTCATGTCTACCGGCGCACCAATGCACGCTACGCGCATGACACATATTAGGTTTTTCTTTATCCTTTTTTGAGATATGGTTGCCAAAAGTTTGTTCCATTAATTAAACTAAAAACATAAGTAAAAAATAAATAAACCCTAGATCTAACTAGGGTGGATGCTGGAGCATGCGGTGGCGCTGGAGCCTACTGCTCATCCTCGTCGCCGATGAGGTCGATGTAGGTTGGAGGCGACCATGGCCATGCTGGTGCCAGAGGTGGCGGTGGCCCTACTGTCAGTGTGTGTTGTGGCGTAGATGGCGCCTCCTACGTCTCGTGCTGCTGCTCCTACTGGCGCTCCTCCTCCTCCGGCTTTGGTGTCGCTTGGAATGTGGAAGCACTACTAGGAAAAGGGCTATAGATAGGATTGACACTAATGGCGCACCAGGGAAGCAGTGCGCCACTACTATATATTAATGGCGTACCAGAAAACAGGTGCGCCACTAGTGATAATTTTTTTTCATTTTTACATACATACTAATGGCGCATCCTACCGAAGTGCGCCATTACTAGTTCTAACTAGTAATGGCGCACCAGACAGGGAGTGCGCCAGTACTGAACTTTTTTATTCTTTTTTTTGCAAAACTACTAATGGCGCACCGCCTCACAGTGCGCCATTACTAGTTTAAACTACTAATGGCGCACCCTGTAGAAGTGCGCCATTAGTATATATTTTGATATCATGAATATTTTTAAATTTCATGGGCACTTTTTGAATTCATGAATATTTTTTCAAATTTGATGATATTTTTTCATATTCAATATGATAGAATATTGAATATTCATGAGGACACTCGATCTCGATCCCCCTTCATCTCGATCTCGATTCCCCCTCCATCTCGATCTCGATCCCACCCGCGCCTCCTCTCCCCTCTTCATTTTTTAAAAAAATAAAAAAAAGGATAGACTACAATTGTTGTTAAACAACAATTATTACTGTTTTTATAAAAAAATATTACTATTTCATATTCATATTCATTTTCTAAAAAATTATTACATGCAACAAAAAAATTACTTATGGCGCACCTCTGGCTGGTGCGGCATTGCTATATATATATATATAAAGATTACTAATGGCGCACCTCTGCCTGGTGCGCCATTGCTATGTAAAAAAAAAGATTACTAATGGCGCACCGGCCGCAGGTGCGCCATTAGTAAGATTCCCCCTTGCTAATTCCCTCCCTCTCGCCAGATCCCCTTCATCCCTCTCCCTCGCCCCCCTAACTAATTCCCCCCGCTGCCCCGACCCACGCCGCCGCCGCCGACCCCCCGCACCCTCCCCCGCTCCACCGCCGCCGACGACCCCCCGCACCCTACCCCGCTCCACCGCCGCCGCCGACCCCCCGCACCCTTCCCCGCTCCACCGTCACAAATGAATGCAACTAAAAATCCAAAAAACAAATTTGTTTATATTTTCAAATAACAAATTTGATGATATTTTCAAATAATAAATTTGATGATATTTTTTCGATTCATAAATATTTTCAAATAACAAATTTGATGATATTTTTAAAAAAATATTACTGTTTTTATAAAAAAATTATTACTGTTTCATATTCATATGCATTTTCTAAAAAATTATTAGATGCAACAAAAAAAATTACTTATGCAAAAAAAGTTACTTATGGCGCACCTCTAGGTGGTGCGCCATTACTATCAAAAAAAAAGATTACTTATGGCGCACCGCTCTGGGGTGCGCCATTGCTAATTCGACCGATCCCTTCGTCCCTCCCTTGCCAGATCCACTTCGACCCCCCCTCGCCACACCCTCACGCGTGCCCCCTCCTTCCGCCGCCCGGCCGACGCCATAGTCGCGCCACCGTGCTCGCCCTCTCTCCCGCTCGCCTTCTCCGCCAGATCCCGAGCCTCGTCGCCGTGTTAGCCGCGGCCATCGTCGTCCCCGCACCTCGGTGGCAAGTCCACGAGCTCCGCTTCGTCCTCCCCGACCCCGGCCTCGAGCTCGTCTCCGCTGCATCGCCCTCGTCTTCCCCCTCGGGCACCGCCACCCTCTGCTGCTACTAAGCTCTCGTCGGCCTCCTTGTGCCACCCGGTGAGCTTCCCCTCCCCCCTGCTGCTCTCCTCTTCCACCTGGTGCAAATTAACTGAAGCAAGATCTATAGACTTTTCTTAAACTTGTAAATGCATGCCTTATTACTGTCCTAGTAGATTGCATTGACTGTTCCAACCAAGGTAGTATGGGTGACATCTGTACCTAAGTCTGCTTTGAAATATTCAGCTAACAACTAAGTTTGATAATTGGTGGTGTCTGGCTAGCTAGTGCCCCAAATAACTATTCTGCTCTTAGTTCCATGTTACTGAAGTTGCGCTGTTTATTTTAATATAAACAACAGAAACCAACAGAATTTGAAATTCAAGTGCTCCTGAAGTGTTCCAGGATTCTGGTTTTTTGACTTGGGGATCTGTTGTTTCTAAATAAACCAGCAGAAATCAAATGCCATTGTTATTCATTAAAAAACTAATTATTAATGAACAAGAGGAAACAAAATTTTATGTTATGTTTCATGAACTAAATAGTCCTACCTTTGAAAATATTCAGCTCATCTTGGAGTATTACATTGTAAATCACAGTGCTATTTTGTTGTAAGGGAAAAGTATATTTAGATTGCATCAATCTGTAGTTTGTGTTTTTATTTGTTCCTGATTTGAGGTTGTGGCTTTGGCATTGTTCTGCTCCTTACATCTATCACTATCGTATATGTCAAACTTGAGATCAAGCAAATAACTATTCTCGATACTCCTGTTTACTTCATGCTGAGAACTTCAGCTTTTTCAAGTTGCTGGACTATATGTTCATTGGTACTACTTGTGATGCTGCTCCTGTACTACTTGGGAATTTTGTCAACTTGTGATGCTGCTGCTGTACCCCGAGAGGCCCTTGAGTTTGCTGGAATGTCAATTAACTTCCGTTCCAGCAAATTCGGTGTAACACCCCGGATATGTTTTGCCTAATATGTATTCCAACTCTTGTCGTTTCCGGCGTTAAGTTATTTTATTTTCTCGGGTTCGGGTTTTTGTCTCCGTGTGTTGTTATCTTTGTCATGCATCTCATATCATGTCATCATGTGCATTGCATTTGCATACGTGTTCATCTCATGCATTCGAACATTTTCCCCGTTGTCCGTTTTGCATTCCGGCGCTCCGTTCTCCTCTGGTGGTAATTTCTACCTTCCTTTCGTGTGTGGGGATTAAACATTTCCGGATTGACCGAGACTTTTCAAGCGGCCTTGGTTTACTACCGGTAGACCCCCTGTCAAGTTTCGTACCATTTGGGCTTCGTTTGATGCTCCAATGGTTAACCGAGGGACCGAAAAGACCTCGTGTGTGTTGCAGCCCAACACCCCTCCAAGTTGGCCCAAAACCCACTAAAACCCTCTCCATCATCTAGAGCGTTCGATCATGATCGCGTGGCCGAAAGCCGCACCTCATTTAGACACTCCTAACTCCTCCTATGCCTATATAAAGGCCACTCCCCGAAATTTTCGGACAAACCCTAGATCACTCCCTCTCCTTGCGCGCCGGACACAATCCGCGCCGACGGACATGTCCGGCTAGCCGCCCGCCGCCACGTGGCATCCTCTCGTTGGTCGCACCGCCCTCGCCCCACATCGCCTGTCCCCGCCGCCGCGAGGCCCGGGAGCCCGGAGCCGGCCCCCGCGGCCCGCTCCCTCGCGCCGCCCGCCCGTGCGTCTCTTCGCCCGTGCCGGCGAGCCTCAAAATGTTGTAGTGCTCTATCCATCCATTCGACGCCGACCCGCCGGACCACGCCACCGCGCCTCCTCGTCCCCGGCCGAGCCGCGCCGCTCGCCGCCCGAGCCGGTACCGGTCACCGCCGCCTCGCCCTCGACTCCACCGCCCGGATCCGGCGTCTTCTCCCTCCGGCGACCGCGGCAAGTCCGGCCACCGCGACTTCCATTTCCGGCGAACCTCGAGACTCGTGCAGCTACACTGCCCAGATCTAGATCCGTTGACTTTTGCCCCGGAACCCTAACTATTTTTGCTATGTTCATCGCATCGTAACTTTGCACGCGTAACTCCGTTTTGGGCATATAGCATATCAAAATGTTCGTCTCAGAGAGCACATCATTTCATCTCATTGCATTATTTTCATTTGAGTTCATCTTGATGCCCGAAATGCTGTTAGAAGAATGCTATTTGAGATAATTGTCAGATCTGCTGCTCCAATTAGATATTTATCATTTTTGCCATGATTATTGTGTGCATGATATGCCCCTGAGCTCTACATGTGTTTTCTTATATGCTTTGCCATCTTTCCAGAGATGCAACCCATGTATTTTTATGATGTGTGTGGTGACTAGGACAAGTTTGCAAAGTGGGGCATTCGTTAATGCTGATTTCAGGGACTTAGCATTTCCACCAAGTCCTTGACATGTTTATCTCAATATGCCATATGTTCATATTGTTTCCTAGTGATCCGTGCCTCTTTTGAGGATGACCAGTAAGGATGTTTTGTTAATCTTGTAGTGCTCTATCCATCCATGTTCTTGTTTGCAATTATGGAGCACCCTAGCTTGAGTCAATCGAGCTCTACTTTTGTCATTTCGTGAATCTGGTAAGATTGTCTACTTGTTAGCGATTTTGCCGAGGATGTTGTAGTTGATCCGTGCATGCTATGTTATTGTTCTTGCCATGTCTAGCTTGTATAATGTGTATTCTTGATGGGTGTATGCTTAGATTGTCATGACATGCTCTGTAGTGAGTGCATCGAGTTCGTTAACATGCCTACTTGATATCTGTTTTTGCATGCTCTAGTTTTCACTAAGTCTGGTAACTGATTATGTTTTTGCCATGTTCACATGCTTGCAAATGTATTTTCTGATCCCTTTTGGCTCAAGGTCACTAAGGGACTTTTGTTAAACTCTTTGAGTCGCTTCATTCCATGCTTTACTCTACCATGTTCAGGTCCTGTAGCATATAGTTTTCATGCTCCAAAGTGTGCTACCTGATCTGAAATTCCAGACAAGTGTTAATTTCACAAGTCTGAAATCTGTTTACCAAATGCATTTTTGCCATGCTTGTTTGAACCTGTTAATGGATGAATTGGCCGTAGCTCAGTGCTAGTCTTTTGTTAAGCTTTATGAGTGGATCCCTGCCATGTATTTGGTTGCCATGTTTTGGTGCTGTAGCATGTTCATCTTGTTGCATTTAGATGGCTACTTGCTGTAAATCGCAGAACGTGGTCATATTTGAATTGCTTGCCATTCCCAAACCGTAACTCCGATTCCGGTGATCTTTATATCGTTTTCAAGCGGTTTCATCTCACCTTTCCAGTGGCACACTTGGATTTCCATGTTGAGGCCAGGTTCATGCATTCCTTGTCAAATCTTGCATATACATCGCATATCGCATCCCGCATAGCATACCATCTTTGCATCATGTTGTTTGAGTTTGCACGTGGTTGATTGTGTCCTTGTTGCTTGTTTGTCTTGTTTGGGTAGAGCCGGGAGACGAGTTCGGTAACGAGGAGCCCATTGAGTTTGCTTTCGAGGATTCAGTCAACTCTGACAACTTTGCAGGCAAGATGATCATACCCTCGAAATCACTGCTATCTTTGCTTTGCTAGATGCTCGCTCTTTTGCTATGCCTATGCTACGATGCCTACCACTTGATTATCATGCCTCCCAAATTGCCATGTCAAACCTCTAACCCACCATGTCCTAGCAAACCGTTGATTGGCTATGTTACCGCTTTGCTCAGCCCCTCTTATAGCGTTGCTAGTTGCAGGTGAAGATTGGAGACCGTTCCTTGTTGGAACATTATTTACTTGTTGGGATATCATTATATTGCCTTGTTATCTCAACGCACCTATATACTTGGTAAAGGGTGGAAGGCTCGGCATCTCGCCTAGTGTTTTGTTCCACTCTTGCCACCCTAGTTTTCGTCATATCGGTGTTATGTTCCCGGATTTTTGCGTTCCTTACGCAGTTGGGTGATAATGGGAACCCCTTGATAGTTTGCCTTGATTAAAGCTTTTCCAGTAATGCCCAACCTTGGTTTTACCATTTGCCACCTAGCCTCTTTTTCCCTTGGGTTTCCGGAGCCCGGGGGTCATCTTATTTTAAACCCCCCCAGGCCAGTGCTCCTTTGAGTCTTGGTCCACCTGTCAGCTGCCGGTGACCACCAGGGGCAACTCTGGGCTGGCCTACCCGTACCTAGGACAATCTGAGTGTGCCCTGAGAAAGTGATATGCGCAGCTCCTATCAGGATTTGTCGGCACATTCGGGCGGTGTTGCTGGATTTGTTTTAACTTGTCGAAGTGTCTTGTAGAACCGGGATACCGAGCCTGATCGGAAAATTTCTCGGGAGAAGGTCTATTCCTTCGTTGACCGTGAGAGCTTGTCATGGGCTAAGTTGGGACTCCTCTGCAGGGATTTGAACTTTCAAAAGCCGTGCCCGCGGTTATGGGCAGATGGGAATTTGTTAATGTCCGGTTGTAGATGACTTGAACCTTAACTTAATTAAAATGAATCAACAGTGTGAGTTACCGTGATGGTATCCTCTCGGCAGAGTCCGAGAAGTGAACACGGTGTTGGAGTAATGCTTGTCGCAGGTTGTTCTCTAGTTATTCGTTCGCGCTTTGCCTTCTCTTCTCGCTCTCTTTTGCGAACAGGTTAGCCACCATATATGCTAGTCGCTTGCCGCAGCTCCACATATTTTACCTTGCCTTACCTATAAGCTTAAATAGTCTTGATCGCGAGGGTGCGAGATTGCTGAGTCCCTGTGGCTCACAGATTACTTCCAAACCAGATGCAGGGCCTGATGATTCCGTTCCAGATGACGCGCTTGAGCTCAAGTGGGAGTTCGACGAGGACTCACACCGATATTACGTGTCTTTCCCTGATGATCAGTAGTGGTGCCCAGTTGGGGCGATCGGGACCGTGTCGCATGTTGGGTTTATATTTCATTTTGGCGCCGTAGTCGGGCCATGAGTGTTTGGATGTCGTAATGCTATTTATGTACTTTGATTGACGTGGCGAGTGTAAGCCAACTATGTAGCTCCCCTTTTATTATCTATATTACATGGGATGTTGTGAAGATTGCCTAACTTGCGACATTGCTTTCAATGCGGTTATGCCTCTAAGTCGTGCCTCGACACGTGGGAGCTATAGCCGCATCGAGGGCGTTACAAGTTGGTAATCAGAGCCTTCCCCGACCTTAGGAGCCCCCATTGCTTGATCGTTTTTAGCGGTCGAGTTGAGTCTAGAAAAAATGTTTTGAGTCATTTAGGAATTATATATCGGAGAGTTTAGGAATTCTTTTTACTCCCCAGTCTCCTCATTGCTCTGGTAAGGCATCCTGACGTAGAGTTTTGACTCTTCTCTTCTCAAATTTCACTAATTTTTTTTAGGATCACGCGGGTATCTTGGAATTGTTCCGATGGTTTTGTGACGAGAACATTGTTCTTGGTGCCTCCTGTCTTTAGGGGTTGTGGCAGTGTCCCAGGGAGTTGAGCTCCGAGGTGTTGTCATCACAATTTTATCGTTGCTGTTCTGGAATACCTGAGTTTAGTACGCTGACATCGAAAATCTCTTTTATGCAGTTCGTTGGTGAGATAACCTCGACGCCACCCAGTACTTGGGCGGGAGTTCGGGAGTATCGCCATAACTTGTATAACGGATGCTTTTCGAAGGTTGAGGTAGATGGTTTCCGAAGTTTTTCTTGGTTATGTGTTGAAGGATGGATACAGCTGGATGTAGGATTTGCTAGATTTTGGTGAGATATTATGCTTCCCCTGTATCCTCAACACCTGATTGCATAACCGGAAAGGTTTGGGAGTTTCATAGGTGGGAATTCTTGTAGCTCTAGTTCTTCTTCCACGGATATTTGGTTTGAGATTGGAATTTCTTACCGAGTATTCGTTCTTGATCCGTACCTTGTTGATTTATTTCTCTACCTAAATTCTAAGTGGCTTCTCAATTTATGGATATGTGACCATTTCAAGTGGAATGCATTCGTTCTTATGTTCGGATGTGAAGACTATATGTTGCAATTTCATCCCGTTTGATTCAGCTTAATTTTATCTGTCAATGTGCTAACGGTTGTCACCCTCTTCAGGATGGCTCCCGCTAAGAGCACCAATCAGAATCAGAATCAAGATCCGCCACCACCTCTACTTCCTCCGGAGGCATGGCAAGCTGTGATGGCCGCAACCAATGCAAACACGCAGTTGATCATGCAAATTCTTTAAGAGCGCAATCAAGCAAACCAAGGCAACCAAGGCAACAATCAGAATCACTTTGCTACACTCAACCAGTTCCTTACTAACGGGCCAAAGACTTTCAGCAATTGTGTTGAGGAAACTGATGCTGACGATTGGCTCGTGGATCTGTGCAAGCATTTCGAGTGCAGTAACGTCAGGCCTGAGGACTTCGTCAAGTTCGCTTCCTTCCAACTCAAAGATCAATCTGCAGAATGGTTCCAGCAGTACAAGGATTCCAGAGGAGGCCGTGTGATTACCTAGGATGAATTCCGTCAAGACTTCAAAGCTCATCATATCCCTCAGAGCGTGGTTGAAAGCAAGCGTGAGGAATTCCGCAACCTGAAGCAAGGCTCTTTGTCTGTCTATGACTACAACAAGTTGTTTCAGATGCTCGCCCGCTTTGCTAAGCAGGACGTCCCCGACGAGAAGAGCATGATATACCAGTTCAGGGGTGGTCTCAGAGAAGAAATTCAGCTAGCTCTTGTTCTCTTTGAGCCCTTGAGATACGATGAGTTCTACAACATGGCACTGAAGCAAGAGGCCGCTCAACTGAGGTGTGATGCTTCCAAGAAGCGAGCCAGAGATGCTACTCCTTCTTCCTCTACTCAAGTGGCCAAGCAGCAGAAGTATTGGCTTCCTCTTCCTCCGTTCTGTCAGCCGTTCCAGCAGAAGAGCAAAGATGACAGTGGATCTTCCCACCCACCCAACCCTGGCTTTCAGAACAGGACTTCGTCTCAAGCTCCAAGATCGAGTGCTTCGTATCACCGTCCGCTTTCAGAGGTCACGTGCAACAAGTGCCAACAGAAGGGTAACTATGCCAACAAATGCTTCAATCAGAGGCGTCTTCCTCCTCCTCCTCCTGTGAGATCGGCAAGTACAGTTATGGTCAAGCATAACCCCAAGCACGCCAAGGTCAACTTGATGAACGCAGCTCAAGCAGAGGACTCGTCAGATGTCATCATGGGTAACCTTCCTGTTAACGATATTCCAGCTAAAGTTCTTTTTGACACTGGTGCATCGCATTGTTTCATCTCAAGACCGTTTACATCTAGGCATGAATTGACTTCGCAAGTTTTGCCTAGTCCGTTAGCAGTGTCTCTCCCGGTAAGCGCATGCATGCTGACTCCATCATTCCGGATGTTACTATCACCTTGGGTGACTACAAGTTTCTGGCTTCTCCAACGGTTCTTGGTGACTCGGATATTGATCTTATTCTCGGGATGGATTGGCTTTCTAAACACAAGGCACATCTTGATTGTGCAGCCAGGCAGATTCAATTGACTCATTCGTCTGAGGATGTAATTGTCTTTGCTGCTCGGGATAATACAATCCGTCTATTTTCCCTCAATGAGAAGGGTGAACTGGATGCTATCTCGCAGATTCCAGTCGTTTGTGAATATCAAGACGTCTTTCCAGAAGAGTTTCCAGGGATGCCTCCGCACCGGCCAGTTGAATTCGTCATCGATCTTGAGTCTGGCACGGAACTGGTTTGCAAGTGTCCTTACAAGCTCGGACCTGAAGAGTTGAAGGAGCTGAAGAAGCAACTCGATATTCAAGAGAGAATGGGTCTCATCCGGCCTAGTTCTTCTCCATGGGGTTGTGGTGTTCTTTTTGTGAAAAAGAAGGATGGAACGGACCGACTTTGTGTTGATTACCGTCCATTGAACAAGAAGACCTTCAAGAACAAATACCCACTTCCCAACATCAACGAGCTGTTCGAACAACTCAAAGGTGCCCAAGTATTCTCCAAGCTTGATCTCCGTATGGGTTATCATCAGATTCGAATCCGTGAGCAAGATATTCCCAAGACGGCTTTCAGGACAAGCTTTGGTTCATATGAATACATTGTCATGTCTTTTGGCCTCGCCAACGCTCCTCCAACTTTCTCTCGCATGACCACGGGTACCCCGAGGACGGCAAGACGATATTTCAAGACATCGGGGCTAGCAAAGCCCCTCAGTCCGACTGCACCAGCCAGCCGGCTGCCGACTGCGCCAGCCAGCCGGCTGCCGACTGCAGCCCGACCTGACACCGACAAGACATCGACGAGACGGTCATACCGCGATGTCATCTACAGTGTATCTGTCCCTGGGCACTGTTTTATAAAGTGCCCCAGGGACAAGGAGGCATGCATGTCACATACACATCTCTCATGGGCATGGTGTCCCATGCCCACTTGTCCCCCACGCCACTACCTAGCTTAGGTAGTAAGCTAGCTCACCTATATATATATGCCACCTATCCATCCATCCACCACATGCTCACACTCACGCATGGACGCACATGCCCTCACGGCCATGCATGCCATGAGACTAGCCGGCCACAAGGCACTCAGGCTATACATATATACGAGATCAGATGCATTTGGCACTGATCTCAGATACAGCTCTAGGAGCACTTTGTACTGCCCGATGTACACCCCACATATATACTCAGACATGCAGCAGTAGGAGTATTATCTCTACGGAGAGCTACGAAGCTGGGTAAACAAGAGCGTGCTACTCGCATACCCGCTCCCGGTCCTATCAGCAGCAGTCTTACCCACACACTAAGCCCTTGTGGCATCTGTCGACTCGAAAGCCCCCCGTGAGAATACCACGACAGTTGGCGCCCTCCGTGGGGAAGGTACTACTACTACGCTACCACGCTGCTGCTGGTTTCGCTGTCCGGGCGGGACCCCTTTTTTTCATCGCCTCCGCCGCGGCGTCGCGCCGTCTCTCCGGTAGCGCTCGGGGGCTCGACTTCGACCCGCCCCCGGAGCGGCCGTGCGGGACGGCGCGCCCTCGCTGTCGGCTTCGCCATATTCGTCATCACCAACGCAGCGCCGGCCGTCCGTCCACGCGCACGCCCCGCGCGGTGCCTCGTTTCGGTCGGCCGTGTCCATCCACGCGCGGCTTGCGTCTGCTTCTCTCCGCGCTGAGCCTTGCTCTGGCCGGAATGCGCTTTCGCTCTTCCATATATCATCCACATTAGCTGGCTAGAGGCAAGTCAGCCCTAGTCAAACCATTAGCAAAACCGTGGTCAGACGCTACCCATACATTGGTCAGATACACTTCCCAGAACAATGCGTTTCCTGCACCATGCTTCGCGCATCTCGGGCCGTACTCGCATCCGGCGCCTCGCTTCCTCCTCTCCTGCTGCCTCCACCGCTAAATCGTCATGGCACTGCTGCCTCGTTGGAGCTGCTCTCGCCGCGCCCAAGCTCCGTCACCTGCAAGCACCCACTTGGGATTCAACGAATCCTACGCCCGCCTCCAGCGCCGTGCGGCTGCACCCCCATGCCCGTGGCACCGCGCCCCGCGCCGGGCCTGCGCGTGTGCGCCCGCCGAGCTGCTCGGCCTCGCTCGCGGGCTCTACCCCGCTTCGGATGCTGCGCCCGCACGCCCGCCTTCGCCTCCAACCATGGCCAGGCCGCCTGCGCCATTGCCCTCATGTGCGCGAAGGCCCCTGCCGCATGGCTGCGCGCCCCAAGCCGCGCGGGGCCGCTCGCTTCGACTCCCACTGCGCTGCGCGGACGCCGCTTGGGGCCTTCTCACGCGCGCCCGGCTGCTGCCGGCTGCCCGGACCGCTCGAGCTCTTTCGTCCCCACAGCCTGCCCTCCTCCGCGCGCACGGGCATCCGGCCGCCTCCGCCCGTGGCTCGTCCGCCACCGGCCGCCTCCGCCCGTGGCCCGTCCGCCCCCGACCGGCTGCGCCTTATCCGGCCGGCTCCTCTTCCCGCAAGCGCGCCGGGCCGGATTGCCGCTCATCGGTTTCAACCGCTCGCGGCTGCGTCTCCGTCGCCCGGCCCCCGCCACACGATAACCTGGCCCCGCCGGCTCGCGCGACCGCGGCCAGTCGGCTACGCCTCGGCCCGCGGCCGGGTTCTCCGCCCTGCACCCCTTTGCCATCTCCACCAACCACATCCGTCGGCACCTCCACGCCCCGTGCCGGCTTCCGCACCAGCCGCGTCCGGCTCCCCGACGCCGCCCCATCCTTAGCCGGGTCCGGCTCGCCCCGCTACCCGGCCTCCCGCCCGCTGCTCGTGCCAGCTCGGCCGGGTCCGGCTTCGCCCCCGCCAGTCGGCCCCCGTGTCCGGCGTCGACTCCACCTCGCCGGGTCTCCTCGCCGTTGCGCCCGGCCGACTCCCTCGGCACCCGACCGCCGGGTCGCCGACGCCTCGCCTCCGCTCCTCCGCCCGGCGCCGCCTCCCCTGGCCGGCTCCGCCGCCCGGCCGCCGGCTCCCGGCCTCGCGCAGGCCGGCTTCCACATGCCCTGCCGGCTTCCGCTGCGACCCGGCCGCCGACTTTCGCCGCGTCCCGCCCCTGTCCGGCTGCTCATACAGAGAAAAAGATTGGCCGGCTGCCCAAGGGGCCGACTGAAAAAAAAGAGAGAGAGAGAGAAAAGAGGTCGGCTGGAATAAAAGAAAATATGAGAGAAATGTGTGTCTGACGTACGTTCGACCGCTAGGTGCCTGGCTGGCTACAAAAATCCCGACTGCTGTGTCGGAGTCCGCCTGCCCAGCCGGCTGAAGAAGAAGAAAAGAAGACAAAGTAGTTGCCGGGAGATCCGGCCCGACTGCTCAGCAGTCGGCCCGAATCTCGGGGGCTACACCCAGCGGGTGCGCTAATGCGCCCCCGCGAGGAAGAAGACAAAGTAGTTGCCGGGAGATCCGGCCCGACTGCTCAGCAGTCGGCCCGAATCTCGGGGGCTACACCCAGCGGGTGCGCTGACGCGCCCCCGCGAGGAAGAAGACAAAGTAGTTGCCAGGAGATCCGGCCTGACTGCTCAGCAGTCGGCCCGAATCTCGGGGGCTACATCCAGCGGGTGCGCTGGCGCGCCCCCGCAAAGATTGCAGACAAGAGAAAAGTTTTGTTCGGCTGCCAGTAGACGGCAGAAGAGAAAAAGAAGAACAAGGGCGTTGCAAGACGCCTTGCCGCCTGGCCGGTCGAGCCTGACCGGCCGGGACCCCCCTTCGAGCGCCTGGGGGCTCCAAGGCTGCATCCAGCGGGTGCGCTGACGCGCTCCGCGAGCACCGAGCCGCGCCGGCTGTCTCCGACGACCGCGACTAGACAAAAATCAATGTGAGCTCCTCGCCCGCATATTTTTGCATCACGCAAGCACGGATAACCCCGAGCGATGTTCGGGTGCTATCTCCGCATTTTTTATTACAGTAGCATCACTGTTCGCCCCGGCGCCAGCCAGAGTTGGCCCGGGGGCTAGCCGCTTGGCCTGAGACGTTAGTTCCTGCAGACGGCTTAGTACCGTGCGCGGTACCAAAGGCCCACTTTTGGTCACAGACCGCAGAGCGGCTGTCCGACTAGCAAGAGTGAACGCTGGAGGCCACCCACGCGAAAAACGCCCGAGAAGAAAAACGTTCGGGCGACCCGGCCGTTTTCCTTTACAAGTATCTACTCGGTTGAATCTGCTCCTAGACTCTGAGTACTGTACACTCCACTTCGCGGCCCACTCTTAGCCACAGACCGCAGAGCGGCTGTTCGGCAAGCAAGAGCACAAGCCAAAAAGCAGAGGGAACACGAAAAAGATTAAGGGGGCTCGGATGAAACCGAGTCGGCACCCTCCGCATAAAACTTGCAATGCTAAAAGTAAACATTTGATATATCTGCATGGACTAACTTTATCTTTTTCATGATCATTTCCATGAACACTCGCCAAAAACCTCCGCCCAACTTTGCCAAGTTGCCCGGAGGCTTGGGGGCTACTGTCGGAGTAATCGACCACGGGTACCCCGAGGACGGCAAGACGATATTTCAAGACATCGGGGCTAGCAAAGCCCCTCAGTCCGACTGCGCCAGCCAGCCGGCTTCCGACTGCGCCAGCCAGCCGGCTGCCGACTGCAGCCCGACCTGACACCGACAAGACATCGACGAGACGGTCATACCGCGACGTCATCTATAGTGTATCTGTCCCTGGGCACTGTTTTATAAAGTGCCCCAGGGACAAGGAGGCATGCACGTCACATACACATCTCTCATGGGCATGGTGTCCCATGCCCACTTGTCCCCCACGCCACTACCTAGCTTAGGTAGTAAGCTAGCTCACCTATATATATATGCCACCCATCCATCCATCCATCCACCACATGCTCACATTCATGCATGGACGCACATGCCCTCACGGCCATGCATGCCATGAGACTAGCCGGCCACAAGGCACTCAGGCTACACATATATACGAGATCAGATGCCTTTGGCACTGATCTCAGATACAGCTCCAGGAGAACTTTGTACTGCCCGATGTACACCCCACATATATACTCAGACATGCAGCAGTAGGAGTATTATCTCTAAGGAGAGCTCCGAAACTGGGTAAACTAGAGCGTGCTACTCGCATACCCGCTCCCGGTCCTATCAGCAGCATTCTTACCCACACACTAAGCCCTTGTGGCATCTGTCGACTCGCAAGACCCCCGTGAGAATACCACGACAAACTTCATCTTCAATGCCTACACCAATGACTTCGTTTTGGTCTATCTCGACGACATTCTAGTCTTTTCGAAGAACAAGGAAGATCATGCCAAGCACTTGCCTTTGGTACTCGATAAGCTCAGGGAACACCAGTTCTACGCCAAGTTCTCCAAGTGCGAATTTTGGCTCGATGAGGTTCTTTATCTTGGTCATATCATCTCTGCCAAGGGCATTGCGGTGAATCCTGAGAAGGTGTCTGCAATTGTGAATTGGGAACCACCTCAGAACGTGAAGCAACTCCGTAGCTTCCTCGGTCTCGCAAGCTACTGTCGAAGATTCGTTGAAAACTTCTCTAAGATCGCGAAGTCTCTCTCAAATCTTTTCCAGAAGCACGTCAAGTACGTTTGGTCTCCGGAGTGTGACATTGCTTTCAACACTTTGAAAGAGAAATTGGTCACTGCTCCAGTTCTGACTCCTCCTGATGAATCCAAGCCGTACGAGGTCTTTTGCGATGCCTCTCTCCAAGGTCTTGGCGCAATGTTGATGCAAGCGAAGAAAGTTGTGGCTTATACCTCTCGCCAATTGAAGCCCAACGAGAAGAACTACCCCACTCATGACCTTGAGTTGGCGGCAGTTGTGCATGCTCTTTTGACTTGGAGACATCTCTTATTGGGAAGGAAAGTGGACATTTTCACTGACCACAAGAGTCTCAAGTACATCTTCACTCAGCCTAATCTCAACCTCAGGCAAACTCGATGGGTCGAAATGATTCAAGAGTATAATCCGAGTATCGAGTATACTCCAGGTAAGGCCAATGTGATTGCTGACGCATTGAGCAGAAAGGCTTATTGCAACAGTCTGATTCTCAAGCCTTATCAACCCGAGCTTTGTGAAGCTTTCCGCAAACTTAATCTACAGGTTGTTCCTCAAGGTTTCCTCGCCAACCTTCAAGTCTCCCCTACCTTGGAAGACCAGATTCGCCAAGCTCAGCTTCTTGATGGTATGGTGAAAAAGGTGAAGATTGGGATTGCCAAGAGTCAACCCAAGTACAAGTGCTACCGCATTGATGACAAGGATACTCTCTTCTTTGAGGATCGTATTGTCATGCCCAAAGGTGACCTTTGTAAAGTGATCATGAACGAGGCTCACAATTCTCTCCTCTCCATCCACCCTGGGAGCACGAAGATGTATCAGGACCTCAAGCACGCTTATTGGTGGACTCGAATGAAGCACGAGATTGCTCAATTCGTGAATGAATATGATGTCTGCAGAAGAGTGAAGGCAGAACACCAAAGGCCAGCTGGTCTCCTCCAACCTCTTACCATTCCAGAATGGAAGTTTGACCACATTGAGATGGACTTCGTGACTGGATTTCCAAAGTCCAAACGTGGGAATGATGTTATATTCGTTGTCATCGACAAACTCACTAAAGTGGCTCATTTTCTGCCTATCAAAGAGTCTATCACTGCAGCTCAATTGGCGGAACTCTATACCTCTCGAATTGTATCTCTGCACGGTATTCCACAAGTGGTCTCTTCAGACCGTGGCAGCATCTTTACCTCCAAATTTTGGGATTCTTTTTAGAAGGCCATGGGCGCCAACATCCGCTTCAGCACAGCTTTCCATCCTCAAACTAGCGGTCAAGTCGAGCATGTCAACCAGATTCTTGAAGATATGCTCAGGGCTTGTGTGATCTCCTTCGGCATGAAGTGGGAGGATTGTCTTCCATATGCTGAATTCTCCTACAACAATAGTTTTCAAGCAAGTTTGGGCAAGGCCCCATTTGAAATTCTGTATGACAGGAAGTGTCGTACCCCTCTCAACTGGTCTGAAACCGGTGAACGTCAGCTTTTGGGTAATGACTTAATCACAGAGGCAGAGGAAATGTGCAAAGTCATTCGAGATAACCTCAAAGCAGCCCAATCGCGCCAGAAGAGCTACTATGATAGTAAGCACCGTGATTTGGCTTTCGAGATCGGAGATCATGTTTACCTCCGCGTCTCTCCTATGAAAGGTACTCGTCGCTTCGGTATCAAAGGGAAGCTTGCCCCTAGATACGTGGGACCTTTCAAGATCGTCAGCAAGAGAGGCGATCTCGCCTATCAACTCGAGCTTCCTTCAAACTTTGCAAATGTTCATGACGTGTTCCATGTCTCTCAGCTCCGAAAGTGCTTCAAGACTCCTGATCGCACCGTCAACTTCGAGGACATTGAGCTCCAAGAAGATCTCTCTTATCGTGAGCACCCCGTTGCTATTCTTGAAGAGACTGAACGCAAGACTCGCAACAAGTCAATCAAATTCCTCAAAGTCAAGTGGTCACACCATTCCGACCGTGAAGCTACCTGGGAACGCGAGGATCACCTCCGTTCTGAATACCCGGCGTTCTTTCAGTCCTAGATCTCGGGACGAGATCCTTTCGTAGTGGTGGAGTGTTGTAACACCCCGGATATGTTTTGCCTAATATGTATTCCAACTCTTGCCGTTTCCGGCGTTAAGTTATTTTATTTTCTCGGGTTTGGGTTTTTGTCTCCGTGTGTTGTTATCGTTTTCATGCATCTCATATCATGTCATCATGTGCATTGCATTTGCATACGTGTTCATCTCATGCATTCGAGCATTTTCCCCGTTGTCCGTTTTGCATTCCGGCGCTCCGTTCTCCTCCGGTGGTCATTTCTACCTTTCTTTCATGTGTAGGGATTAAACATTTCCGGATTGGACCAAGACTTGCCAAGCGGCCTTGGTTTACTACCGGTAGACTGCCTGTCAAGTTTCGTACCATTTGGACTTCGTTTGATGCTCCAACGGTTAACCAAGGGACCGAAAAGGCATCGTGTGTGTTGCAGCCCAACACACCTCCAAGCTGGCCCAAAACCCACCAAAACCCTCTCCATCATCTAGAGTATTCGATCACGATCGCGTGGCTGAAAATCGCACCTCATTTGGACACTCCTAACTCCTCCTATGCCTATATAAAGGCCACTCCCCGAAATTTTCGGGCAAACCCTAGATCACTCCCTCTCCTCGCGCGCCGGACACAATCCGCGCTGACGGACATGTTCGGCTAGCCGCCCGCTGCCACGTGGCGTCCTCTCGTTGGTCGCGCCGCCCTCGCCCCACATCGCCTGTCCCCGCCGCCGCGCGGCCCGGGAGCCCGGAGCTGGCCCCCGCGACACGCTCCCTCGCGCCGCCCGCCCGTGCGTCTCTTCGCCCGCCGTCGACGCCGACCCGCCGGACCGCGCCACCGCGCCTCCTCGTCCCCGGCCGAGCCGCGCCGCTCGCCGCCCGAGCCGGTACCGGTCACCGCTGCCTCGCCCTCGACTCCACCGCCCGGATCCGGCGTCTTCTCCCTCCGGCGGCCGCGGCAAGTCCGGCCACCGCGATGTCCATTTCCGGCGAACCTCGAGACTCGTGCTGCTACAGTGCCCAGATCTAGATTCGGTTGACTTTTGCCCCGGAACCCTAACTATTTTTGCTATGTTCATCGCATCGTAACTTTGCACCCGTAACTCCGTTTTGGGCATATAGCATATCAAAATGTTCGTCTCAGAGAGCACATCATTTCATCTCATTGCATCATTTTCATTTGAGTTCATCTTGATGCCCGAAATGCTGTTAGGAGAATGCTATTTGAGATAATTGTCAGATCTACTGCTCCAATTAGATATTTGTCATTTTTGCCATGATTATTGGGTGCATGATATGCCCCTGAGCTCTACATGTGTTTTGTTATATGCTTTGTCATCTTTCCAGAGATGCAACCCATGTATTTTTGTGATGTGTGTGGTGACTAGCACAAGTTTACAAAGTGGGGCATTCGTTAATGCTGATTTCAGGGACTTAGCATTTCCACTAAGTCCTTGACCTGTTTATCTCAATATGCCATATGTTCATGTTGTTTCCTAGTGATCCGTGCCTCTTTTGAGGATGATCAGTAAGGATGTTTTGTTAATCTTGTAGTGCTATATCCATCCATGTTTTTGTTTGCAATTATGGAGCACCCTAGCTTGAGTCAATCAAGCTCTACTTTTGTCATTTCGTGAATCTGGTAAGATTGTCTACTTATTAGCGATTTTGCCGAGGATGTTGTAGTTGATCCGTGCATGCTATGTTATTGTTCTTGCCATGTCTAGCTTGTATAATGTGTATTCTTGATGGGTGTATGATTAGATTGTCATGGCATGCTCTGTAGTGAGTGCATCGAGTTCGTTAACATGCCTACTTGATATCTGTTTTTGCATGCTCCAGTTTTCACCAGGTCTGGGAATTGATTATGTTTTTGCCATGTTCACATGCTTGCAAATGTATTTTCTGATCCCTTTTGGCTCAAGGTCACTAAGGGACTTTTGTGAAGCTCTTTGAGTATCTCCATGCCATGCTTTACTTTGCCATGTTCAGTTCCTGTAGCATATAGTTTTCATGCTCCAAAGTGTGCTACCTGATCTGAAATTCCAGACAAGTGTTAATTTCACTAAGTCTGAAATCTGTTTACCAAATGCATTTTTGCCATGCTTGTTTGAACCTGTTAATGGATGAATTGGCCGTAGCTCAGTGCTAGTCTTTTGTTAAGCTTCATGATTGGATCCCTGACATGTATTTTGTTGCCATATTTTGGTGCTGTAACATGTACATCTTGTTGCATTTAGATAGCTACTTGCTGTAAATCGTAGAACATGGTCATATTTGAATTGCTTGCCATTCCCAAACCGTAACTCCGGTTCCGGTGATCTTTATATCGTTTTCAAGCGGTTTCATCTCACCTTTTCAGTGGCACACTTGGATTTCCATATTGAGGCCAGGTTCATGCATTCCTTGTCAAATCTTGCATATGCATCGCATATCGCATCCCGCATAGCATACCATCTTTGCATCATGTTGTTTGAGTTTGCACGTGGCTGATTGTGTCCTTGTTGCTTATTTGTCTTATTTGGGTAGAACCGGGAGACGAGTTCGGTAACGAGGAGCCCATTGAGTTTGCTTTCGAGGATTCAGTCAACTCTGACAACTTTGCAGGCAAGATGATCATACCCTCGAAATCACTGCTATCTTTGCTTTGCTAGATGCTCGCTCTTTTGCTATGCCTATGCTACGATGCCTACCACTTGATTATCATGCCTCCCAAATTGCCATGTCAAACCTCTAACCCACCATGTCCTAGCAAACCGTTGATTGGCTATGTTACCGCTTTGCTCAGCCCCTCTTATAGCATTGCTAGTTGCAGGTGAAGATTGGAGACCGTTCCTTGTTGGAACATTATTTACTTGTTGGGATATCATTATATTGCCTTGTTATCTCAATGCACCTATATACTTGGTAAAGGGTGGAAGGCTCAGCCTCTCGCCTAGTGTTTTGTTCCACTCTTGCCGCCCTAGTTTCCGTCATATCGGTGTTATGTTTCCGGATTTTTGCGTTCCTTACGCGGTTGGGTGATAATGGGAACCCCTTGATAGTTCGCCTTGATTAAAGCTTTTCCACCAATGCCCAACCTTGGTTTTACCATTTGCCACCTAGCCTCTTTTTCCCTTGGGTTTCCGGAGCCCGAGGGTCATCTTATTTTAAACCCCCCCCCCCCCGGGCCAGTGCTCCTCTGAGTGTTGGTCCACCTGTCAGCAGCCGGTGGCCACCAGGGGCAACTCTGGGCTGGCCTACCCGTACCTAGGACAATCTGAGTGTGCCCTGAGAACGAGATATGTGTAGCTCCTATCGGGATTTGTCGGCACATTCGGGCGGTGTTGCTAGATTTGTTTTAACTTGTCGAAGTGTCTTGTAGAACCGGGATACCGAGCCTGATCGGAATGTCTCGGGAGAAGGTCTATTCCATCGTTGACCGTGAGAGCTTGTCATGGGATAAGTTGGGACTCCCCTACAGGGATTTGAACTTTCGAAAGTCGTGCCCGTGGTTATGGGCAGATGGGAATTTGTTAATGTCCGGTTGTAGATGACTTGAACCTTAACTTAATTAAAATGAATCAACAGTGTGAGTTACCGTGATGATCTCTTCTCGGCGGAGTCTGGAAAGTGAACACGGTGTTGGAGTAATGCTTGTCACAGGTTGTTCTCTAGTTATTCGTTCGCGCTTTGCCTTCTCTTCTCGCTCTCTTTTGCGAACAGGTTAGCCACCATATATGCTACTCGCTTGCCGCAGCTCCACATATTTTAGCTTGCTTTACCTATAAGCTTAAATAGTCTTGATCGCGAGGGTGCGAGATTGCTGAGTCCCTGTGGCTCACAGATTACTTCCAGACCAGATGCAGGGCCTGATGATTCCGTTCCAGATGACGCGCTTGAGCTCAAGTGGGAGTTCGACGAGGACTCACGCCGATATTACGTGTCTTTCCCTGATGATCAGTAGTGGTGCCCAGTTGGGGCGATCGGGACCGTGTCGCATGTTGGGTTTATATTTCATTTTGGCGCCGTAGTCGGGCCATGAGTGTTTGAATGTCGTAATGCTATTTACGTACTTTGATTGATGTGGCGAGTGTAAGCCAACTATGTCGCTCCCCTTTTATTATCTATATTACATGGGATGTTGTGAAGATTGCCTAACTTGCGACATTGCTTTCAATGCGGTTATGCCTCTAAGTCGTGCCTCGACACGTGGGAGCTATAGCCGCATCGAGGGTGTTACAAGTTGGTAATTAGAGTCTTCCCTGATCTTAGGAGCCCCCATTGCTTGATGTTTTTAGCGACTAGACAATGATCTGCTGAAGAAAGAATAGGGTCCTACTATCATGTCAAAAAAAATTGAGAAAAAGAAAACCAGGTCCGAGGCATGTTTTTTTTGCGAACTAGTAGGTCCGAGGCATGTATGATCCGGTTAAAAATTGTGAGCCACGCTCTGTCCCTGTGAGAGGATGGCTGGTCATAGTGGGACTAGTGTGTGTTGTGTGCGGTGGTAGGGTGAGTTTATATCGGTCTACTCGGATGTAACGCGGTGATGATTCTTATATATGTATATATATATATATATATATATATATATATATATATATATATATATATATATATATAGTTACCGTGATGATCTCTTCTCGGCGGAGTCTGGAAAGTGAACACGGTGTTGGAGTAATGCTTGTCACAGGTTGTTCTCTAGTTATTCGTTCGCGCTTTGCCTTCTCTTCTCGCTCTCTTTTGCGAACAGGTTAGCCACCATATATGCTACTCGCTTGCCGCAGCTCCACATATTTTAGCTTGCTTTACCTATAAGCTTAAATAGTCTTGATCGCGAGGGTGCGAGATTGCTGAGTCCCTGTGGCTCACAGATTACTTCCAGACCAGATGCAGGGCCTGATGATTCCGTTCCAGATGACGCGCTTGAGCTCAAGTGGGAGTTCGACGAGGACTCACGCCGATATTACGTGTCTTTCCCTGATGATCAGTAGTGGTGCCCAGTTGGGGCGATCGGGACCGTGTCGCATGTTGGGTTTATATTTCATTTTGGCGCCGTAGTCGGGCCATGAGTGTTTGAATGTCGTAATGCTATTTACGTACTTTGATTGATGTGGCGAGTGTAAGCCAACTATGTCGCTCCCCTTTTATTATCTATATTACATGGGATGTTGTGAAGATTGCCTAACTTGCGACATTGCTTTCAATGCGGTTATGCCTCTAAGTCGTGCCTCGACACGTGGGAGCTATAGCCGCATCGAGGGTGTTACAAGTTGGTAATTAGAGTCTTCCCTGATCTTAGGAGCCCCCATTGCTTGATGTTTTTAGCGACTAGACAATGATCTGCTGAAGAAAGAATAGGGTCCTACTATCATGTCAAAAAAAATTGAGAAAAAGAAAACCAGGTCCGAGGCATGTTTTTTTTGCGAACTAGTAGGTCCGAGGCATGTATGATCCGGTTAAAAATTGTGAGCCACGCTCTGTCCCTGTGAGAGGATGGCTGGTCATAGTGGGACTAGTGTGTGTTGTGTGCGGTGGTAGGGTGAGTTTATATCGGTCTACTCGGATGTAACGCGGTGATGATTCTTATATTGTATATATATATATATATATATATATATATATATATATGTACATATATATATATATATGTATATATATATGGCAGCATATCTCGTGAATCCAAGCTTATTGTGTATCCATGTATCCCTGTGATCTCAGCCATTAACACTAAATCATGCGCCTCCCGTGCAGCAACAGGAACATTTACAATTAGCCGCCCGCTTTTGGACCTAACAACCATTTATTTTGCAGCAAACTCCCGAAAGTCCGTCCTCCACGATCCTCAACCGAGGTCCCCATGTCGTTTCGTGCTGCCCCAAATCCTCTGATCCTCTGCAGCCAAATCCCGCACGCCGTCGCTCCAAAATCTAAATCCCAACCCAAAGGCCTCATACGATAGAAACCTTGGGCTAGACGGCCCCCATGAAGTCCTTTGGCGACGGCAACCAAGAAGCGACGACAACAGCGACCAGCGACAGCAACGGAGATCCGGTGGCCGTCTCAACGACGAAGCCATGGCGAATTGATGGTTCCGCGACGGTGACAACTCGTCCCAAATGCGGCGCCAACACCCCCAAAATACCCTCCTCCAACCACGACAGTCCCGATGTTGTAGCATGACGTCTGTAGGAAGCTGTTTGTTGACTGTAGCAGATGTATTGGTGCGATGCTTAATGGGATGCTTAATGCTGCATGCTTAATTGCTTTGCTTATAGCCTGTAGCCTGTAGAGATGTAGGCTGCCGAAGATGTACTTAGTGCAGTGCTTGTATCCTATAGCATGTCAGTTTGCTTATATCCTGAAGCTGTAGGCTGTAGTAACAGATTGTACTAGTGCAATTCTTGCCCACATAGTCATGTTAGTGAAATTCCTGTCAGTTTGCTTGGCATTTGGCAAAAAATAAGCCCTTCTCTGCTACTGTGAAAAATTTCTGTGACTAGTTCAGTTATGCATTGTTAAAAAATTGGTGACTTCATGTGGTCAAAACATGTAGTGATCAGTAACCTTTTGACTTAAAGGAAGTGGTCTGCAACAGCATTGTCCGGTTTTGAGATCAATGCCATAAGCAAAAAGTCAGTATGAGAGGTTCCCATGAAGTGACTAGATCCATTATGTGTTGAAACTTTCTGAGTTATCGTGGTTGAAGCAAATACTGTTCAGTAAAGCTTCTGAACTATGAGAAGTGGCTTGCGATGTGTTTGTTCAGTTTTGAGATCAAACATATAAGCGATGCGACACTATGAAAAGTTTATTGAACATTTGCCCTAGGTCTTGGTTGATCAAATAAATTGACAAAACTGCATTGTTTGTCCTTGTACGATGCTAGTCTGAGGAAAAATATTGGTGCAACAGCAAGCATGGTCAACATTTGAAATCCTGAACTTCAGCTTCATATTTAACCATCTAACGGATATGAAGGGGCAATAAAAATGCATGTACTGCCACTATACAGCCTCTCAAGTTACATAGAAACCAGAAATGTCATCATGCTTCACTTGGTAGAAAAACATTAAGTGGATACATATGTTCAATATTCTGTAACAATTTGACAAGCATCAAAACTTGTCAGAAATCAACTAAACTTTAATTGGATATAACACAAATTCTGATCCATTATATGACTTCAGTATATCAAATTGCAAATAATATAACATAGATTAAATCATTATTTTCTTGGACAATTTTTCATATCAGGAAGCACCATTTGGTTGCACATCTTCCGCAATCAAGCTCCTTTTCCCTTGAATAGTTTTGCTTGGACAATTGCGACTATCATGAAACACCATTTGCTTGCATGTCTTGCACAAGCGTGCAACCTTTAACTTCGCTTCTTTGTCCTTCCTTTTCCTATCACCCTCCTTGATCTCCTTTCCACTCTTTATTCTTTTGCATCTCCCCACGGTACGAACATCAGTTGGTGGATGTATATCAACTTCTGTAGGAATATTACAACCAATAAAAGCCTCATATTCGTCTTGCCTAGTGTTCTGTGTGGCTGCAGGGACCATTTGGTCTAAAGGCGCCTCAATGCTCAACACACTTGATGTTAAGAAGTCCATGCCTTCATTTGAGTGCTTTGCCTTTTGAATCAACTCTTCCATCTTATCACGTACAGTCGAAATCTTCTTTCTCGTGGCTGCATCTAGTGAATCTGTGGGCTTTTCTTCTAGTAGGTTCCCCTGTTCATCATAAACATTCTCCCTGCAAAGGAAATAAGATATTGTTAGTCCTATGATTTTGAAATTAGAATAAGAAATTGATTGGCATGCATTTTTTACCTCTTGCACCGTTTCTGCCATCTTTTCATAATGTAATAGTTGGGAAGTTCATTTTGGTTCTCAATCCTCAACACTTGGATAATATGTCGACATGGAATACCGATTGACTCAAATAACTTGCACGGACAATTTGCTATCATGGTTGTAGTGTCATAGGAGACCTCCCTAACCTTACCAGATCGACCTCTCAGGGTCACCGTTTTTAACCCCACACCTTGTGTAATACCCTGAACACAACAATGATCTCTAGCAGCAATAACTTGTAGCTGAAATTTCTCGAATACCTCATATGTGAATACCTCACTACCTTGTTTCTCCATTGTCCATGGCGTAAATAGTTGTGGGGTGGTATGCATGCTTCTGTTGTCTGCCATTAATTCTTCCTCACGTTGGCATTCTAAAGCTGTGTCGAACCTAAGCCAGAACTCAACAAAAGCAAGCCTACGATGAATGAAACGGTTGAAAAAAGAATTTGCACTTTCTGACCTTGAAGTGGTTTCGAGACAAGCCGCAAGAGATATATCCATCATTAAAGTGTGGTATCCATGTATCTCTAATGGTAAACCTCTTAGCTAACCACTCCGTTATCCTCCAATCCAAAATCTGTAATGATGGAATTCCATTGTGACTCAAACTCATTGTTGAAGTTTCCGAACCCCAAACACATGAGTTCAATCTCGTCCAAAATTCAGAATCTTCTCTAATCACAGGTCAACTTTTTCTGGAACCTTTTCCATTATATGCCACATGCATAAGCCTATGCATAGTGGCTTGGAAGAACTTTGTCAATACCATTCTTGATGCTAGCAGCTTCATCAGTTATGATGAGTCTAGGTGCTACCCCTCCCATTGCTTTTAGGAAGGGTCTGAAATAACCAAATGTATGACTCATCCTTCTCATTTGATAAGAATCCAGCACCAAAAAAGACACTTTGTAAGTGATGATTAACCCCTGTAAATGGTGCAAATATCATGTTGTACTGATTAGTGGTGTATGTAGAATCAAGGATATCACATCACCAAAGTGACTATAGTTCTTCCTGCCTTGTGGCATCCGCCCAGAACACACGCAATAGCTTCCCCTCATCATTCACGTCAAAATCATAGAAAAATGCTGAATTCACTTCCTGCTTTCTAGCTAATTGGGCCACAAACATTTGAGCATCTGCGTCTCTGATTTTATACCTGAGTCCGCGATAGTAATTTTGCAAGTCCCTCTTTGTGCACCCAGCATTCGGAATTCCACCCTCGCTAACTTGCAGGAGCCTGTATGCCTGGGAGGTTCCAATGCTTGCCTTATGACATGTGTATAAAGTATTCTTTGCCCTCTCACTAACTCTACGATTGGAATCTGATCAAATGACGCTTATAGGTGATACAAGACCATGAACATGCTCAATCCCATGAGTCTATCTTGTAGGTGTTGTCCCCACAAAGTCTAACAAAGATATGGGCATCACAACCGCATCGCGTATTCTGTCTGCTTACGTCTTTTCCTCAAGGGGTCATTAATCTCCTTAATATCTTTTGACTTGAATCCTTCTCTACTACACATGAAACGCTTAGTCCGGACCACCTTATTCTCAATCTTTTTCTGTTGTCCGATTACGAACACCAAAACCTGATTCATGTGCATATGCCTTGTAGAACTTCTCACGGCCTCGAGTCCTTCAAATGTCATACCCACTTTAGGCTTCAAGTGCTCATCACATTCAGGTGTAAAAGATGAAGACTGCAATGTCAAGAATAAACGGAATAAGTAAATTTTCATGTGTTCAGTATTTTTTTGGCAAATGCATGCATAGTTTGCAGTTAGTGAACTGACTTACAAAGAGAGGTATGGTTGTGTTCTTTTTGGGCGTACTAAATCCCCCGGGGCTCATATGCATTTGAATGTTATTGATTGGATCCATACTTCTGCACATGTAGCTACACAATTAGCCTTGCAAAATACACTATGTATACACAAGGACTGAATTTGTCGGTTGTTTTACCTCAAAGTTTTGATGCCCACGTGTCTCTGATTGCAAGGGGTACTTGCTACTTGTCCGTGTCTAGTCGCCGCTGCAGCAGAATATTTCAGTTATACATGAGATGGATCAGATCGGGGAAGTACAAGCATGGGGCACTTGTTGGTGCTTATCTGGTTTGTGTTAAGTGTTAACATGGGAGTAGAGGAGCACGTAAAGGATTGGGATGCTACCTGCATGGGGGCGGCCGGGTGGGTGCCGGTGCACGTCAGGATCAAGTCGATCCAGATCAGACGTATGTGCAGTTCGGCGGCGGCGGCGGCGCACGACGCATACAGAAGTTGGGGTATTGTTGCAAAATTAAGTTGCTGCTTTTAGTCAGAGGGCGGGCGTGTAAGTGTAAAATTACCGCAAACTCTGATAATTCATACGATTAAGATCGTGGGGGTGAAAAGAAAGGGATACACGGACACACAAATAGCTCGGATTCACGAGATATGCTGCCATATATATATATATATATATATATATATATATATATATATATATATATATATATATATATATATATATAAAGCCGGCAACCCTTTTTTGTCAGTAACATGCATATGCTTTTTTATGGAATAAAGCAAGGTTAATAGTATAGCTAGCTGTTGGCTATATATTTTTGCGGAAAATAGGGAGATTTCATAACTCAAGGCGGCTTTTCAGCTGTACACAAGTTTACAACTTCGTATGTGCCAATACAAACCAAATGGCAGTACGCGGTGTACTACGCCCATAGGCTACGAGGCTACGACTATTTTTTTTAGTGCGCCTAATATGGGTAATCTATAGCTCCCATTGGGTCCTCTAAAATCATTGACTAGATGTCTCGCAAAAGTGTCTTGTATCTTGAGCGGTCCCCAGGACTCGCGGTTAACATCGAGACTGCCTAAGCATAGTCCAACTCAATGGCGGTGGGTAAGATAGTTGGGTGAAGAGCAAAATCAAGGCCTTCTTTACACGCCATAAGCTCTGCCTCTAGTCCATCATTGCTGTTGGCTATATGATGTTGTCATCAATTTTATAGCTGGCAAGTATAATAGTTAGATATAAATATATACTACTTTATTGATTTATGACCCACAACACTCTCACAAAAGTCTATAGGAGCACGATTGTAGCTTGCTTCTCTTCTCATTTCTTTTATCTTTTCTCCAACTTGACAAAAATATACTCCCTCCGTTCCTTGATATAAGGTGTATAGATTTTTTAGAAAAAGTTTGAAATATAAGGTGTCTTGTGTTGCACCACTCGTTTGAATAAATTTTTTAGGGATTTGATTATATTTGCTTATATTAGGCAAACTCCTCTATTTTCTCATGTCAATTAGTCAGGTGTAATCTCGCCCGAAACTTGTGAAATTTTCACTCCATGTGCGTTCTTTAATTTTCGTGTCAAAAACTATACACCCTATATTTAGGAATGGAGGGAGTATTATTTAAAGCCTTACAGTCGTCTACATTATTTTATTGTACTTGCTTTAACATGCCCATGTTACTACCTCAATAATGTATAGTAACATATGTGTTTATTTAACTAGATGTAGACTCATTTTCTCCACGGGTGTGTTATGTTACGGTAACATATTATGTTACCCCTTATTAATTACTTGCCATATAAATAAATTTGTCTTGGAGTACGTGGTGTTACTAGCTAATTTACTCTCACTATGGTTTTGCACATAGATAGATTTGCCTGAAATCTCTCCTACAGGTGCCCGGAATTTGTCCTCCCAAAACCCCTTAAATTACGATGTGGTTTTGGACACATGCGAGCTCTATACAAGAAAATAAAGTATCAAGGAAAAATGAAAATATATCTAAAATATAAAAATACTAAAATTCATACTGTGTTACAGAAGAGTTAATCAAGGTCATCATCGAGGATATTACAACGTGGGAACTATTAAAATTAAAATGTAAAACTTTAAAACATCAAAATTTTCACAAACATTGTGAAGAACAGGGAAGTCATGAAAACTCACAATAGTTTCGAAAACTATTGATAATCTACATATAATCACTATCGTTTCTAAATTATGTATGTCTTTTCTCGAATTTCCATTTTTTAACATATACTCAAGATTTATGCCTTTTCATTTTTGCATTCCTTAAGAAAGGGCTTTAGTTATATTTCCACGATATGCATTTTGTATGAATTTGTTATAGGATTTCATTTTTTATGAAATACATTTTTTCTTTAATAAAATACTTAGTCCAGTCCTTTTGTACTTCTGTGAATTCTTTTAGATGATTGGGTTACCATAAGGTGAAACCGGTTTCACTGCCACATCATGACTCATACTGCTTTGAGTCAAGTGAGCGGCCTGGTTTAAGAAATTTAACGTCCAAAATGTCCAATTTTGAAGTTAAGGAACCAAAACCCAAACTTGTTTTCTTTGACAAACACGAATATAAGTTTGGAAACTCCCGAAATATAGAAAATACTACACATGTTACATACTTTCTACTTTTTCATGATTATTATGATCGCTAGGACATGGTTTTAGAATTAGTCCAAAATAATGTTTTGAGAAACACCAAGTACAACATAGACACACATACATACACACATCACCATCACACATACACACTTACATATCACATAATGGCTATTGCCATCAAGGAATTTAACACATTAAAGATGCCACCGTTGGTACCTCATTGTCAATAGGAATGTAGCCTCCCACTACAAAATATGTTGACATAATGAGACATAAAATACGCAATACCTAGGCTTAATCTTTGTTGGACAAAGGGGACAACCATATCTTGGTAGCCATCTAACCACATGCACGACTTTGATGGGTAGCCAAAAATGGCAAAATGTATAGAAAAAAATTCAAGTAGAAGCAATATCATAATCCAGCTCAAAGGTCGTAGCCAAACACAAAAAACATTGTTGAAGGTATATAAATTTTGCCATCTTTTTCGAGCTTAGAAGCTCACACTCCCGATTTCATAAAATGAAATCAACAAGGTCCACAAGTTTCAGTGAAACCTATTACAACAAACCTCAAACTCTACTTAAAAGTGAAACTAGGGAAAACTTAAACACCATCAGAACATAACCATAGGAAGCAAGCAAAACACATTTGCAAAGCAATGTACACAAATATTTCCCAGAACTAGAAGAAACTACAACTTCGGTATGGCACCAATCTAATTTCCTAGCCCCCAACCTTCTTGTCAATGACCTTCATCCCACACGCCTGCATAAAAAAATCAGTGGCTACTCTTGATAGTTGTAGATAGATATTGTCATGTCTCTGTTGAGTATTTGTATTCTATATAGTTATCCAGTTGTCAATCTGTCTAGCGAGTTGACACATCACCAACAGTTGAATCAAAACATGATGCATTTTCTCACAAAGACCAAATAACCGCAACAACACCCACACGATTCCATCCCTATAACATTACAGGGAAAGATCAAAATCCAAGAGCTAATCTCTGAGAAGCTGATAGTCGCATCAATAATGCAGTAGAACATTTTGTACCAAGCCTCAAATATATTTGGCTATTATGCAGTTAAATAACAAACTATAGTGATATTCAAGTATGTCACAAAAACAACACCTATTGTCACTACCTTTACAGCCTCTCATAATCAAGATACATTTAACTTGGATACCATTATTAGAAGCTATACAAAAAATACATTAATTTGAAATGGGCCCTCAACAAACCAAACACTTCTATATCGACATTTAAACTCTACATTTTCTATGGCTAGATATGTGGACCGTACGGAAAACCCCCAGATTTGGTCAACAGCGAGACACACGTGTCTTCTTAATCAGACGGTTTCAAACCACTACATTGTTCCTAATGCAAAAAGTGAAATTATAAAGCCTTCAATATTCGTCACACAACAAGATATCACCAATCCAGAAACCCTCCCAAAACATAGCTCTGTTTCCATTTCTTGTTGTTTTAATAGAAAATAAAGAATACTTCCGTTACTTCCACTAAACCCTACCTCAAGTGCGATTGTCCAGATTGTTCCTTTCACTAGGACAACATGCTATAATATATTTATTTCTAATAGACTTCTACCAAATCCGATGTTCATTGTCAATTTTCCACGTCCATTTAGTAAGGCACATGTGTATCTACTAATACAAGCTAACTATAATTCTTAGGCTCACACACATTTCCTATAGAAATCAAACCTTTTACCATGACCTCTCGACAATTTAACATGGATACCATATAGAATGAATTTTCTCATTAATACTTGTTTAATCCTTATTATTAAGACTGACTATCTAACTACGCGAAATGTCCACATATTTAAAAGATAATTGTCATCTTCATGTGTAAAAATAGTCTATAATCTTGGATTATATATTTTTGCTTCACCAAAATAGGAGTGGTCTCATTTTGAAAAAATCAACCGATAAATGTGAGATACGATCCTAAGGACGTATTAAAATTTCAAATGCAGTAAACGATTGAAATTATTCAGAGACATGAAGATGGTTGCATTTGCATATTGCAGCATGTTCATGCCGCCTTGTATTAAATTATTTGGTAAACTCAGTAATAAAATATATTTCAGTATAATTATTAATGATAATGATAAAATCATCTACTACAATGTTTAACAAAATATGGGATAAATAATTCCCTTGTCTCAACTTTTTTTAGTTCTGAAAGGTTTACAATAACTGAATTATAAATCCAAATCCGGCAGCCAAACTTATTATAGCATACATTTGAAGAAAATAAAATATAAACATATCATACGTCTTCTCATAATCTAATAAAAATAAATGCCAATTAAATGTATCATAAGTATTCTCAAAATCTACTTTAAACAATGACTAATTAAATGTATAATAAGTATTCTCAAAATGTATTTTTTAACAAGACAAATGATCCCTTGTTCCTATGATTTCCATGCAACACTTTTATGACAAGACAGCCCATCTAAAGGGGGTATCCATCTTTTATAAAAGTTGTTTGTTAAGGTAAAGACTGCTGACAACTCTACTGCCTTTTACCTTATTACAAATCATAAAATACACATTAAGAAGACAAATTGGCTTGTAACGTTGAATTTTGACATGATCTACACATTTAGGAAGTGAGAATACCATAACTATATCTAGCAATATAAAATCTACTACAATTCCTGGAAAAGACAATGAAGATCATGACAAACTAGAGGCCAAAATTTATAATAAAACTCAGTAAGAAGTTCATCGGGGCGAGGAGTTCTATTATGTACGTTTGGGAAACAACAACTTTTATTCCATCCAAACTGAACAGAGTATCAAGAAATGATCTTTCTTTTTTGCGGGAAATCAAGAAAAGATATATCAGCATAATCTAGAACACAAAGGCATGGGACAATCTAGAGATATATCTAAAGCATGCGTCAGCAGCACAATCCATAGATATTTCATATCCATCCAGATGGAATTTTCATGGAGACACACACACACACCTAAAAGGTGCGATATCATCGGATAGACTCGAAACGGTAAACGGAAACCAAGCTCAAGCCGAGCCCGCTCAGGCGTGAACAACGCATGCGGCGGAAAAGGAGAGTAAAACGTGGAGGTTTAGGAAGAAGGGAAACAAAGATCCGTGGCACAGCACACCAAACGCATGCGTCATATGGAGGTCGACCGCCCTACGTCAGTGGATCCAGCTTCTTGCTGCATCGCGCCTTGCTTGCTTTGCCTGGTTCACTGGATCTGGGAGTGGGACTGGAGCTAGCTAGCGCCTTTAAGGTAGGCCGTACCAACGAACAAACTGCAGATGCCAATGGCTTACCGAACCAAACCATCGGTGCGCTCGGCAAGGTCCTCGACGGTGCCACGGACTCGTGGATGCATGGTCAGGTGGTCTGCACTGCCACCGCGGCAGTGACGCCGGTAGTTGCCTTCTCTAGCTAGCCTGGTCCGATCCTCCGGGGCTGCCTTCTCTAGTCTGGTCCTCCCTGGGACACGGGCACAAGGGGACCAAGAAATGCATGCACAACCGTGATAGTTTTCACACCGGTTTGGACTCGAGCACAGATGGACGAATTTTTCCTCTAAGACAGAGTTATCTGATTGGAATATTTTTATTCTTTTGAAAATGATCCAAACATATTATAAATGCACAAAGAAAATGATCTAAGGAAGCGTTGGCATCCGCCTGAGTGTCGCACATGCGGTGACAGAAAAAATAAATCTAAACTACTAGCCGAAGCGGAGATACTGAGATTCCCTCACATCTGGAGCTCGTTCAGCCATGTACATGAATCATCGAAACTTGAAGTCCGTATATTGCCATCCTACAAGAAATCTTCTTGGTTGCGGGAAGGATTGAATCGACATCTTTCAAGTATTGTCCACGGGAAGCCTATCAAGTTGTACTTCGTTGCTCTTTTGATTCAAATTCTATAATCTCCTAGGATGGTGGTAATACTCCAAGTTTTATTTCGAACAAGCTTTTGAATGATGTAAGTTTATTGACAATTCAATAAAGTGCACTAGAGGGCTTCTCCGTGAAAAAAGTCAGAGTTGAACAAATCAAGCTGCACTAAACGAGAAATGATTTTCTTATTACCCGCATCTGTGGTGACAAAAAAAAAAGATCTAACCTAAATTATTAGCCGAAACGGAGGTACCGAGATTCCCCTCACACCCGGAGCTCGTTCAGCCATGTACATGGATCATCGAAATTTGGAGTCCATATACTACTGTCCTAGCAGAAATCTTATTGGTTGCGGGAAGGATTGGTCGACTTTTCTTTCAAGCATTGTCAACGGGAAGCCTATCAAGTTGTGCACAAGTTACCTCGTTGCTCTTTTGATTCAAATTCTATAATCACCTAGGATGGTGGTAATACTCCAAGTTTTACTTCGAACGAGCTTCTGAATGATGTAAGTTTATTCACAATTCAATACAGTGCACTAGAGTGCTTCCCCGTGAAAAAAATCAGAGTTGAACAGATCAAGCTGTACTAAACGAGAAATGATTTTCTTATCGGAAAGAATGGTTCAAATACTTTGTGAAGAGTCTACGTCGAATCGCCTCCAACAGAAAAGTAACTTCTATCTTTTTTTTTAAACAAGGCAAAAGATTTGCCATTTTCATTAATTAAGGAAGAAGGTTTAAGACAAATAACCGCAAAGCGGGAGACAAATATCTACTCTCGCGGCATTACAATACTCAAGTGCGTGGCACCGGCAATAGCCCAAAGATGAGCCTCCTCTTTTATCTTCGCGACGAGCATCATCGTCGTAGCAGCGATGTTACGAAAAACTCTTGCATTACGCTCTTTTCAAATCTCCCAAGACATCAGCATGAACAAGGAGGCGATAGTGAGTTTCTGAAATAGACATCGACCATACTTCACTCGTCTTACTTTCACTGGAAATGAAGTGCTATGCTAGTGCTAGGTCTCACGTGCGAGACGCACGACACACGTCCAAGTCATCACGGGCTCACGGTTCCGCAATTTCCGCCAACTCCACAGTGACGGACCCCGAGCCCCGGGCCTATATATTGCCACCCCGTCCCGCTCTCCAGATACTCCACCCATACGCAAGCTCAAAGAGTCAAGACAGAGAGAACAGCGGAGCAGAGCTAGCCCAGAGTCGACAAGCATGTGCAAGGTCATCAACACGGTCCAGTCTCTCGCCTCGCTGCGCCGCGCCGTGCGACGGTGGTGCGGCCGAGCGGCGGCCTCGGTGCGGCCCGTAAAGGACATGCTGGACGCCGCCGTGCCGGCGGGGCACGTGGCCGTGCGCGTTCGGGGCCGCGGCGACGGGGAGTCGTCGTCGAGGCGGCTCGTGGTGCCGGTGGCGCAGCTGAGCCACCCGGCGTTCCGGGAGCTGCTGCGCCAGGCGGAGGAGGAGTACGGCTTCCCGTCGGCCTCCGGGCCCCTCGCGCTCCCCTGCGACGAAGACCACCTCCGCGACGTCCTCCGCCGCGTCTCGTCGTCTGACTCCGAGGAGCGCCGCTCATTCCCTCGACGCCGCGGCGTCATGGCGGCGCCGCACGATGACTCGCGGCCGCTGCTGCAGGGGGTGGCCGCCGAGAAGCTCGTCTCGTGATCGATCGGTCGTTTGTTCGTGCGCCCAGACTCTGTACATTGCAGGAGCGGGATAGCCGTGTCCATTTGGCCCTTTACCTGCAGGCCAGTAGCACTGCGCGCGCTCCCATGCCGCGGCGCCGTGCCATCCATGGCGACGACGAGTGCGCGCGCTGAAACCGGGCAAGACTTTGCAGACTCGTGACAGGACAGTTAAACTGATAGATCACCTCGATGATGTACTATCCTGCACTATCACTCCATTAGTCGAGCTGGCATTACAAAATGTACATATCTTCTCCTCCTAGAAAATAAACGTGTATATATTTGCATCCTATTTCCATATCTGTTGGCTTTATGATGGACCGCAAAGTAGAGATAATCAGTTATACCGTGCACGGGATATCCGTGTATGGATCCACCGTTCATGCCAGCTTTAAGATTCGTGTTACTTTTTGGCTGGTTTTAGAACATCTAGTTTTAATGCTTTTTGTTGCGTTTTTCTTTCTGCTCCTAAGTGCATCATTTTGTTTTAATTCACCACATTCTCCACTTATTCATAAAGGGCAGGGATCTCTGCCGAGATAATGTGCAAAATACACCCAGAAGGTTCATGCACCCAAACTAGTAGAATGCCCGTGCGTTGCTACGGGCTCCAACGTATAAATGAACCAATAAGTAATTAAGGTCATCTTCAAGATTGACGCTCATTTCTCCCTCATACGTCCGGACGTGTTCGAGCATCAAACAGGCGCCCAGCAGGCTTCCCAAAATCCTACCTTCGTCCGGATTATCCATCATGTCAGCTCCAACACACGGTCCGGACACAAAAACTCCATCCCATGATCCACTCTTTCCCATTTCATGCCGGAGCCTCCCCTTCCCCCTCGGTTTCCTGCCGTAGTAGGGCATTTCTCGCTGGAGACCCTTGAAGCAACCATCAAATGGATTTACCCTTCTATCCTAACCAAAAAAAATTTACGACTTGATGAAAAAAAATATGAACAACTCGTTCATGAAATTTTCTGCAAAGCCATCTCTAGTGAAATGCAATTTGCCACATTTTCTAAAGTAGGAACATTATTCCGCTCAGACAGCCAAAAGGCCAACTCCAATGCATGACCCTAAATGAGCATCCATTTTGTGTGGATTCTGTCTGTTAGGATCGACCAAAGGGGTGGTGTCTGGCCATGCCTAACCAAATCTGGCCGGTGTGCCCAACCGGCCGTCCCATTTCGTTCGGGCATAGTGTTTTTTTGCAAGATGTTTGAAATCTAAAATTAAGGCAAGACCATAGACATGCCAGCGGCCATAGTTCTTGCCGACCAGAGTGCTAGCGGCCGACACACTTGCCAACACACAAAAAAGGGCCATAGTTCTTGCATCGCGTCCCTAGTTCATGTCGGCACACAAGCTGACATACAAAAAATGATGGCGCTCTTGGTCATAGCTCAATCATCTAGCTCGAGCATCTCCTTTTACTTCTTCTTGAACCACGGCCTTTTCCTCGGGGACATCTTTGTCAAGTCCACGGTCATGATCTCCACCTCCTTCGCCGTGAAAGTGAGTGCCACCTATTTTACTTTGTCTTTGCATTGGTCGCCTCAAATCTCGAGCTTCTTGGTTTGGACGTTCTCCTCAATCTCGAGCTTTTTCTATTGTATCTCAATGTAGGGTACTTGCTCCTCTTTCTCTTGGCGCTTCCTCTCCTCCCTTGCTTGCATTTGGGTCATCATGCCTTGCAAAGTTTCTTGCAAGGCAAATGTCGCCGTGTCATGCTTTTCGTCCACCTTGGGGTTGGTCTTGCCCCTCGGCCGCTTCTCCCCTTCTTCATGCTCAACCACGGCCGCCGACCCTCCATTCTTATTTTGGGTGGCATATTGCTCCTTGTACTTGGGGCAATTGCAAATGATAGTCCAACCAATGGGTAAGGGTGAGCGGCTTGTTACCATGTTGGGCCTTGAAGGGAGGGCGGAGCAGGGGGGTGGTGGGAGGGAAGGGGAAAGGGCGTGCCCCAACTGGCATACCAATGGGAGGACATGGGCGTGCGTCCTGCCCCGGCATACCAATGGGAGGACATGGGCGTGCGTCGTGCCCCGACTGGCATACCCTATCCGTTTGTACACAAATCCGGCTCAAATTTGGGACGTGAATGGGTCGCGGATGAACGAAAAACAGACACCTGCTTGTTTGCGTTGGGCCACGTTTTTTGTCCTTTTCAGCCTAACTAAACAAACCAACCCCAATCTCCATCCCACTCATTCTCACCCCTCACTCTTATTCCGCTCGGACAGTCGTAACTACTGCAAAATTTAAAATATTTATTAAGTGTGTTTTTTCAGTCAATGCAAGATGCCGTTCCTCACCTTCATTTCATCCGAAGAGTCAAAAATTAGGATTTAATATAGCTTTCAACAGGAATACAGCCTCTTTTCTAGATGGTTAAATACATGCGTACATGCATGTCTATTACATGTAGCATATCTGGAGTAGTAACTCACAAAATCTTATTTGACTACATCAAGATAAATACAACTTTACTTGCTGGACTGCTTCGTTAGAAACTGAACCTTTGTGGCAGAAAGTATCTCTAATCATGTTGACAACCAGCAACACTTTGCCAAAGGAACCTGCAAAGGACCTTGAAAGAAACAGAACAAAAGAATATAGATCAGTATGCTAATTCTATGCAAGATATAAATGGATTGGTGTAAACGGCTTGTAAATGAAGTAAGGAATAAGCGTACACCACAAACTTGGTATATGAAAAAAAAAAGCATACCAGAGCAGCTCTAGCGAGGGTGTGTTGGTGCTTTCCAAATTCCTGAACCTTGAGCGTGCGGCTCTAGATTGTTGGGACGGACCTGGGGTACAGTGAGTCAGTGACCATTAAAAGACTGTCGGGCGAAACTTGTTTTGACTGTAACTTTCAATCAGTTGGTAAGAATTGTGCAAATAAGATACTGTTAGAAATCTATCGACATCCTCTACAACTTTGATTTTATGGTCATATCAAAACTATCGACAGTTTAAGCCTAGTTGTCAAAGTTAGTCTTCTGTTTCCAGTACCTAATTAGCAATTGCATCAACCAGGCATCAATTATTCTAATCCATCCATCAAACCATATTCTAGGGACTATCAGAAAGTTACCTTTTGAGGCAAAAGCTTCAGCTCAAAGATGACGAATTTTGTCCTGAATCTTGGCTAACTCCTCTCCTTTCTTTTCTCCCCCATAGTCTTCTCTCTCCCTGGCTATTTCCCCTAGATGTGTAATAACAGAGGAGTAGCAGCAACCACATGGTACATGTGGTTAGCAAACTCAAAATTCACACAGAGGAGTAGCAGCAGCAGCTCACCTCTCAAGGCCCCTCTCTCTGCTACATCGCATCTGCGATCCACTTCTATAAATGTGGGTAGACAACATCACCTAATCTTGCATAATCTAAACCAAGACAACGCATCAAAGAAGACCAGGTTAGCATCAAAGGAGGGAGACAGGAGGGAAGATAGCACCATGGTCCATGGGAACCAAAATCAAGCACGGGAGGGAAGATACCACCAGGGGTGAGATTGTGGAAGTCGAGTGAGATGAGGCTGCTCGCTGGACTCGACCACCACCCCAAACCCTATCTGGATAAAGGAGGAAGGAGACCACACAATAAAAAATTAAGACCTACCGTCTCTCTCCACCCTGCGGGCGAGAGTTCGAAGCTGGACACGATCATATCTTGATGAGGCTATGGGATGCTGGCTAAAGAGCTTGACCATCTGGGGGCGTTCATAGTTTGTACAGATCGGCTCTAAGGCGTGATGGAGAAGGGGCATCTGGGATGATGGCATCGACCAGCGCGGGCATGTCGTGATGGAGAAGGGGCTCGAAGGAGACAACGAGGTCGTCGATCAGGAGCGGTGGAGGACAAGTTTGAAGAGCCGACGACGTCGCGTAGTGGATTCAGCGTGGAGGAAGGAGGCTGGCGGCGTTAACCTAGCCGCCACGGGGTAGGGCGGCGGCAGTCGGGAAACGCGAAAGGAGCATATGGAAGTGGAGGGCGTTTCTGGCGTGGGTCATGTTGGCTGGCTTTTTCCTGGAAGGAAGAATTGCCCTGGTTTTCTTACGACAGTTTTTTGGTTCGATGAAAAAAATCGATGGCGAGCGGGGGGGCGTGCGAGGGCAGGGGAGCGGACGAACGAACGAACGACGTAAGGACTCGTAGTAGCGATTGTTCAAAACCCCATCCTTAGCTAACCCATGGGCTGCACTATTAGCAGTGCGTCTAACCCATGCCACCTTCCACCTCTGGCGTGCCCCCAGCATTTGTTTGACCTCTTCAATCATTGGGCCCAGCTCGACATATCGCGCTCCTTGCTCTGCAACTTGCCAACGATTTCTTTGCTATCCATCTCAATATGTAGGCTAGTTGCACAAGTGTATCTTGATGGTTCATTGTGTATCAACGTGGATCAGCAAACCCAATTCAAAACAAGTGCACCCTGTTTTATTGATACACAATGAAACACAAAAACTTTGTAAAACATTTTGAAACAAGACAAATTTTAAAAACAACTTAAAAGGTAGCACGGATATCAAAGCAAATCATGGACGATGGGCCCATGCACGATAGAGAATCAATATCTCGAAAGGTGTGTGACAACACTTTTAGCTCAATGGTATCTTGCTGTGTAAAATTGGGGTGTGAACACTTTTTGTTTGTACCATGATTGTTAAAGTGGGGTGTGAACTCGACGATATTCAAACGCTTCATTACGAACATATACACAACAAGCGAGAGAAAAACACGTAGATTCGGTCCAGAAACCATGTGTTCACCTCGCCTGGCATGGGAGTCGAGATCACTTGTTGGCACGTACTCAACATGCCTAATTAATCCCATGAATTAAGTGGAGGCTTCTGTGCTGGGTACGCTAAGAGCATCTCTAGCAGACCCTTTATATCATGGACCTGTAAACTGAGTTTAAAGTTCGTAGAAATGCCTCGGATATGGACCGATAACAGCGACGGCAGAACAGAAACGTAAAATTTTGAAAACAGATCTTCGTGGGAGATATCGAACTACTTCAGTAGAACCGGCAGCGTTCATAGTACTTGATCATCATACAATTGTACAAAGTAGACCAGAGTATCGGCAGTCACCGTAAACCCTATTGCCAAAATTTGGCTCACCGGAGCCATCCACGTGCAGCGGTGAGGACTTCAATCGTCGCCGACAAGGAGATGAGGTCGACGTAGATGTCGTCCTACGCCTTGGCTTCGCGGCGCCATGCCTCAAGGTTGGTGCCAAAGTCCTGCACCTTCGCGAGCTCCAGCTCGAGGAGGACGTCGTCGCTCGGCTAGAGATCGACGGCACTACTGCGCCTCCTCCTCCTCCTCCAGTGCAATGCGCACGATGATGGCCCGCTCGAAGATGTCCGCCTCCGCCAGGGTGAGGAAATCTTCCGGCCCGATGACGCCACCGCCCAGCCGCACCGGCTCCGCCCCGAGCTCCCTCTTCACCGCGCGGAGCGGCGGGGGCTACCTCCGGCTCTTTTTTCACCGGCATGAGGAGCGGCGGACGGGAGCTCGACCAGCCGGCGGAACTGCCCGCGGCGGAGGAGATTCCTACGCCGGAGGACAGACGCGCCTGCCTGCGGTCGTACTCCTCCATCTCGCAGCGGAGGAGCGACGACGGCTACTCTAAACCGCGGTTCGTGTACTTCCGGGCGGCTCGCTTCTTTGCGCCGTCGGCTTTGACACACCGCTGCTGCTCGGGGTCGTGGCTACCGCCGGAGCGGTGGCCCGAGCTCCACATCCCGTGTCACATGGTGGAGTGCGACAGCGGATTCGAGTCACCAGCGGCGAGAAATCAAGAGGGGAGAGGGGGATTGATGCGGCGCGGGGATAGGGTTTCGCCTCATATACTTGCTGCAAACCCATAGATATACTGCGCGAGGGGGTGGTTTTCCTGGCCACTGTAAAATCATTTATGGGCCAGGCGACTATACAGGCTCTGATCTGGCTCAAAAAAGGGGGTCAAACCCGTGTAGTCTTCGAATTTTTACAGGTTACACGTTTTGAAGAAGTTTGCTACAGATGCTTTTTTTAGGATCAACATTGCTTTATTATTAAACATAGCTAGAAATCTCGTCTAAGATAACCTAGAGGATAGACTCCGGTGGTACAGCCCACCAAACAATACAAACCTCATCCCCTAAACTTAATTTATCTAGCTTATCAGTGGCATCATTTTCTTCTCTCTTTGTCCAAGAAACCTTCACCTGCGAAAACTGGGTTAGCAAACGCTTGATTTCCTCAATACAAGGCCCCAAGGTCGAGAGATCTTGATCATTTTTGTTGATTGCCGCTGCCACACCCAGATTGTCCAGCTCCACATGAAGCACATTTGCTTCGCTAGCTAGTTGAATAGCTCGCCGACAAGCCACCACCTCCGCCTGCTCTGCGCTCGACGCAGCATCGACAAAGAGACACGCAGCAGCCCGAAAGCCTCCATTATGGTCTCTCAAGACCACCCCTACTCCTTCCTTTCCGCGCCCTTTGGAGAAAGCTCCATCGGCGTTTGCTTTTATCCAGCCCTTCACCGACGCTTCCCACCTAGCTCTCACCACCGGCATGCGTTCAGTAGTGGATTTCTCGTGAACTTTTTGCCATTCCTCCACTAGCCGCATCACCTGCATCATTATTTCATGTGGATCTTCAATCCGCTTTCCATCCCGGGCCTCATTGCGAGCTAGCCACAGAGCGTAGACTGATTGGATCATCACTGCTCTCTCTTCCACCCCTGCATGCTCGAACCACTCGAGGAGCCATCTAGCATCTGCACTCTGGGAATCAAGCTGACACGATGGGATCACCACCGCAATTCCCTTTTCCGACTATGGTTTTTTCCAATATAGAACCGAGTGAGGATAGCCCCAGAATCTATGGTAGATCGTCTCGTTGCGTCCACATGCCGTGCAAACACTAGTGCAGAACCGGACAATAGCACCGGTTTGTAAGGCCCTTTAGTGCCGGTTTGGTAACCGGCGCTAAAATGTAGGCACTAAAGCCCCCCCCCCCTTAGTACCGGTTCAGCACGAACCGGTGCTAAAGGGCAACCACGTGGCACGAGCCAGCTTCGGGGGCAGGGAGCCCTTTAGTACCGGTTGGTGTCACCAACCGGTATTAAAATGTTGGGGGGGTTTGGGTTTATGATTTCTTTTTCATTTAATTTTGTGTTTTCCATTTAATTCTTTTTCGTTTGCTGGTATTTTACGATACTACATATTGTACACGTTATGCATATATATATATATATAATAGAATTTCTAGTAGAACCGATCATTATATATATATATATATATATATATAATTTCTCCTAATTGGTGCCTTCGGAGCCAGTGGCATTAGCCTAGCTAATTGGTGCCATCGGAGCACGATAACAATTGGAAGTGGTTCATGGGGCGGTAGCGGGTAATAGTATTCTCCTTTGAAATATATGACCTGGTCGAGCAAAAATCCCGCTATTTCCTCTTGAATTGCTTCTATGCGGTCCTGTGCTAGGAGCTTGTCCCGCACCTCTCTGAACTGTTAAGAAGGAGATCAATATGCATGTGTATTAGTTGTGTGACTAGATATCGATAATGGTGTAAAAATTGTGAATAGTGTTCTGACAATCGATATCGTACCCACTCCTGTCTTTGAGATTTGCTCCTTTCGGACGCCATCATGCGAATGTTCTCGCAAACGTAGTATGCACATAGATCATTCCCCGGCGCCTGCTTCAGGGCCTTTACGAGAATGGAATTTGATCAGATAATAATTAATCAAGCATGATAATTAAAGAGATGGCAGCTAGCTAGTACTACTTAATTACTTACCTTGGGTCGATACCATTTCAGCTTTTGTTTCCATGCGCCTGGAGTGGCCCTGATGAATTTTGCCCAAGCCCTGCCCCGCCGACAAAGAAAATGAATAAATGTGTTATTAAATAGTTGTTATCAGGAAATGACGAACTAATTAAATAGGCCGAGATATAGTTAATAATGATTGAAATTACTTGTTGACTATCCCCTTCACGATGGTGTAGTCACTTGCTTTCTTAAGTAGCGAGTCTAGTACTTCAACTGTTCCTTCATCAACTTTAATGATTAACAAGATCCAGTGAAATCTGCATGCACACACGTTTGCATGTCTTAATTAAGCGGGCATATGTAAGCAAAAACATGTAGCTAGCTAGTAGGGAAAACCGAATTTGTAGTACAAGACAGTGTGACTCACTGAAAGTTGTAAGAAAGTAGTATATCTTCATTGTATTTGAGTTTCTTGAAGAACTGTAGCATGCTTTCCTCTACACTTTTTCGTGATATGGATCTATTTTCCATGTGTATTCATTAATGGTATTTGGGTCAACGAACCCAATGCCATAGCGTCCACCTTTTTTCATTTCATAAATCTTCATCCTGCATAATATCACAGAAAAGAATATAGTGAGGATAATTACAGGTAATGATTGATCAAAATGATCACAACAGCTAGCTTGAGACTTAAATTACAGAAAGAAATCACTTACAGACAATAGCAACTGACGATAGATTTGTCGAGTGCGTCTTTATTGTATAGCTGAAATAGTTCTGAATACTCAACGGTCACAGCTTTCTCATGGTAGTACTGATCCTTCTTGACATTCACCATGAGGGACTCTCGATTGGAAATCTTGGTAATGTCCATGTACCATTGATGCAATTCATACATTCTCGTTGGGAGCTTATTGACCTCCTCTGGCTCGACCAAAGGTTGGCCCCGGGCATATTTCCGTTTTATTTCCTCCTCTCTAGTCGGAGACATGGGCTCGATATCGAGGAGTTGTCCAACAGTGATCCCGATCGATTCAGCCTGCGCAATATGCTCCTCAGTTATTACCACATCGCCCACCCCGGGAACGTTAACGGTTTGCCCACAATAATATTGGGCGCGCCTACTCTCATGTGTTGTTGGCACAACAAGCGGGGGGATTGATTGCGCCGCCTGTTCTCCCAGCTGGGGAACGGTTTTACCGCTCCTTTTGCCAGCTGATTTGCTTGAGCTCGAGCTCGTCTCCTTCTGTAGACGTGCTCGATTTAACTTCCTGAGGTGGCGCTCATAGTATGTGTCAACAGGCTTGGGAGCTGGTGGTCTAGCCATACGAATGAAGTGGTCAATCTTTTCCACAGGCACTTTCTCCCTTGGCGGCGGTGGCGGTTTCGGTGCAAAATGGGCTTCCACCTCGGCCTTCGATATGGCTACGTTTTCCTCCTCGGACTTGTTGTAAGGCCTCTGCTGAAGAGGCGCGAGGCTTCGACCATATTGAAATCGCTTGCCTCCGCCTGTACCTGCAGTACTACCTCGACTTGTACTGCTACGCACCATAGCTGAGGCGGCTCTCTTCCGTGATTGTTGAGGCGGCGAAAACGGCTGACGTGGCTGAGTTGGAGGAGGAGGAGTGGCCTGAAGTTGTGCCGGACTTGGAGGAGGAGTGGCCTGAAGCTGTGCCGGACTTGGAGGAATGGCCTGAAGCTGTGCCGGACTTGGAGGAGGAGTGGCCTGACGCTTTGCCGGACTTGGAGGAGGAGTGGCCTGAAGCTGTGCCGGTCTTGGAGGAGAAGTGGCCTGACGCGTTGGTGGACTTGGAGGAGCGGGAGTCTGCTGACTCGGTGGCGGACTGTGACGAGGAGTCGGATGACGCGGTGTCGGTGGCCTTCGAAAGATGATGCAATCCTTTCTCCATAGGATGGTACGATGGTTGGCCTCTCCTAGTGTGTGCTCATCGTCACCTCCAGGAATGTCAAGCTCTAGCCCCGAATATTGGTCCACCACCTCATCAACCAAGACACGAGCATAGCCCGCTAGAATCGGGTTGCAATGGAAGGTTGCCTCGGGGGGATTTGTAAAAGCAAGGGCGTCTGCCACCTTCATGGATATGTTCTTCATTTTGAAGTGTAGCTCGCAGTTAGTGTTCTCCATGATGTCATCCACTGGGTAGCTATCCAGCAATGCGTTGCCCGGGGCAGAACCCACGCTGCTTCTCGGCATGGATGGGACGGTGCTATCCATTGGTGGATCATCCGCTAGCTACTGAGACCCCTTTTGCTGGCTAAGTGAGTCGATCTGCTCCTGCTGCCGCTGGAATTTGATTGCCAAGTCCATGTGCGCTGATTCTAGGCCTTGAAGGCGTTCATAGTCTAGCTACCTCTGCTCCTCCTCCATCTTCCTCTTCTTCTCCTCCGCAATCTTCTTTCTCGCACGGGTTTTGTAGTCTGCGTTCCAGTCTGAAAACCCCTCATACCACGGAATAGCGCCCATGCCTCGTGTTCTTCCCGGGTGTTCCGGATTTCCCAGGGCACGCGTAAGCTCATCGTTCTCTCTGTTGGGCTCGAACAACCCCGATCGAGCATCTTCTATTGCAACAAGTAGCTTATCTTCGGCTCCGTCCAGACATGCCTTCTTCGAAACTTTGCCTGTCTTCGGGTCCAACTCCACTCCATGCGCATAGAACCAAGTCCTGCACCTGGGGGGCCAGCTCAATGTTTCTGGAGTGACACATGCATCCAACATCTCTTTCTCAGACTTATCCCACTTAAGCATTCCCACCGCATAGCCACCTGGCCCCAGCTTATGGAACTTATCCTTTTTTGCGGCATTGGCCTTGTTTATTCTGGACCGTTTCTTAGATAATTCCGAATCCTTGAATTTCACGAAATCGTCCCAATGAGCACTTTGCTTCTCTAGTGTTCCCTCGAATACTGGAGTCTTCCTTCCTCCCTTGACGTACTTGGCCCATTCACGAATCTTGTGGTTCTTGAATGCAACCGTCATCTTCCTAAGAGCAGCGCCTTGACTTTCTCCACATCTGCATCTGTGAAATGATCTGGTAGGGTGAAATGTTGAAGGAAATATGCCCTACAGGCAATAATAAAGTTATTATTTATTTCCTTATATCATGATAAAAGTTTATTATTCATGCTAGAATTGTATTAACCGGAAACATAATACATGTGTGAATACATAGACAAACAGAGTGTCACTAGTATGCCTCTACTTGACTAGCTCGTTGATCAAAGATGGTTATGTTTCCTAACCATGGACAAAGAGTTGTTATTTGATTAGCAGGATCACATCATTAGTTGAATGATCTGATTGACATGACCCATTCCATTAGCTTAGCACCCGATCGTTTAGTATGTTGCTATTGCTTTCTTCATGACTTATACATGTTCCTATGACTATGAGATTATGCAACTCCCGTTTGCCAGAGGAACACTTTGTGTGCTACCAAACGTCACAACGTAACTGGGTGATTATAAAGGAGCTCTACAGGTGTCTCCAAAGGTACATGTTGGGTTGGCGTATTTCGAGATTAGGATTTGTCACTCCGATTGTCGGAGAGGTATCTCTGGGCCCTCTAGGTAATGCACATCACTTAAGCCTTGCAAGCATTGCAACTAATGATTTAGTTGCGGGATGATGTATTACAGAACGAGTAAAGAGACTTGCCAGTAACGAGATTGAACTAGGTATAGGATACCGACGATCGAATCTCGGGCAAGTAACATACCGATGACAAAGGGAACAACGTATGTTGTTATGCGGTCTGACCGATAAAAGATCTTCGTAGAATATGTAGGAGCCAATATGAGCATCCAGGTTCCGCTATTGGTTATTGACCGGAGACGTGTCTCGGTCATGTCTACATTGTTCTCGAACCCGTAGGGTCCGCACGCTTAAGGTTACGATGACAGTTATATTATGAGTTTATGCATTTTGATGTACCGAAGGTTATTCGGAGTCCCGGATGTGATCACGGACATGACGAGGAGTCTCGAAATGGTCGAGACATAAAGATTGATATATTGGAAGCCTATGTTTGGATATCGGAAGTGTTCCGGGTGAAATCGGGATTTTACCGGATTACCGGGAGGTTACCGGAACCCCCCGGGAGGTATATGGGCCTTAGTGGGCCTTAGTGGAAGAGAGGAGAGGTGGCCATAGATGGGCCACGCGCCCCTCCCCCCCTTGGTCCGAATAGGACAAGGAGAGGGGGCCGGCCCCCCTTCCTCCTCTCTCTCCTCTTTTCCCCCCTCCGCGAATCCTATTCCGACTAGGAAAGGGGGAGTGCTACTCCCAGAGGGAGTAGGACTCCTCCTGGCGCGCCTCCTCTTGGCCGGCCAGCCCCCCCTCCCTTGAGCCTTTATATACGGAGGCAGGGGCACCCCTAGAGACACAAGTTGATCCACGTGATCATATTCTTAGCCGTGTGTGGTGCCCCCTTCCTCCATAGTCCTCGATAATATTATAGCGGTGCTTAGGCGAAGCCCTGCGACAGTAGTACATCAAGATCGTCACCACGCCGTCGTGCTGACGTAAATCTTCCCCGACACTTTGCTGGATCGGAGTCCGGGGATCGTCATCGAGCTGAACGTGTGCTAGAACTCGGAGGTGCCGTAGTTTCGGTGCTTGATCGGTCGGGCCGTGAAGACGTACGACTACATCAACCAAGTTAACGCTTCCGTTGTCGATCTACACGGGTACGTAGATCACACTCTCCCCCTCTCGTTGCTATGCATCACCATGATCTTGCGTGTGCGTAGGATTTTTTTTTGAAATTACTACGTTCCCCAACAGTGGCATCCGAGCCTAGGTTTTATATGTTGATGTTATATGCACAAGTAGAACACAAGTGAGTTGTGGGCGATATAAGTCATACTGCTTACCAGCATGTCATACTTTGGTTCGGCGGTATTGTTGGACGAAGCGGCCCGGACCGACATTACGCGTACGCTTACGCGAGACCGGTTCTCCCGACGTGCTTTGCACATAGGTGGCTTGCGGGTGACAGTTTCTCCAACTTTAGTTGAACCGAGTGTGGCTATGCCCGGTCCTTGTGAAGGTTAAAACAGCACCAACTTGACAAACTATCGTTGTGGTTTTGATGCGTAGGTAAGATTGGTTCTTTCTTAAGCCCGTAGCAGCCACGTAAAACATGCAACAACAAAGTAGAGGACGTCTAACTTGTTTTTGCAGGGCATGTTGTGATGTGATATGGTCAAGACATGATGCTAAATTTTATTGTATGAGATGATCATGTTTTGTAACGGAGTTATCGGCAACTGGCAGGAGCCATATGGTTGTCGCTTTATTATATGCAATGCAATCGCGCTGTAATGCTTTACTTTATCACTAAGCGGTAGCGATAGTCGTGGAAGCATAAGATTGGCGAGACAACAACGATGCTACGATGGAGATCAAGGTGTCGCGCCGGTGATGATGGTGATCATGACGGTGCTTCGGAGATGGAGATCACAAGCACAAGATGATGATGGCCATATCATATCACTTATATTGATTGCATGTGATGTTTATCTTTTATGCATCTTATCTTGCTTTGATTGACAGTAGCATTATAAGATGATCTCTCACTAAATTATGAAGAAGTGTTCTCCCTGAGTATGCACCGTTGTGAAAGTTCTTCGTGCTGAGACACCACGTGATGATCGGGTATGATAGGCTCTACGTTCAAATACAACGGGTGCAAAACAGTTGCACACGCAGAATACTCAGGTTATACTTGACGAGCCAAGCATATACAGATATGGCCTCGGAACACGGAGACCGAAAGGTCGAGCGTGAATCATATAGTAGATATGATCAACATAGTGATGTTCACCAATGAAACTACTCCATCTCACGTGATGATCGGACATGGTTTAGTTGATTTGGATCACGTAATCACTTAGAGGATTAGAGGGATGTCTATCTAAGTGGGAGTTCTTTAAGTAATATGATTAATTGAACCTAAATTTATCATGAACTTAGTACCTGATAGTATCTTGCTTGTTTATGTATGATTGTAGATAAATGGCCCGTGCTGTTGTTCCGTTGAATTTTTAATGCGTTCCTTGAGAAAGCAAAGTTGTAAGATGATGGTAGCAATTACACGGACTGGGTCCGTAACTTGAGAATTATCCTCATTCCTGCACAGAAGAATTACGTCCTGGAAGCACCACTGGGTGCCAGGCCTGCTGCTGGAGCAACACCAGATGTTATGGACGTCTGGCAGAGCAAAGCTGATGACTACTCGATAGTTCAGTGTGCCATGCTTTACGGCTTAGAACCGGGACTTCAACGACGTTTTGAACGTCATGGAGCATATGAGATGTTTCAGGAGTTGAAGTTAATATTTCAAGCAAATGCCTGGATTGAGAGATATTAAGTCTCCAATAAGTTCTATAGCTGCAAGATGGAGGAGAATAGTTCTGTCAGTGAGCATATACTCAAAATGTCTGGGTATAATAATCACTTGATTCAAATGGGAGTTAATCTTCCAGATGATTGCGTCATTGACAGAATTCTCCAATCACTGCCACCAAGCTACAATAGCTTCGTGATGAACTATAATATGCAAGGGATGAATAAGACTATTCCTGAGCTCTTCGCAATGCTGAAAGCTGCGGAGGTAGAAATCAAAAAGGAGCATCAAGTGTTGATGGTCAACAAGACCACTAGTTTCAAGAAAAAGGGCAAAGGGAAGAAGAAGGGGAACTTCAAGAAGAACAGCAAGCAAGTTGCTGCTCAAGAGAAGAAACCCAAGTCTGGACCTAAGCCTGAAACTGAGTGCTTCTACTACAAGCAGACTGGTCACTGGAAGCGGAACTGCCCCAAGTATTTGGCGGATAAGAAGGATGGCAAGGTGAACAAAGGTATATGTGATATACATGTTACTGATGTGTACCTTACTAATGCTCGCAGTAGCACCTGGGTATTTGATACTGGTTCTGTTGCTAATATTTGCAACTCGAAACAGGGACTGCGAATTAAGCGAAGATTGGCTAAGGACGAGGTGACGATGCGCGTGGGAAACGGTTCCAAAGTCGATGTAATCGCGGTCGGCATGCTACCTCTACATCTACCTTCGGGATTAATATTAGGCCTAAATAATTGTTATTTGGTGCCAGCGTTAAGCATGAACATTATATCTGGATCTTGTTTGATGCGAGACGGTTATTCATTTAAATCAGAGAATAATGGTTGTTCTATTTATATGAGTAATATCTTTTATGGTCATGCACCCTTGAAGAGTGGTCTATTCTTATTGAATCTTGATAGTAGTAACACACATATTCATAATGTTGAAGCCAAAAGATGCAGAGTTGATAATGATAGTGCAACTTATTTGTGGCACTGCCGTTTAGGTCATATCGGTGTAAAGCGCATGAAGAAACTCCATACTGATGGACTTTTGGAACCACTTGATTATGAATCACTTGGTACTTGCGAACCGTGCCTCATGGGCAAGATGACTAAAACGCCGTTCTCCGGTACTATGGAGAGAGCAACAGATTTGTTGGAAATCATACATACAGATGTATGTGGTCTGATGAATATTGAGGCTCGTGGTGGATATCGTTATTTTCTCACCTTCACAGATGACTTAAGCAGATATGGGTATATCTACTTAATGAAACATAAGTCTGAAACGTTTGAAAAGTTCAAAAAATTTCAGAGTGAAGTTGAAAATCATCGTAACAAAAAAATAAAGTTTCTACGATCTGATCGTGGAGGAGAATATTTGAGTTACGAGTTTGGTGTACATTTAAAACAATGCGGAATAGTTTCGCAACTCACGCCAACTGGAACACCACAGCGTAATGGTGTGTCCAAACGTCGTAATCATACTTTACTAGATATGGTGCGATCTATGATGTCTCTTACTGATTTACCGCTATCGTTTTGGGGTTATGCTTTGGAGACGGCCGCATTCACGTTAAATAGGGCACCATCAAAATCCGTTGAGACGACGCATTATGAACTATGGTTTGGCAAGAAACCAAAGTTGTCGTTTCTGAAAGTTTGGGGCTGCGATGCTTATGTGAAAAAGCTTCAACCTGATAAGCTCGAACCCAAATCGGAGAAATGTGTCTTCATAGGATATCCAAAGGAGACTATTGGATACATCTTCTATCACAGATCCGAAGGCAAGACTTTTGTTGCTAAGTTCGGAAACTTTCTAGAGAAGGAGTTTCTCTTGAAAGAAGTGAGTGGGAGGAAAGTAGAACTTGACAAGGTAACTGTACCTACTCCCTTATTGGAAAGTAGTGCATCACAGAAAACTGTTTCTGTGACACCTACACCAATTAGTGAGGAAGCTAATGATAATGATCATGAAACTTCAGAACAAGATACTACTGAACCTCGTAGATCAAGCAGAGTGAGATCCGCGCCAGAGTGGTACGGTAATCCAGTTCTGGAAGTCATGCTACTAGATCATGAAGAACCTACGAACTATGAAGAAGCGATGGTGAGCCCAGATTCTGCAAAATGGCTTGAAGCCATGAAATCTGAGATGGGATCCATGTATGAGAACAAAGTGTGGACTTTGGTTGACTTGCCCAATGATCGGCAAGCAATTGAGAATAAATGGATCTTCAAGAAGAAGACTGACGCCGACGGTAATATTACTGTTTACAAAGCTCGACTTGTCGCAAAAGGGTTTCGGCAAGTTCAAGGGGTTGACTAAGATGAGACCTTCTCACCCATAGCGATGCTTAAGTCTGTCCGAATCATGTTAGCAATTGCCGCATTTTATGATTATGAAATTTGGCAAATGGATGTCAAAACTGCATTCCTGAATGGATTTCTGAAAGAAGAGTTGTATATGAGGCAACCGGAAGGTTTTGTCGATCCAAAGGGAGCTAACAAAGTGTGCAAGCTCCAGCGATCCATTTATGGACTGGTGCAAGCCTTTCGGAGTTGGAATAAACGCTTTGATAGTGTGATTAAAGTATTTGGTTTTATACAGACTTTTGGAGAAGTCTGTATTTACAAGAAAGTGAGTGGGAGCTCTGTAGCATTTCTGATATTATATGTGGATGACATATTACTGATTGGAAATGATATAGAATTTCTGGATAGCATAAATGCATACTTGAATAAGAGTTTTTCAATGAAAGACCTCGGTGAAGCTGCTTACATATTAGGCATAAAGATCTATAGAGATAGATCAAGACGTTTAATTGGACTTTCACAAAGCACATACCTTGACAAGATTTTGAAGAAGTTCAAAATGGATCAAGCAAAGAAAGGGTTCTTGCATGTGTTAAAAGGTGTGAAATTGAGTCAGACTCAATGCCCGACCACTGCAGAAGATAGAGAGAAAATGAAAGATGTTCCCTATGCTTCAGCCATAGGCTCTATCATGTATGCAATGCTGTGTACCAGACCTGATGTGTGCCTTGCTATAAGTCTAGCAGGGAGGTACCAAAGTAATCCAGGAGTGGGTCACTGGATAGCGGTCAAGAACATCCTGAAGTACCTGAAAAGGACTAAGGATATGTTTCTCGTATATGGAGGTGACAAAGAGCTCATCGTAAACGGTTATGTTGATGCAAGCTTTGACACTGATCCGGACGATTCTAAATCGCAAACCGGATACGTGTTTACATTAAACGGTGGAGCTGTCAGTAGATGCAGTTCTAAACAGAGCGTCGTGGCGGGATCTACGTGTGAAGCGGAATACATAGCTGCTTCGGAAGCAGCGAATGAAGGAGTCTGGATGAAGGAGTTCATATCCGATCTAGGTGTCATACCTAGTGCATCGGGTCCAATGAAAATCTTTTGTGACAATACTGGTGCAATTGCCTTGGCAAAGGAATCCAGATTTCACAAGAGAACCAAGCACATCAAGAGACGCTTCAATTCCATCCGAGATCTAGTCCATGTGGGAGACATAGAGATTTGCAAGATACATACGGATCTGAATATTGCAGACCCGTTGACTAAGCCTCTTCCACGAGCAAAACATGATCAGCACCAAGGCTCCATGGGTGTTAGAATCATTACTGTGTAATCTAGATTATTGACTCTAGTGCAAGTGGGAGACTGAAGGAAATATGCCCTAGAGGCAATAATAAAGTTATTATTTATTTCCTTATATCATGATAAAAGTTTATTATTCATGCTAGAATTGTATTAACCGAAAACATAATACATGTGTGAATACATAGACAAACATAGTGTCACTAGTATGCCTCTACTTGACTAGCTCGTTGATCAAAGATGGTTATGTTTCCTAACCATGGACAAAGAGTTGTTATTTGATTAACGGGATCACATCATTAGTTGAATGATCTGATTGACATGACCCATTCCATTAGCTTAGCACCCGATCGTTTAGTATGTTGCTATTGCTTTCTTCATGACTTATACATGTTCCTATGACTATGAGATTATGCAACTCCCGTTTGCCAGAGGAACACTTTGTGTGCTACCAAACGTCACAACGTAACTGGGTGATTATAAAGGAGCTCTACAGGTGTCTCCAAAGGTACATGTTGGGTTGGCGTATTTCGAGATTAGGATTTGTCACTCCGATTGTCGGAGAGGTATCTCTGGGCCCTCTAGGTAATGCACATCACTTAAGCCTTGCAAGCATTGCAACTAATGATTTAGTTGCGGGATGATGTATTACAGAACGAGTAAAGAGACTTGCCAGTAACGAGATTGAACTAGGTATAGGATACCGACGATCGAATCTCGGGCAAGTAACATACCGATGACAAAGGGAACAACGTATGTTGTTATGCGGTCTGACCGATAAAAGATCTTCGTAGAATATGTAGGAGCCGATATGAGCATCCAGGTTCCGCTATTGGTTATTGACCGGAGACGTGTCTCGGTCATGTCTACATTGTTCTCGAACCCGTAGGGTCCGCACGCTTAAGGTTACGATGACAGTTATATTATGAGTTTATGCATTTTGATGTACCGAAGGTTATTCGGAGTCCCGGATGTGATCACGGACATGACGAGGAGTCTCGAAATGGTCGAGACATAAAGATTGATATATTGGAAGCCATTAAATCTTGGGCAAAATGTGTGATGAGCTTGAGAGGAAGAGGGAAAAGAACAGAGCGGAGAGGGGAAAGGGAAAGAACAGAGCGAGCTCGGGTGGACGAAGGGTCTATGTAGGACGACCTTTAGTACCGGTTCGTGATACGACCCGGTACTAAAGGTGTTGGAGGGGCCCCGGACTGACAACATCCTGCCACCACTCACTTTAGTACCGGTTCGTGGCACGAACCAGTGCTAAAGGTTCGCCACGAACCGGTACTAATGAGAGCGGCCCGGCTAGCTGATGGAACCGGCACTAATGTACACATTAGTGCCGGCTCAAATTCAAACCGGCACTAATGTGCTTCACGTTTGACCCTTTTTCTACTAGTGAAACAACTCCCGCCTTGATTCTTCGACGATGTAGTTCGTGTCCAACAGCTAAACCATTGGGAAGGAAACGCCACATGTGAATCTTTGCCTTTCCCGTGGCCAAAGTGTCCCACACGGCCATCCAACTCTTATGTTGGTTCATAGATGATGAAGACCCATGCCCGCCTGTTCTTGCCCTGTTCTGAGATATACGCAAGTGATACGCCGAGCGAATTGTGAAGTGTCCGTCTTTGGTGAAATTGCACGCTAAATGATCATCCGTGCTCGAGCCACCGATGGTGATCTGCTTTATATTTGTTGCGTCCTCCTGTGAGAACGTCGAATCCAGCAGCTGCTCATTCCATCGCAAACCTGATTGATCGAGAAGGTGGCAAGCCTTAGTGACTCCTGGGACAAACTCAGCACCCAGTGGTGTTAACCTGCCGTTCCTTGGTATCCACTGGTCGTGGTGTATGTTTATCTTAGAGCCGTCTCCCACGCGCCAAACCAGGCCCGCTCTAAGCAGGTCCCAACCATGGAGAATACTTCTGAATGTGTAGGAGCCGCCATTAGGGCACGTTGCATTCATGACCCCCAATCCCTCCCCCCCCGCTGAAATATCTTGCTTCCAATACCCGCGCATATAGCGAGGAAGGAGCTCTCAAAATCCGCCAAGCTTACTTGGCAAGTAACGCTTGGTTAAAAGCCTCGGCGTCTCTAAAGCCCATGCCTCCTTCCTTCTTCACTGCACACATTTTATCCTAGGCAATCCAATGCACTTTACGCTCACCATTAACTGCCCCCATCAGAATTTTGAAGAGATAGATGTCAGGTTCTGGCACATCTTCTTTGTGAGGAGAAAAAAGCTCATAGTAAACGTTGGAGTAGCTTTGAAGCCCCGACCTAACAGATAGCTAATGTCTTGCCTGATCGGGGGCCGGAGCTGACGCGTGCAAGCTGCGAGGTTGGGCTGCACGGACTACCCCAGGTTGGCAGGGCAGCAGGGGTGGTGCACACCGATCTCTCCTCGTCTCGGTGTCATGTCACGCGCAGCAACACACACGAGCACATCCATTGCGCCATTGCGGTCCCATCCCTGCAGTTTGCGCCAACCCCAAAGCCCCAAGGGCCAGCGCTATATATTGTCCCCGCCCCATCCCGCTCTTCCACTCCACCACCACCCACATCACAAAGCTCGCAACCAAGTCTCGCGACCAGAGACCTAGCAGGCGGCAGCAGCAGCAGCTCGTCGGGGCAAAGCAAGCCAAGGCAAGATGTGCAACGTCATCATGATCCCGTCGAGAGTAACTGATTCAAGAAATTAATTATGTGCAACTCCTTGCCGGGAGTCATACGAGTAAATTAATTACTACTCCCTCCGTCCCATAATATAAGAACGTTTTTATATTATGGAACGGAGGGAGTAATAAAGATGGATTGCTTGTTTTGGTGTACATTCAATTGGTCATCAATTGTGATTCGTGCATGTCTTCGTCATGTTGATGTGGCGAGACTTGTCTTGGCCATTAATCATTACTCCTAGTTTTTTGTTTGTTGCATAAATCAATCATTAGCCTATGCTTATAGTAAGATAAAGACACTGCTTTCGTTAATGAAATCCGGGGTCGTGCTCTCTCTTTAGAAAAACTTTGTCCTAATGGCCTTACTGGCAGTCACATCCAAAAGCTTGCGTAGATATTGTTTGGGGGTGCAATTCACTCAAATACAACATTCACACTACTGCATCAAAACCTTGAAGATAAGCAAACCGAGTACAACTCAGTTGATCAGGTTCTGTGTAGTGGAACCTATCCACCCGGTGTCAAGCCATCGATGCTCGTAGTTTTGTGGATTTATTCCATGATTTAGCAATTTTATTATTGTCATGGCAAGCAACGTGTCGGATTTGATAATTTTGCCAACTTAAGATGCTCATATAGATGCCTTCATAGACTTGTCGTATGTATGTGCATGTGAGCGTCTACCCTTGCACTGTCTTTCACATTTTTTTTAAAATACTCTAGTGTGGTATACCAATAACGGCATCAAAGCCTTGAAATTATACTAATTACAGTATTTAATTATGAAAAAAATCTTAATACAAGATGTGCTTGCTACCCGGTAACAGACCATTTTCGCCTGTTACGGTCAATTTCTCTTTATCACCACCTGATCACTTGATCACCATGTTTTCCGACTTCTTTCTGCTAAATCAATGAAGCCGGTGTTTAAGCCAGTTCTTTCAAAAAAAAAGAAACTTGCGTTCTTTGAACTCACGCCCTCATCAAAACATGGCTACGGCCGGTGATTAGACAAAATTAGGTCTTTTTTGGTTCATAGGATAGGATTATCGTAGGAATAGGAATCTTGTAGGAAATAAGATGACATGTATCTCAAATTCTATGAGTAGGAATAGGAAACAAGATGTCATTTGGTTGATACCAAAGAAATTTTTTCATTGAGTCTAGACTCATTTTTATTTTTCTATGAAATGTGGAGGATAGGAACCAATCCTATGTAGGAATAGGAATCCATTCCTATGAACCAAAGAGCTCTAAAGAAAAAAATTCTATAAAAATCCTATCCTGTAGAATTCCTATGAAATTCCTTCAAACCAAAGGAGGCGTTACTATTTTTTACACGGTACATACGCAGACGCTCAAATCATCGCATACGTCTATGTAGTCGATGGCAGCGTTTGTTCTCACTGAACGAACATCACCGAAAAGACTAAAATAAATCTAAAAATGTAAATACCAGTGTCAAGTCTAAGACTTGAACTCTGATGTGTTGGTTCCAACAAAAAGAAGCTAACCATCCGAGTTAGGCTCAGTTTACAGTGTCAATTGGTCACGCTAGTACGACAATACATTGCTTCATGCTGATGGAGTTAGAGCATCTACATCCAGATTTTACAAATTTGATCCCCTATGTGCACACACGTGTTCGCGGACAGCGTATGGTCACCCATTATTTTTCCACGTACACAGCCGTCTTCCTCATATTCGAGCATCCAAGTCCATGCAACTTCATTCAAGGTGATCAAATTAAACATAGCATAGATTGGACATAGCATAGCAAGTTCTCACAAAAGAAGATTGGTCATAGCTTTCTAAGAATAGTTCATAGCATTTCACAAAAAATATGTCGTTGTTTCGGGTTATGGGCTGGGTTTAAGAGGAGCCGGACTGTCCAGACATATGGACAAGGTTTGAGGATCCGGCTGGGTACGTATTTTCAGTCCGGTCAGCGTTCAGACGGTCCGCCCGGGCAGCTAGTGTCTCCTCTTCTAGATGCTCTTAATTTAGCTAGCCGCAAGGCTTGCTTGCACACCCGCGCGGCGAGCAGTGGACAGGTGGACATGTTTTTTTGGCGGTTTTGTGCGTGCAAGCCGCACATTACCTGCAGATTAGGAACTTGTGCACGTGCTCCTGGCAAGTAAAACAAGACATGCAACGGCGAGCATGCAACGGCGAGCAAGTAAAACAAGATATCGCTGCTCAGCCCAATCTTTAAGGCGTTTTCTTGTCAGACAAAACAGGAGAAAGCGCATGGGTGAAACCACGCAGGATCTGAGGATGCCCCCCCTCCTTCACGCGCGTGCGTGCAGAGATAAAACAGGAAGGGAACCGCGTGCTCCATTTACATTACAACTTGGATGTGCAACATACGGAAATCGGGTTCACTTGCAGGCACAATCGATCTCGACATGGTTGATTAATCACGTGGATTAGGGGGGCGTCTTTGTTGTGGATGCACGAAGAGATCGCTCATGTCGTGCCTGGTCGGGGGCAGGAGCCGACGCGTGCACGCTGCGGTGCGCTGGGTTGGGCTGCACGGACTACCCCAGGTTGGCGCATCAATCTTTGGATTCAGGGTTCAGTAGCACCTCGAGCCGAATCTGGATGCCGATCTCGTCACGGTGTCGTGTCGCGCGGAGCAACACAAAGACTAGCACCCACTGATCGCGCTGCCATCCCTGCAGTTTGCGCCAACCCACAAGGCACTGACCCCTATCCCCAGGTTGTATATATCGACGTCCCGACTTCCACTCCACCACCCAGAACACACAGTTCCATCCCAACCAAGTCTCCAAGTCCCCAACCAGAGAGGCAGAGAGCTAGCAGCAGCAGCAGCAGCAAGCGAACAAGTTCCATAACTCGTCGGGGCAACGCAAGACAAGGCAGCATGTGCAACGTCATCACGATCCCGTCGGTCGCCTGGCTGCGCCGCGCCGTGCGCCGGTGGCGCGCCCGCCGCTCCGCCTCCGCGCCGGTGCCGGCGGGGCACGTGGCGGTCTGCGCGGAGGGCGCGCGGTTCATGGTGCGGCTGGCGCACCTCAGCCACCCGGCCTTCCTGGAGCTGCTCCGGCAGGCGGAGGAGGAGTACGGCTTCCGGTCCGGCGCCTCCGGCCCCGTCGCGCTCCCCTGCGACGAGGCCCGCCTCCGCGACGTCCTCCGCCGCGTCTCTTCCTCGTGCGACTCAGAGGAGCCGCGCCGCCCCTTCTGCCGCCGCCGTGCCGACTCGCGGCCGCTGCTGCAGGCGGTGGCCGTGGAGAAGCTCTTCTTGTGAGCGATCGACCTACCCCGCGCGCCCCGCGGCACCAAACGATCGAGCAACGCAGCGCCCAATTTCTGCGCGCCAAAGCAGCAGCAACAGCTGGCGACAGACCCGGTACTCCGGGCGCTGGAAAAAGACGAAGGCCCTCAAGACCGTTCGGGCCGGCGTGGCGGCGTGCTCCCGCGCCCAGCGTGATGCCGGCCGGCGATCGGACGCGTACTGGAGCTAGGCAGTACAGTATGTGATGGTGATGGTAGTAACTGACTGAAGAAGGCGACGATTTTTTGGATTGTTTTCTCTGTGTAATAACCATTCTACTCGTCTGTGCAACTACTTGCCGAGGCATACGAGTAAATTAATTAGTAAATTGGTTGTTCTTCCTGTACATGCAATTTGACAATTTATGGTCGTTTGTGATTCATTCATGTCTTCGTCGTGTTGATGTAGTAGTGTAACTTGTCTTGGACATCAATTACAGTTTTGCTAAAGCACATCTAAATGTGTCATAAGTATTGCACATCTAAGTCCTATATCACTGATCTTACATTGAGATTCGTGTGGATATTTTTTTCCTTTTTTCTCTTTCTCTTTATACTTAATTCACTCATTTAGATGTGCAATAACTAGATGACATCTAGGTATGCCCTAAACACACCCAATCAATTATTAGCTTTTATATTGCAAACATTAATCATTAGCCTAAGCTTAAGATAAAGACATTGGTTTCGTTATAAAATAAAAAGTTCTCTTAGAAAAAACTTTAGCCTTTATTCCCTACTCACAGTGCCATCCAAAAGCTTGTGCTGATATTGTGTAAGGGGTGTGATACACGCAAATACTACATTCACCATGGTATCGAAACCCTCAAGATACGCAACCCGAGCGTATCTCGGTTAGTCAAGTTTGTTGTGATGGACTTAACATGAGTGCTTGCACTTTTTCGAGTTTATACTACTCCCTCCGTCCCATAATGTAGGACATTTTTTGACACTAATGTAATGTCAAAAAACGTTTTACATTATGGGACGGAGGGAGTAGAATTTAATGGCTTTATCTCCGAGTGGTAAATAACGTGTACCTGCTGGTTTAGTCTATCGAATATGGTAAATCTATAAATCCACGCGCTTGTTATCTTGAGATTTTAGCTTGAAAGCCTACAAGTGTCACTCTAGTAGGACTCGTGACAGGCCTGTTAGTACTATTAGTAAGTAATACAATGCTCCATGCCGATAGTGCTAATTATCTACTCCCTCCGTTTTTAAATATAAGTCTTTGTAGAGATATTACTATGGACAGCATACGAAGCAAAATGAGTGAATCTACACTTTAAAATGCATCTAGAGGCATCCGTATGTGGTTTATAGTGAAATCTTTAAAAAGACTTATATTTAAGAACGGAGGGAGTACAAGGTTTGCTTGCACGGTCGCGCCACGGTGCCCGCGGCGAGCAGCGGACAGGTGGACTGATGTTTTTTTGGCAGTTTCGTGTGGGCAATCCAAACGAACCCACACATTACATGTTGATTAGGAACGCCTGCACATGCTCATGGCAAGTAAAACAGGGCATGCAACGGCGAGCATGTACTACGCCAGATCCTGAACCTCTCTTCTCCTGTAGCCTGTAGGGCGACCAGGTGACTTGACTGAACGAATAAGGTTCAGATCCACACACAAACCGGCCATGTATATTCTTAATTTCCTATGGACCGATCTGGTTCTTAGGTCGAGCAAACGAGGCCTCTCCACGTCGTGAGGTAATCTGGTGGAGGAGCACAAAAAGAAAGTGTTCGCCGGACAAGAGACATGCGGAGTTCGTTTGTTTCACATGCCTGTGCATGCAGATATCGCTCATTCTCACTGCATCAGCCCAATCTTGTGTTGCCGGAGATTTCCTTTTGTCGGAGCTCGGGTGAAGCCACTCAGGGTCTGAGGATTCTGACACTTACGCGGCTCCCTGTCCCCCCTCCTTCACGCGCGTGCATGGCGAGTAGTAAAACAGGACAAAAGAACAGGCGTGTCAGACGACAAACCTCCTGCAGGGTTGCATCCAGCGACAGCAACCGTGAGACTCTGCTCGTGCGCACGACGTCTCAGCAACCAACCGTAAAACTATATCGTGGCCTCCGGCGACCGGCGGGCAGGCACGCACGTACGTGTCACGGCGCGGGGCCGTCGCACATGCGGGAATCTGCGCGGCGGGGGCGACGACGATGGCGTCCCGTGGACTCATCGACTGTTCCAACCCAACTCACCCTTCCGGCCCCGGGATCACATCATCTAAAGGCATTTCCAGCCGTTGTGCTCCCTAGAAGGCGTTTTTTCGGCCTTCTGGAAAGGCACCGGTAAATTTTTTACATTGAGGATAAAAAAAATTCCAGCCCCCCCCCCCTCCCCCACCCAACCGACGAACGCACTGCACACACATCCACCGAGCTCGAGCGCCGCCGCCCCGTCCGCGTGCCCTGACGACGCCCGCTGGCTGCCTCGCCTCCGGTCGCGAGGACGGCGCCCAGCCGCGCTTCCCAACGGCGGCCTCGGCGCGCCCCTGGACCTGGAGCGGGCGTCGCGCGACGACTGCCTCGCCGGGCAGGTAGGTCGTGGTCCTCGACGTGCCAGGCGAACCAACTGAAGAGCATGCCGACGTAGAGCATGGGCGTGGTGACCCCGGGCACCTCGTGGCTGCTGCCTGTACGCCCGGCGAGGGCGCCTCGGCCGTCGAGTGCGCCGGCGGAGACGGCCACTGCAAGGACGAAGAAGACGAGCCCCTCCCCGCCCTGGCCATGCACGCCCCGTCCTTCCAGCAGTGCGTCCCCGCCGCCTCCGCTGGCCGCTGCTGCCCCGCCCGCTATGTCCGCCGCTACTCGCGCCCGCACCCTGCTGCTCGCGCCCGTGGCCGTGCCCGCTCGCGCCCGTGCCTGACCGCGCGCGCCCTCCCTGACCGTCGCAGACGAGGATGGAGAGGAGGAGGCAGCAGAGGGCCGTGCGGGCGAGCGGGAGGGGACCCGGGGGCGGCGGCGGGGGCGAGAAGGCGAGGCGGGGCGGAGGAGGCGGGTCGGCGAGGAGGCGGGGCAGCGAGCTCTGTCGAGAGAGCTGCGGCGGGAGGGGGAAAAAGGAGGAGGCGGGGCAGATTTTTTGCATGCATGCGTGGTCCCTAGCAGAGAAAGGAGAGAGAGAAAGAGGAGAGAGGCTGGCGCGTGGGGTTTCGCCATGCAATAAGTAATGCCGGCGGCCCCAAATGCCCCCCGATGGGCTGGGTGTGGCCTGTGGTCGCCGGCGCTATTTTTGCTCGAATCCGGCAAAAAACAAAGACTTGGGGGCTTGACTAGGACGTTTTTTGTCCGCCGGCGTCTAAAAAGTTGCCTGGAGGGCCGTCTTGGGGGGCCTAGTGAAGATGCCCTAATCATCTAAATTCATACTCCATCCGTTCGAAATTACTTGTCTCGGAAATGGATGTATCTAGAACTAAAATACATCTAGATACATCCATTTCTGTGACAAGTAATTCCGAACGGAGGGAGTAGCTTCCAGTACGTACATGATCACACCAGTGCATGTGCGCGAACAATGCGCCGGAGAGGGAGAGCGCGTACAGTGTGGTACAGTGTACCGGTAGTATACTGTATGTACATGGGCGACCGGCCGGCTGGGTGCGTTGCACGCATCGGCATCGGTCCTTCCGGGTGCCTACTTGTACTAGCCGTGACTGTCAAGTACAAGTACTCCCTTGCCTCTTCTCATGATTGGCGCCGCCACGTGCACGTCGCCAACTTAACCCATCTCCTTCGTCTGGACTACATTGCTCGAGTCGATACGTACATATGTGCTATTGTGAAAATGAACAAAACCGGCCTTTTTCTAAAACTTCAATATAAAATGACCTAATCTGAAAATATTTCATGAAATGGCCCTATCTTGTATGACGCCCGCGGCTAGGGCGCCATGCTAGAGAGCATGATACCCCGGGCTAGGGCGCTATCGTAGCGACATGTAGCATGACGCCCCGGTCTAGGGCGCCATGCCACATAGCATGACGCCCTAGCCCGGGGGGGCGTCATGCAAAAGGGGCCATTTCATGAAATATTTTCAAATTAAGGTCATTTTGTGTTGAAGTTTCAGATAAAGGTTATTTTTATTCATTTTCACTTGAAAAAAAAGAAAATAAAACGACAGTGCTACCGTATCAACTGCCTTGGTTCAGTTGGTTGTACTCACCGTAACTATGGAGTACAAGTACTGCTCCTTCGGATGATTGCCGCGTCACTCACAAACCCATGTTCTTCAGATTAGACCGCCGCTCAAGCTCTTCTAGTTGCTCTCGATCGCTACATCCTACTACATGTTTATGGTACACAGCTCATCTGAAAGTGAAGGTGATACAGTATCATCAAACTGCCTTTCAAGTCCTATGCAAACCTATATTATTAGTATCATTATTTTTTAGGTGAAAGTCGTGTTCAAATGTTGTACAGTACTAATGTACTATGGCTGTGTTGCAGAGTCAGCCACATGCTCGCATATGCCACACCACGACAAGCATGCATGCATGCATATGCATGTATCACATGGAGTCATCATTTGCACTTACTCACGGCACGGTCGCGCGGCAACCACTACGTGCGCGCGTACGCTAATTGGCGTGGGTGCTTGACACGTAAATGGATCCTTAGCTTATTATTGGCTTGGGTTGATTATAAGCCTAGATACATGCATCAAATCAATCATGTAAATCTCCTTGGCGTATTAACTCTTGTTTCGTTCCCACACTAAACTAATGCGAGGTCAGAGAAGACGACCTCTCTGTTGTGTGAAGGCTCACAAAAAATGTAACGAAGGAGAGAAGAATATGGATATATAAGCACCGAAGCACGCTTAAATCATTTTGAAATTTCTGTCAAACAAGAAGCTAGTTAAAGACTTGCATCATCATGAAAATTGCACCTTCTAGAGCTCATAATCATGCATTGTTCAACCACACCCCACAAGGGATGTCCACAACAAAATGACCTCGAACGACTGAAAATAGTACTTCCTCCGTCTTGTAACATAAGAGCGTTTTAACCGAGGGAGTAATGTATACAAGGTTTTATGCCCAGTCTCTTCTTAATTAACAAACCAAAGGATATACTTCTGCCTCGTGTGCACACAAAAACTTAAGGCCACAGAAAACTCACATGAAATCCTAACACGCTGTTAAAATTTTATTTGCAGCAACGCCACTCGGGACCATTTTGGCTCATCCGACACACCGGTACGTGACGTATTTTTCAGGAAAGGATAAATTTTGCTACAATTATCCGACCAACCCTGTCGCAACAGAACAAGTTGATGAGTTAGCGGAGGAAACATATATTAGTGACAATCTGGCATTACACAAGGATGAACTCGTACTACGTTGCTACGTGTCAAAACGAATCGTTTAGATATTGTATCCGATGGCTAAGCTTGAAATGCGATACAGCAAGAAGTGCATCTAGACAAAATGACACTCTGTCCTGACTCCTAAAGCAGGAACTCTGCTTTTTCATGCATGCACCGGTACACATTACAGAGTAATTAAAAATGCACTATTTGTTTCTTTTTCAATCAACAAAACATATTTATTTAGCCGCAAAAAAACAAAACATATTTAGTTCTGTATCTGTCCCCTTTTTTCCATTGCTTCGTTGGCACAGACATGAAAAAGATGCAGATCGTAAAGGCCTCTCTCACTCTCCTTTTCTTATTCTTTCGGCGCTTTATGTCAGATCCATGGATAACAATATCAGAAAATAAAGTTTGGAACTTGGAAGCATATGCTAACTACTGGTACTGTATATATACACCAGATATGTGTACCAGTTAAGGGTTTTATGCCGGCAATGTTCGCTGAATCACTAGCCTGATCAGAGAGAGAAAAAGATACTTCAGACAAGATGCAAAAAAAGAACTGGACGTGGCAAGTATAATGATGCGTTTGTGCTTGGTCAGGTACTGTCTGCTAGGTGGCACACAAGTCAAGTATAATGATGCATTTGTGCTTAGTCAGTGCTTTCATGCATGCAGTAGGTCAAGTAGCGTTTATAAATCAGACAAAATACTAACCTGCCAGTAGTTCCTGTAATTATCGAAAATAAATAAAAAAAACATGATGTGGCTGCTGGGATTCGAGCCCAGGTCTCCACGGCCACAACGTGGAATTCTCACCACTACACTACACCCACGATTCTGTTTGTTTGTTAAATTTTAGCTTTAACTTCTAGTTATAAGACTCTGATTAGTCTGTTCTGATTAGGGGTTTTAGGTTATCGTATGATTAGTTTTCTCTTTCCTTCGGTAATTTGCAAGACCTTTTGGTTTCTATTAAATGAAATACTAGGAGGGAAGGCCCTCTTTATATATAAAAATACTTCTACCAAATGATAAGGCGATAATCCATCCCATGTTCACTAGTGCAGAACCGGGCAATAGCACCGGTTCGTAAGGCCCTTTAGTGCCGGTTTGGTAACCGGCACTAAAGTGTGGGCACTACCCCCCCCTTCTTTAGTACCGGTTCAGCACGAACCGGTGCTAAAGGGCAACCACGGGGCACGAGCCAGCTTCGGGGGCGCGTAGGACATTAGTACCGGTTGGTGACATCAACCGGTACTAAATGTTTGGGTGTGTTTTGGTTTTTATTTTTCATTTTTACTTTTATTTTGTGTTTTCAATTTAATTTAGTGATTGTTTTACATTATAATGAGTTGTTAAATCATTAGCTGAAAGTACCGCAGATTAGTTTGACTGGATGCATGTGGATCCTAGCTAAGTCATCAAGTATATGCCATATCTATATTATATATACTTGATCACCTAATTAAGAGATCGAGGTAATATGGATATGATATATACTTGATCACTTAGCTAGAATCCATCCAGTTGAAACTAATCTGCGGTTTCTTTCATAAATGATATAATAACTCATCATCATCATATTAATATAAAAACTCTTGCATCATATATATCATCACCAATAACAGTTTTCATAGCTATCTAAAAAAACATCATATAATAGTCGTCTCATTACCACTACTTAATCATCATATAGTCATCACCGCTATCTAATCACCACCAACACTAGCTTAAAGAAAAAACATTCACTTTTATCAGAAGCAAAGATATCATCGAGTTCAACATGGTAATGATATTATAAGCATTCATAACACCACAAAAGCAAATCACTCTTTGAGATTAAGTTCAGGACGAAGAACACGGACATGAGAGGACAAGTACTAAGAGCATGAACTAGCTAATCACTCCTGCTGCTCTCTCTCTCGGGTAAAATAGCATAGAACATGTATAGTTTTCCTGATTCATCATATTGGAGCATGCAGATGAACCTGTCTCCTAATCGTGGGTTGCGCTTCTGATTGCTGCCCCCTAGTACTTCTCTGCGATCGTTCACAATTTTACTCCAGTCTTTTACTATTAAGCATTCCCCGCTATTAGAAATCCTGAATGCACTAAAGTGCATTGTAGGATATCTTGGCCGTAAGCAAACAATATTCATGGTACCTTTAGTCTCGATCCAATCAGGCACAACATTCATCGGGAGTCCCTGTTGAAGAACATCGTATAGTAACATACTTAGCAATGAAGTTTAGCTTAAAAAATAATGTATGCAAAGATGCACTGAGGAGAAATAGTAGAAATCTTATCATCTTTCCTAAATATATGTGACCGTAGTTCAGTACGAACACTATTGGTCGCACGTTTTGAGTACTAACATTTCTAAGTGCAGGAAAAAAAAATTCTTGACAACATCAGGATCCTCAAGCCATGAAACATAATGACTTGTCTCCTCGCAGTTTAGTTCAGCCCCGGGACAGTGGACAGTCCTGTCTACCAAGCACCGGACATGTTTGCTTGATTGGAAATAAGCTGTCAATATAAATTACTTGTCAACTCTTTTTGAATAAACAATATCGAAGACATAAATATGGTTGAGAAACTTACATAATGGTAGAACTGGAGGCGTCTGCACATCGACCCAGATGTCTCTATTACCTTCAATATCATCTTCCGGACGAATATCAAATGTGATAACCATATCAGGCTGAAATGCATAAGCCTTGCATGGTGCTTTCCAAGTTTTGCTTTCAAAATAGGTGTATGTGTCTGCATTGTATAATTTGACGTTGAAGGTATAACCATGCTCGGTCTTCAAGTAAACTTTTTTACCTCCATAATTTTCTTAGGACTGAAACCTATCTTATCCAAGACAAAAATTCTTGCATGACAGGGGATACGCTAGTAGAATAGTGAAAAAATTAAAAATTAAAGTTGAAGCAAATGAAGTATAAGTCATGCTTAATTATGAAAAAAGATTTGTCGTTCTCACTTACTGTATCCACTTCGAAGTTCTCATCCAGCTTGATGCTGAAGCGCCTATCATCAACTAGAAAATTTCTGCCGTACAGGTCGCGCTGGTCTTCGCATTATTCGCACATAATGAAATCGTGTTCGTCGTCAGACGACATTCCTATGTCCATAGGTAAAACATCAAACACTTATTAGTTCTATTAATTCAACTAATTCAACTAGTTCTGTTAATTCAACTAGTTCAACTAATTAATTCAACTAGTTCAATTAATTAATTCAAATAATTCAACTAAGCACTTACGAAAAATATACCTAAATAAAGTAGCTCAACTAATTCAACTAACTAGTTCAACTAATTGATTCAACTAATTCAACTAAACTAGTTTTTTTAATTTTCTCACTAAAAATAAGGTAGCTAGTTCTATATAGTAAAATGTTAATTAGATAATCAAATCTCACATAACTAAATTAAATATATATCTAACATATAATTTATATATAATTCATCTAACATTTGACATTAATATCTATTATACGTTCATATATAGGTGAAACATTAAACACTTACTAGTTCTATTAATTCAACTGAATAAAATAGTTCTATTAATTCAACTAAGCATTTACTAAAAATAAACTAGTTCTATTAATTTCTTACTAAAATAAAGTAGGTAGTTCTATATAATAATATTTTGATTAGATCATCAAATCTCATATACCTAAATTTTCTTACTAAAAATAACTAGTTCTATTAATTCAACTAATTCAACTAAGAATTAACTAAAAATAAACTAGTTCTATTAATTTTCTTACTAAAATATATAAAGTAGCTATATATAGTAATATTTTAATTAGATTATCAAATCTCATATACCTAAATTTTCTTACTAAAAATAAACTAGTACTAATTCAACTAGCTAGTTCAACTAAGCATTTACTAAAAATAAACTAGTTATATTAATTTAACTAGTTCAAATAATCTCATATACCTAATTAATTAATATCTAGCTAATTCATCTAACAATTGACATTAATATTTAACTTCTCTATCTAATTCATCTAACATTAACATTCTAACATTCTTATCTAGGTAATTCATCTAATTCGATCATCTAATTAACAATTTGACATGCATTAATCTAAAAGACAGAAACAGAAATAAGTAAAAAAATATGTGTGTGTGTGCGCGCGCGCGTGCGTGTACGTGCTTGTGTGTGTGTGTGTGTGTGTGTGTGTGTGTGTACGATCGAGGGCGGCGGCGTACGGGCGGCGGGGGCGATACGGCAACGACGGGGGCGGCGCGAGACGGCGACGACGGACGGCGGGGGCGGCAACGACGACGTACGGCGCGCGGCGGGGGCGGCGCGAGACGGCGACGACGGGCAGCGGGGGCGGCGACGACGACGAACGGCGCGCGGCGGGGATGGCGACGACGGGCGGCGAGGGCGGCACGCGATGGGCGACGGCGACGATATCGGGCGTCGGATAGAAGGAAGGCGGCGCGCGGATGAAAACTGAATTTTTCGTAAGTGTCATATATATAGGAGGGACCTTTAGGATCGGTTGGTGGCTCCAACCGGTACTAAAGGCCAATTTTGGCCAGGTCTAGAGGCGGGAAGCGGACCCCTTTAGTACCGGTTTGTGGCTCCAACCGGTACTAAAGGCCCCCCATTAGTACCGGTTGGAGCCACGGACCGGTACTAAAGGTGTTGCGCTGCCACCCGCGTGCATAATGTTTAGTCCCACCTAGCCGAGCGAAGGGCAGCCGCACTGGTATATAAACCCAGCCGCGGCTACTCCTTCGAACTCCTCTATATAGCAGGCTTCTGGGCCTAACTATGGCGCGCTGCCCTGTGAGTCTGCCGGACCTTCTGGGCCTCAATTTGCACACCCTAGGTCTGGCAGGCCCACTGGGCAGCGCCCCAATAATTTTTTTATAATTTTTTTTCTGCATTATATATTTTCTTCTATTTATTTTTGAGTAATTTTTTATATAGTTTTTTATTTTCTGCTTTATTTATTTTCTTCTATTTATTTCTGAGTAATTTTTTTTCTGTATTTAGTTTCTTTGTGACCCTCTCTACTCTTTCGCACATGCTATGCAGGTGAAATGATGATACCATGGCAAGTTTCAACATTTTCAGAGTTCATTTTGTAGTGATTTTCAATTTCACGGTCATTTAGCTCTCTAAACAATTCGGTAAATGATTGAAAACAACAAATGATGTAGAACGTGTTGAAAATTGATGACGTCGCTTTGAATTCTACATAATGAACGCAAAAGAAGTCCGGATTCCAAATAAGTATAAAAAACATTGAAGTGCTCGTGTAACAGATGAGTTCTCGTCCGAAACCCTGATACTCCGAAAGACATTGTCCAGTTTGTACACGAAGTGCGTCCCGTTTTTGCCGTGACCCTCTCTACTCTTTCGCGGATGCTATGCGGGTGAAATGATGATACCATGGAAAGTTTCAACATGTTCAGATTTCATTTTGTAGTAATTTTCAATTTCACGGTCATTTAGCTCTCTAAACAATCCGGTAAATGACTGAAAGACAGCAAATGATGTCAGAACGTGTTGGAAATTGATGACGCCGCTTTGAATGCTGCGTACTGAACGCAAAAGAAGTCGGGATTTCAAATAAGTATAAACAACATTGAAGAGCCCGTGTAACAGATGAGTTCTCGTCCGAAACCCTGATACTCCGAAAGACATTGTCCAGTTTGTACACGAAGTGCGTCCAGTTTTTGCCGTGACCCTCTCTACTTTTTCGCACATGCTATGCGGATGAAATGATGATACCATGGCAAGTTTCAACATTTTCAGAGTCCATTTTGTAGTGATTTTCAATTTCACGGTCATTTAGCTCTCTAAATAATTCGGTAAATGACTGAAAAACAGCAAATCATGTCAGAACGTGTTGGAAAATGATGACGTCGCTTTGAATGCTGCATACTGAACGCAAAAGAAGTTGGAATTTCAAATAAGTTTAAAAAACATTGAAGTGCCCGTGTAACAGATGAGTTCTCGTCCGAAACCCTGATACTCCGAAAGAGATTGTCCAGTTTGTACACGAAGTGCGTCCAGTTTTGCCGTGACCCTTTCTACTTTTTCGCACATGCTATGCAGGTGAAATGATAATACCATGCCAAGTTTCAACATTTTCAGAGTTCATTTTGTAGTGATTTTCAATTTCACGCTCATTTAGCTCTCTAAACAAATCGGTAAATGACTGAAAAACATCAAATGATGTCAGAACGTGTTGGAAATTGATGACGTCGCTTTGAATGTTGCGTACTGAATGCAAAAAAAGTCTGGAGCTCAAATAAGTTTTAAAAAAATGAAGTGCCCGTGTAACAAATGAGTTCTCGTCCGAAACCCCGATACTCCGAAAGAGATTGTCCAGTTTGTATACGAAGTGCGTCTAGTTTTGAAGTGAGTAGAGAGAGCGAGGGGCGGCCGGCGGGGGAGGACCGGCGCGGGGGATTGAGAGGGATACCGAGTGAGTGGAGAGAGTGAGGGCGTAAACATGTAAAAATATACATCAAAAATACATTAATTATCAATGATCTTTTTGTGTACAATCTGAATTGTCAATATGAGTCCTCAATGGTTTAGAAACCGATGAAGACTCATATTGCGACCACAAATTCTACACATAGAGTTCAATGAAGACCAAGTGCTTGTGATAGCTTGAGAAGTAACATATTTAAGGTGGTAAAAATCTTGCTAGAGGAGCGAGGTGGGACTAAAAACAGCCAGCCACAACCTCTTTACTACCGGTTCATGCCACGAACCGGTACTAAAGGTGTTGGCCGGGCCCCAGCCACTTTAGTACCGGTTCGTGGCATGAACCGGTACTAAAGGTTCGCAATGAACCGGTACTAAAGATCTCCTCCCGCCTGGCCGTTTGAACCCGCACTAATGGACACATTAGTGCCGGCTCAAATGCAAACCGGGACTAATGTGTCTCACATTTGACCTTTTTTCTACTAGTGGTTGATCCGTCCGTCCTGCTGGGCTTTTACCAAACTGTACATGGTTGTTTTTCATGCCGCCAGGGAAAAGAAGAAGGAAATTCACGGGTGAAAAACATTTAAATGAAACCGGCCACACTCCAAGCTATTAATACAATAAAAAGTTGCCCTATAACTATAAGCAATTTTTTATTGTAATATCTTTTGTGAGCGATTCAATGACGATGCACATACGAGAGCGCACAAACAAAAACACATAAAACACCCGAGAGCGAGCATTTTGAGCACACCCTACAACTGATGGACATCAAAGATAAATCAACGAATATTGTTAAGTTTGTGCAGAGTAGAAGTATTTCATCATTTGAAACAATGACGAAGAGCGCGCACTCCAAAAATTGGATTTCTTTTACTAGTATTCAGCCCAACCTCGTCAAAATTTTAACCTTATTTAAACTAAAAAGCCAAGAGTTAGTGACTTCTTCACAGAGTTAACTTTCAGCCTCCCTTTCATTTTCTTCCAACATTCGCCACTGTTTGTAACACGAAGACACGCCCCATTACAACACCGGCCCATCCAGAGGTTGTTCTCTTATCGCTGTTTACGCCGTTACAGGCCGTGATCCTTTGGTTCACTGGCCGTACGTGCATCTCTCTTTATCATCACTTGGTTGACGGCACTTCTTAACACTAGTTAAGTGGGGTCAAGGACGATTGACCGTTGGTTAGGATGCGAAAGAGAGAGAGAGTCATCACCTAATCATATGTCCAAGCTTAACAACCGGCTGTGCATGCCCTGCAGCATCCAATGATGGCCTGCTGATGGGATTGCTAAACAACAAGGATTTTTTTTTAAAGGGAGAAATACTGACTCGTTCAGTTTGCTTCAGTCAGTCCCTTTCTTTCTTTCTTTTTTGCTTCAGTCAGTGCCTTTGAGTCACCTTGCAGCCATAAACTTGAAACTGGATAGTAATCCAGCCTGAAAAGGCAAGGGTATGCACAGTTTTTAATGAGTAACGAAAAAACTGAGGAAACTAGTAGAGAATGTCATCGCCCGGCACATGCAGAGCAGTAGTCCTCCTGGAATTATGAACGCACGTTCCAGGTTCGACTGTCGTGCGCCGCATGCATGCATCCATGCATGCATACGCATGTGGCTCGCCCGCCGGAAAGAACTGCGCCGCTCAGGAGAGTGGAATTTCTACCATGCACGGGACATACCGTGCATGCGTGCACATTTTTAATTTTTTATTCCATGGGCCCATTAATATCATTTATAGTGTTCTCTTTATCCCCTAACATGTGTTATTGTCTAGTCATTAAGTTTCATTCAAATAAATACTCCCTCCGTCCCACAATATAAGAGCGTTTTGACACTATACTAGAATCAAAAATGTTCTTATATTATGAGACGGAAGGAGTAGATGCCTAATATATTTTGAAATAAAAATTTGCTTTACTTTCTGTTTACACAAATGTGCTTTTCCAGGCAAAATCTTTAAAACAAGACCAATATTGAATATGTTTTTTGAAATTAAATTTGTTGACAACTAAATCTCAGGCTTCAAACTTGTTTCATTGAAATTTGTTAATTCCATGGGAAAAGTTCAATAATGTTCCTGGTCACGTGACCTTTGAAACAAAAACATTCTCAATATATTTTGACAAGATTTGATATTTTAGTCAGCAAACATGATAAACATTATGAAAGAACAGCCCTAAAAAAGATTATAAACATTATGCAACCATCAACTGACATGTTTTATTGTGAGTGACTAGTTGGTATGACCGCATTGATGGGATACGGTAGATGGATTGAGCAATAATCATAAAGTATGCACGCATAAAAGTGAATCTCCAAACAAAATCAACGGCCAGCACATGCACGGGATATCCCGTGCATGGTAGATATGCTTTTCTCCGCCGCTCAGTCGCTCTCCTCCAATCGGTGTGCGTCCAGCTACATGCATGCATGCATGCGCTTGGTCGTCACTGAAATAAATGATCGGGGGAGCTCGCCGCAACTTGACACGCTTCTCGCCTTCTACGATTGGTCGCTCCATGCAATGTTGATGACTGATGACTACTACTCGTAGCTCGTGGAAATGATCGTCTCGGGTTCCGAAAAAGGAATGTGGTACCTCTCGTGGTCGTAGTACGAGAGGCACTGCCAAATCGTTCGGTCGTTCGAACATGGAATGGCGTGTGGCGTCTAGCAACACGAGTGAGCTTAGACTCGACACGCACGCGTACGTCCGTGCCTCGAACTAGAGATATTGCCATCGACGCGGCCAAGTAGGCACCAAGCTGTTGAATCAATGATTTGCTGCCGCTGTCCTACAGCTGGACTTGTCAATTTTGACATCTCAAACGCCCGCGGATACGATCGACGTGTCCGAGAGCGGTCACGTCTTATACTTGGCGGTATGCATCTGAGTCTCTTATATGTCATCCCTAAGATCCATACAAATCATGCAAAATAAACCTACGTACTACGACACGCTAGCTACGTTTCGTCGTCGGAGATGTTCATGACGTCGGTGCCGGACGTCGGATAGATGGGCGTGTAGGAGGGCTCCGGCTCCTCCTCCTCCTCATCCAGATACACGAGCAACTTGTCGACTTCCCCGGCCTCCTCCACCTCCATCTCTCGCCGACGATGGTGTTTGGCCTCCACCTGCGATTCCAAACGGAGGGAGTCGAGGATCGCCTACTGCTCCGCCTAAAGATCCACATATATACCCAGTGTTCCCTACATCCTCATCCTCCTCCACCTCCTCCTCGTCAGCCTCCTCCCCCACCACCTCCGAGTTCTCCTTTGGATCCACCGTATCCGGAGGTAGCCCCGCGGCAATTCGGGCTTCGATGTAGCGGACAAGAGGGCAAAAATATGGTCAGGAAGGGTTTCGGTGCCGGCGGTCAGCTTAAATAGTCGGGCTAGGAAACTACACGCCTGCCCGAGCGGCGCCGCGCAGCGCCATCGTTTCAACGGAGACGAGTTTCGGACCGCCGGGTTTCAGAGTGTTTTCTTTTGGGACCCGTCATCAGTCTGACGTGGCGGGCGCGGCCGCCCTATATTGACCCCATATTTAGGCTGGATATAAAGGATGCCGATCAGCCGGGACGTTTGAGTCAAGTTTAGGACGCCCGGCTATAGATGCTCTTATATACACCATTACTGATGCAACTAAACAAGGTTTAAAGGCTCGGCGTCCTTTTGTTTTGTGGAGAGTCTGAAGGTTTGGTGTTGCAAGTGAGCTTTTCCTCAGTTGTGGTGGTATCTGAGATGGGGATGGGTGAGAGGCAGGGGGTTTGCGCACGCAGGGGCGGGTCACACGGATTGTGGGCCGTGAATCCGTGTCAAGATTCAAAAATATATTTGTGCATATAGCATTTTAACTTCGAAATCATTAATTAAGGAGTACTCGTTGCAAAGAACACTCCACTTTCTCAGGTTGCGACAGGTGGCGCACATGCAGCGCGCCACTTGTTGCAACCTGGGAGTTTTCCCTTTTTTCGTAGATCCGTTTATTCAAAACGTTTTATCTCTTAAACCGTGCGTCCAAATCTCGAACCATTTTCATTATTGGATTCCTCGTGTCGAGATCTTCAAAACTAGATCCCATGTTGATAAGTTTTAACGAACTTTTTTTTACGAAAAAACCGGACAAAGACACCGAACCGGGAGCACGGTTTTTTCTCTTTTCGAAATAGGCACGCCCGTGCCTCTCGTGGAACAAAAACCGCGACTCTCGTGTAAGGAAAAAAAACATAAAACGTGTTTTTTTTCCGTTTCCGAGAGGCACGTCCGTGACTCTCGCTAAAGCACAACCGTGCCTCTCGCGTAAGAAAAACCGTGACTCTCGCGAAAGAAAAAAAACAGAAAACACGTATTTTTTCCCTTTCCAAGAGGCACGGCCGTGACTTTCGCGTAAGCACAACCGTGCCTCTCGCGGAAACAAAACCGTGACTCTCACGAACGAAAAAAAAACAAAAAACGTGTTTTGTTTTTCCCTTTCCGAGAGGCATGGCCGTGACTCTCGCGAAAGCACAACCGTGCCTCTCGCGAAAGCAAAACCGTGACTCTCGCGAAAGAAAAAAAACAGAAAACACGTATTTTTTCCCTTTCCAAGAGGCACGGCCGTGACTTTCGCGTAAGCACAACCGTGCCTCTCGCGGAAACAAAACCGTGACTCTCACGAACGAAAAAAAAACAAAAAACGTGTTTTGTTTTTCCCTTTCCGAGAGGCATGGCCGTGACTCTCGCGAAAGCACAACCGTGCCTCTCGCGAAAGCAAAACCGTGACTCTCGCGAAAGAAAAAAAACAGAAAACACGTATTTTTTCCCTTTCCAAGAGGCACGGCCGTGACTTTCGCGTAAGCACAACCGTGCCTCTCGCGGAAACAAAACCGTGACTCTCACGAACGAAAAAAAAATGTGTTTTGTTTTTCCCTTTCCGAGAGGCACGGCCGTGACTCTCGCGAAAGCACAACCGTGCCTCTCGCGAAAGCAAAACCGTGACTCTCGCGAAAGAAAAAAAAACAGAAAACGCGTTTTTTTTCGTTTCCGAGAGGCACGACCGTGACTCTCGCGGAAGAAAAAACGTGACTTTCACGGAAAAAAACGTGTTATTCCGCAAAAAAAAAATCAATTTTTTTTATCGAAAAGCTAAGAAAGACCGGAGGAAAACCAAAACGTCGAAAAAACCCGGAAAAAAACTGTTTAAAAAGCCAAAAACGCGTGTGGAAAAATAAAAAATAAAATCTGAATGGAGCGTCCAGAGCACGACAAGTGGCGAATGGCCGAGAGCGCGCCAAGTGGCGCTGATCGTTGCGAGGCTCCCGAAGGAGTGCTCATTAACTAGTTGCTCCCTTTTAACTTGTTTAATATTGGGATAATTAGATTTATGCCCCTAGTTGTGTCCCACTCGTCTGTTTTACCCCTAATTCCCAAAAGTCACCAGTTCTGTCCAAATCACTTTGCTCCTCTTATGCTTTTGCCCTTTGACCATTTGACCGTCAGTTTGAAAACTTCATAACTAATTCATACTAAATCAGAAAAATGCAAATAAGATATTAAAATGTTCAGAAAAACATCACCTATATGTCAGTGTCATTTGCATCCATGAAAAAAGTGTTGGAAAGTGCCCATCCGAGTTTTAGCTCTTATGCTACCACCATGAAGAGTAAAATCTAAAAAAAATCAAAAAAATTCAAAAATAATTTGGTGGCAAAGAATGACAAATGTTTTAAGTGTCTCGAAGTTTCATCAGGGAATAACATTCGTGGGTGCCGCAGCAAAAAAACAATCAGCACTCCAAAATAGATTATTTTTTTGCCACGACTTCCACGAATGTCGTTCCCTAATAAAACTTGGCAAGCACTTAGAACACTTGTCGTTCTTTGCCACCACATTTTTTTGATTTTTTTAGAGTTTACTATTCATGGTGGTATCAAAAGAGCTAAAACTCGGATGTGCACTTTCCAGCACTTTTTTCATGAATGCAAATGACACTGATATATAGGTGATGTTTTTCTGAACATTTTGGATCTTATTTGCATTTTTTTGATTTTGTATGAATTAGTTATGAAGTTCTCAAACTGATGGTCAAACGGACAAAGGGCAAAATCATAAGAGGATCAAAGTGACTTGGACAGAACCGGTGACTTTTGGGAATTAGGGATAAAACAGACGAGTGGGACACAACTAGGGGCATAAATCTAATTATCCCTTTAATATTTGGTATATGTGCGTCATGCCATTGTATATCGAAGCCATATACCTATTCTTGTGGGTCACCAGGGGTAGCCTAATAAACAATAAATTTGTTATTCTTTGCATCTCCTGAAGTACATCAAGGGTATCAGCAACATTAGTGGACTTTTCTATTTGAAGGTTTTTGTAAAAAAAAGTAAGTTGTTTTTGTATATTTCTTGTCCATAAATGTTCTTGTACAACAATTTGAAATGTATAATACTGGTCGAATCTCGTCTTTGATGTTTTTCTTTTGTGTATGGATGATTCAACTCACTTGTTTAGTTTGCAGTACCTATATATTAGATATATCAATTCGGTTTACAATGAAATGCTACGATCTTAAATCTTACAAGGGGAATTATACTGCCACTTGTGTTGACATGTACCTAAAAACAAATTGCGTTAAGTTATACCTCTAAGAACTCAGCCGCTACAGTCACCACTATCTCTACCGCCCACCACATTACGGGGGATGACGGTCGCCGTGGTATTCGCCCCCGCTCACTACGAAAGACATCGGCTATGTAACCCGGCGATGCTGTGACAATGGCCTTCATGGGACCCAAGCAGCAGAGGCCTCCCATGATCTACGTTGCTTCGTTGTTAACGGCGGCCACACACGTGCCGGCCTCCGCCGACATGGCTTCTTTCCCTGTCTGCTTGACGCTTTGCCGCCAATTGCTCGCATCGGTTTGCTTGGAGACGGTGTTGTCTAGCCTGGACTGGCGAGGAGGGGGTGGCGATGGCAATGGTGGTGACACCGGATTCAGAGGGTTTGCTGGCAAGCCCACCTGTATCTGGTTGGCTCGTCAGGCAACCCAGGCAGCTGCAATGTCAGAGAACTCCTTCTTCTATTCGTCGAAGGCCATGGTGGGTGTTGTACAAGGAGGAAGTGGAAAGAGGAGCTGAGGTGTAGTTCTTGCCCGGCCCTGGACATGTTTGTATAGCAGGCGGATGCGAGGAGCTAACTAGAGAGGTGTTTAATGCTCGCCGGCATAGGAACAGATGTGTGCGCTCGGAGCGCCAGGTTCCTCGGCACACACACCGTTTAATGGAGATAGATGAACATACATATGTTGTTTTAATGCAGAGAGAAGGCCTGTGCAGCGGGCGATGAACGGTCGGTGCTCTCGGCTGGCGAGCCGCTTCAATGCCAGCTCTAGTGACGGTCGCGTCCGCTCTGGGCCAACAGGAATCCGAGCAGCTGGCTTCCGGAGTGAACGCCCACGGTGAAGGGGTTTTGGGGGTCCAGGTTAATTAGATTCGGGCCAGGTTAGTCAGACACGGACCCCCTCCCCCCCCCCCCCCCTCAGTTTGTTTCCGATTTACAGGAAAAAATACGTCTGGACCGTTAAATGTACCGACGCAGGCCCGCGATGGATGATAAAACACGTCCTTATGAATATATACTAAGCCAAGGAATATATACTAAGCCCTTATGATTGCGGGTGGTTTGAGAGCCCGCGTTGAAGATGCCCTTATGAATATATACTATGCCAAGGAAGGAAAATCTTGTAGTTTCGGTAGCGAAAACCATGTGTAGCCTCGCATGGCACAGGTACCACGTGCTCCATTTCGATGTGCAACATATACAAATCAATCGTTCAGGAACGAACTCAACATGCCTGAGTAATCCCAGGAATTAATTAAGGGGAGCCTTCTGTGCTGGGTGTGCTAAGGCCTTATACAATGAAAGATGCTTAGAGAAATAAAACTAGAATTTTTTTTAAGCATCGGTGCTTATTTGTACAGGATAGATGCTTCACTAAGCGTCTCTTATAAAAATAGGCATCGGTGCTTTAAAAAACCTGATTTATTTTTCTAAGCATCTCCCTAAGCATCCCTCGTTGTACAAAGCCTAAGAGATACTAATGTCGTGCCTGATCGAGGGCAGGAGTCGGCGCGTGCAAGCTGCGGTGCGCTGGGTTGGGCTGCACGGACTGCCCCAGGTTGGAACTGGAGGCCGATCTCGTCCCGGTGTCGTGTCGCGCGCAGCGACACAAAAACTACTATCCCCGCCAGCGCTATATATATCCCCTCCCCGTCCCGCTCTTCCACTCCACCACCCACACCGCGCAGCTCGCTACCAAGCCTGCCAAGTCCCAACTAGCAGCAGCAGCAAGCGAGCCAACGAGTCCTCCGGTCGCTCGTCGGAGGCAGGGCCAGGCAACGCAACGCAGCATGTGCAACCTCATCACGATCCCGTCGGTAGCCTGGCTGCACCGCGCCGTGCGCCGGTGGCGGGCCCGCCGCTCCGCGTCCGCCCCGGTTCCCGCGGGGCACGTGGCGGTGTGTGCGGACGGCGTGCGGTTCATGGTGCGGCTGGCGCACCTGAGCCACCCGGCGTTCCTGGAGCTGCTCCGGCAGGCGGAGGAGGAGTACGGCTTCCCGTCCGGCGCCTCCGGCCCCGTCGCGCTCCCCTGCGACAAGGACCGCCTCCGCGACGTCCTCCGCCGCGTCTCTTCCTTGTCCGGCTCCGAGGAGCCGCGCCGCTCCTCCTTCTGCCGCCGCCGCGGCGACACGCGGCCGCTGCTGCAGGGGATGGCCTTCCCGTGAGCGCGCGCGCCGCGGCACCGAACGATCGGGCGACGGAGCACCCAATTTCTGCCATGCACAGCGGCAGCAGCCGGTGACAGACACGGTCCCCCGGACGCGTACACTCCGCACAGCAGGCGCCGAAACGCTGATCAGAAGGGCCTGCGTGCTCATCTGCGCTGCGTAATGCCGGCGATCGGACAAACATGTACTGGAGCCGGGTTGATGGTGATGGTACTAGTAACTGATTGAAGAAGGCGACAATTTTTTGAAATTGTTTTCTCAGTAACTATTCTACTCGTCTGTGCAACTCCTTGCCGAGGCATACGAGTAAACTAATTAATAAAGATTGATTGATTGTTCTTGTCATACATGCAATTGGTCCTCGTTTCGTTTGTGATTCATTCATTTCTTCGTCATGTCGATGTGGCAAAACGTATCTTGGCCGTTAATCATTAACTTCTTTTGCAAAAAATAATCATTGGCCTAAGCTTAGCAAGCTGACCCTAAAAAAAAAAATCTTAGTAAGCTGAGACATAGGTCGTTAGCCTAATCTTAGTATGACGAAGACATCCATTGGTCATTGCCCTTTTTTTTGCGAAAATGAATCATTAGCCGAAGCTTAGTAAGATGATGAAGACATTGCTTTCATTAATGAAATCAGAAATCATACACAAAAACGAAATTCTCTACGGTATCATCCAAAATCATACGCTCGGTTTGCCTTAGTCGAGGTGTCATCCAAAAGATTGTGCGGCCGCGGCGCGTTGCCGGCGGCGAGCAGCGGACAGGTGGACTGGTGTTTTTCGGCAGTGTCATGCGTGCAATCCAAACCACAGATTACCTGCTGATTAGGAAACCGTGCACATGCTTATGGCGAGTAAAGCAGGACATGCATGCATGCAACGACGATCCTGCACGTATGCCAGAATCTGAACCTCTTCTCCTGTAGGGCGACCAGGTGACTTGACCGACCGAATACGGTTCAGATCCACAGACCGGCCATCTTATATTCTTATCGGCCGATCCACAAGGTGGTGCTTGGTTCTCTAGTCCTAAGACCTTTTCTAGTCCCTGAGATTTTTTAAAAAAGACTCTTAAAAAGATGTTTCTAGGGACTTTTAGCAAAAAGTTCTAAAAAAGTCATATCCTATTTGGTTTGCTAGGGATTTTTTCTAGTCCCTACACCAAAAAGTCCCTGGAAACAAACACCCCTTAAGAGCGGCGGCGCCACGTAGTAACTGTTTGCCCGACAAGAGTCATGTGGAGTAGTTGGTCTGTTTTTTTTTTACTTGCGTCTACTCTGCATGAAGATTTTGGTCATTCCCGGCCCAATCTTGGACGTTTTTCTGTCAGACATTTGGCCTGACGATTCTCAAGGTTACGCGGCTCCCTGTCTCCCCCCTACTTCGCGCGCGTGCATGGCGATCGAGTAGTAAAAACAGAACAAAAGAACAGGCGTGTCAGACGACAAACCTCCCTGCAGGGTAGCCAGGTGAGTTGAGTCGCCAAGTCCGCTGAAGCTCACGGACCATCATCTTCCCTGGATGCAAACTGGCGATCGGCACGTAGCACGTAACGGCTCCCAGATCGGCAGCAGCATCATCCAGCAGGGCGCTTCCGCCCACGGTGGATTGTATCCGAACCTAACTACACTGCATTTTGAGGCTAGTTCTGGTCAGCTCATGATTCCACCATATCCGCAGCTAGCTAGCTAAACGATCTGTGTCTCGATTAAAATTTTGCGCCGCATCCAGCCAGCGACACCAGCCGTGAGACTGCTCGTGCGCACGACGTCTCACCGGCCTCGGTCGACCGGCGGGTACGTACGTGTCACGGCGCGGGGTCGTCGCACATGCGGGGATTCTCCGCGGCGGGGGCGACGATCACGGCGTCCAGTGTGACTCATCAACTGCTCCAACCCAAATCCGTGCGTCCGGCGTCCCATCTGCTCTCGAGATCACGATCACAGTGCATGTGCGTAAACAAGGCGTTCGAGAGGGAGATGACCGTCCTACTCTTACTATAGACACGTACAGTGTAGGATACCGGTAGTATACTGTATGTACATGGGTGACCGGCCGGCCGGGTGCCTGCACCACGCATCGGCATCGGCATCGGCCCTTTCCGGGTGCCTAGTTATACTAGCCGTGAGTGTCAAGTACAAGTACTGCTCCTTGCTCCTTCTCATGATTGGCACGTCGCCAAGTTAACCCATGTTCTTCCCTCCGGATTAGATTGCCCAAACTTCTAGCTAGCTCGATTTGTACGTATGTGTGCAATAGTCAGTAGCAGCTGCCTTGGTTGTACTGACTGTAAGGGCATCTCCAGCCGTTAGCCCTTCAGGGAGCGCCTAAAATCACCGCCTGGGGTGAGCCGGCGTAAAAATTGGGCCTGGGGGCGAGTTGGTCCCCAGCCGCCGGCCCCAGGGCTGCCCAAGGCACGTTTTAAAATAAAAAAAGTTCGGCGAAGTTCGGCTTAAACACGATAAAATTCGGCCAAACATAATAAATTTCGGCACATTTCGGCGAAGTTTGCGGATTTTCATTACATAGCACATATATATAAACTAATCTAAAGGAAAAACTGGCTGAAGTCGCCGCCGTCGCTGCCATCGTCGGCGGCGGCCTTCTCCTCCTTGACGTGGGCGCCCCTGCTGGACCCCTGCCCGGGGTCGCCATGACGGACTGGTGGCGGCGCATCGTCGTTGTCGCAGATGACGACGACTCCGCCTTCGTCGCGGCCGCGTCGACGTTCAGCGAAGCGAAGCAGGGCGGCGCGCTGGCGCTCCTTCGCCTTCTCCAGGCGCTCCTTCTCCATCGCTATGGACTCCCTGCGCCCATTTCAGGGCCACTTCGTCGTCGTCGAGCTCCGTCGTCACCGGCGCGGCCGGCTCCTTCTTCACCGGCGCGAGCCCCGGCTCCGTCTTTGGCTTGACGAAGCGCGGAGGAGGAGCCGACGAGGAGGCGCACCGGCCGCCCTCGTTGATGACGATGCCGGCGCTGCGGGTGCGCCGGCCGAGCGGCGTCTCCGCCGCGGGCTCGGCCTTGACGCCGAGCAGGGCCGGAGTGCCGGAGGAGTGCGATGAAGATCGGGAGGAGGAAGAAGAGGAGGAGGACCCGAACCTCCTTGGCGCCCATGGCCCGGCGCGTCGGTGCTGCACCGGGGCGGCCGCCCTCGCTGGGTACGCCAACGGCGGGTCGTTGCCGCCCTCGAGGTACGTAAGCACGCCCTCGAGTGTGCGGCCAGGGACGCCCCACCACAGGTGGCGCCCCTCGCTGTTCTACCGGCCGCCAACCACCGGCGCGCCGTTGATGGACGCCAAGCGCTGCTGCTGGCGGCGCTCGAAATACGCCGCCCAAGCCGCGTGGTTGTCGGCGGCGTACTAGGGAAGGGAGAGTTGGGCGTCGGTGAGGGAGGCGCGCACGACTTCGACTTCCTCGGCGAAGTACGTCGGCTTCGCCACGGCGTCGGGCAACGGGGGAATGGGTACTCCCCCGGCGCTGAGCCTCCACCCCGTCGGCCCGGCGCACATGTCCGGCGGCGCCGGGATGTTCGCCTGGAACAGGAGCCAGGACTCCTGTTCGCGGAGCGAACGGCGGCCGAAGCCGTTGGCCGCCGCCTCGTCTCCAGGGTAGCGTTCCGCCATGGCGACGGGCTCGGGAGAGGTAGAGAGATAGAGGGAGGGGCTGGGCGACGGCGCTCGGGAGAGGTAGGGAGAGGGAGGAGCTGGGCGGCGGCGAGGGGCGGGGCTGGTGTGGGCACAGGCGAGTGCAGGCCACCGGCTATATAACCGCGCCGCATCCGTGTGTACGCGTGCGAGAGAGGGGAGGCGTCGGCGCGCCGTCCCGTGACGCGCCGTCCGTGAGGAATCAATGGTAAGGCTAACCGCCGGCAGCCTTGGCATTGATTCACCGCGGGAACCGAGGCCGTTGGGGGAAGACGAGGCGCCGTGTCGCTGACGCGGCGGGCCTGCGGCTGTTTCGCGCCAAAACAGTTCGCCCCGGCGCCCCCGGGCGCCCCCAGCACGCCGGGTTCGACCTGGGTCCGCCGGCGCTGTTTTCGGCCCAGGTCGACGAAAATCGGGCTCCTGGAAATGCGACTGGGCTGTTTACTTAACGCCGGCATGAAAAAATCACCTGAGGAGGCCTTCCTAGGGGGCGCGGCTGGAGATGCCCTAACTATCAAGTATGTGCATATATACAAGGACTGCTCCTTCTGATGATTGCCGTGTCACTCACAAACCCATGTTCTAGTTGCTCGATCGTTACATCCTACTTCCTATGTAAACTAATATAAGAACATTTAAATTACTACTTTATTAATCTAAACACTCTTATATTAATTTACAGAGGAAGTACATGTTTATGGTACACTGGTACACACGGCTCATCTGAAAGTTAAGTTGGTAGGGTATCAACAAACTGGCTTCAAGTCGTATGCAGACCAATATTATTATCATTATTTTTAGGTGGAAGTCGTATTCAAACGTTGTACAGTACTGTATGGGTGTGTTGCAGAGTCAGCCACATGCTCGCATATGCCGCACCACGACAAGCATGCATGCATGCATGTATCACATGGAGTCATCATTTGCACTTACTCACGGCCGCGGGGCACCCACTACGTGCGCGCGTACGCTAATTTGCGTGGGTGCTTGACACGTACAGCATCTAGCGAAGCACGGCACAAATTAAGCCTACATACATGTATCAAATCATGTAAATTTCCTTGGCGTATTAACTTTTGTTCCGTTCCCACACTAACTAATGCGAGGCCGGAGAAGACGACCTTCATCATGAAAATTGTACCTTCTAGAGCTAATAATCATGCATTGGTCAACCACACTCCAGAAGGGTTGCTCAGAACAAAATGGCTGAACAGCTGAAAATAGTAATGTATACGAGGTTTTATGCCCAATCTCCTTAATTAAAAACCAAAGGATATATTTTTGCCTCGTCTACACACAAAAACTTACGGCCACGGAAAACTCACATGAAGTCCTAACATGCTGTTAAATTTTTATTTGCTGCATGCCACACGGGACCATTTTGGCTCATCCGAGACACACTGGTACGCGACATTTTTTCGCAGGAAAGGATAAATTTTGCTACGATTATCTGACCAGCTCGAAGGCAACATAACAAGTTCATGAGTTAGTAGATGCAACCTATATTAGTGGCAACCTAGCATTACACAAGGACGGAACTCGTACTACGTTGCTACGTGTCAAAACTAATCGGTTATTAGATATTGTGGAGGCTAAGCTTTAAATGCGATACAGCAAGAATTGCATCTAGACACTCTGTCCGGACTCCTAAAGCAGGGACCCTGCTTTTGCATGCATGCACCGTACACATTATAGAGTAATTAAAAATGCACTATTTGTTTATTTTTCAATCAACAAAACATATTTATTTTTGCATGGTCCCTTTTCCCCCCTGCTTCGTTGGCACAAACATGAAAAAGATGCAGATCCTAAAGGCCTCTCCCACTCTCCTTTTCTTATTCTTTCCGCGCTTTATGTCAGATCCATGGATAACAATATCAGAAAATATAGTGTGGAACTTGGAAGCATATGCTAACTACTGGTACTGTATACACCAGATGTGCCTGCAAAATATATTTGCTTTTGTTTGATCTGTTGTAACCGGCAATGTTCGCCGAATCACTGACCTGATCAGAGAGAGAAAAATATCCTTCAGACAAGATGCAAAAAAAAAAAAGAACTGGACGTGGCAAGTAGAATGATGCGTTTGTGCTTTCATGCATGCAGTAGGACAAGTAGCGTTTATAAATCAGACAAAATACTAACCTGCCAGTAGTTCCTGTAATTATTGAAACTAAATAAAAACAAGATGTGGCTGCTGGGATTCGAGCCTGGTCTTCACGGCCACAACGTGGAATTCTCACCACTAAACTGCAGCCACTATTTTATTTGTTTGTTAATTTTTAGCTTTAACTTCTAGTGATAAGACTCTAATTAGTCTGTTATGATTAGGGGGTTTAGATTATCATATGGTTAGTTTTCTCTTTCCTTCAGTAATTTGTAAGACTGTGGTTTCTATTAAATGAAGTCAAACTTTCTAAAGTTTGACCAAGTTTATAGTAAACAACATAAACATTTACCATAATAAATCTATATAATGTGAAAATATATTAAATAATAAATCTAATGGAATTGATGTGTTATTGTATATGTTAAGGCCTTCTTTGGTTCATAGGATAGGAATTTTATAGGAATAGGAAAATCAAAGGAAATGAGATGACATCCATGTCAATTTCTATAGAGAAAGAGATGTCATTTGGTGCATAGGATATGATTTTTTCCATTGAGTCTAGGCTAATGCTTTTTTTCCTCCAAAATATAAAGGATTGATTCCTATCCTACATAGGAATAGGAACCCATTCCTACAAACCAAAGGGCTTCAAAGGAATTTTTCCTTTGCAAATCCTATCCTATAGATATTCCTATAAAAATCCTAAAAACCAAAAAAGGCCTAATATTTTTGTCTATAAACTTTTCAGAGTTTACAAAGCTTGACTTTGACCAAATCTAGTACCCCAAGTAAATAAAAACGGTGGGAGTAGGAGGGAAGACCCTCTCTCTATGTAAAAAACTTCTACCAAATGACAAGGCGATAAGCTATCCGATGTCGATCCGTCCGTCCTGCTGGGCTTTTACAAAACTGTACATGGTTATTTTCCATGCTGCCAGGGAAAAGAAGAAGGAAATTCACGGGTGAAAATCATTTAAATAAAACGGGCCACACTCCAAAGCTATTAATAGAGTAAAAGGTTGCCCTATAACTATAAGTGATTATTTACTGTAATATCTTTTGTGGGGGATTCAATGACGATGCACATACGAGAGCGCACAAACAAAAACACATAAAACACCCGAGGGCGAGCATTCTGAGCACACCATATAACCGATGGACATCGAAGATAAATCAACGAATATTGTTAAGTTTGTGCAGAGTAGAAGGATTTGATCATTTGAGACAGTGACGAATCTAGGGGGGGGGGGGGGGGGTTAAACATGCTCGAGCACCCCCCCTCCAATAATTGTTTTTTTACTAGTATTCAGCCGAAACTCGTGTCAAAATTTAAGCTTATTCAAATTAAAAAGCTAAGAGTTAGTGACTTGTTCTTCACACTGTTAACTTTGAGCCTCCCTTCATTTTCTTTCAAGATGCGCCACTGTTTGAAACATGAAGACATTAAGGACAGTATAACCGCACCTAATCCCTGCCCTCACAGCGATTTGCGTTTTTGGCCGTCCGTTTCGACGATCTGGACGTTTTTGGCCGTCCGATCTGGTGTCTACAATAATCTGTTTCGCATTTGTTAACTACTGGCCCATCTGTCCTATGGGCTACTGCTCCACAGGCCGAAACGAAGCATTGCGGTAAACTGGGCCTTTTCTGCCAGCTGCCGGCCCATATAACTAACGAACCAAGGGTGCTGCGCTTGTGAAAAAAAATACCTCCAAGGGGATCCAGTGACACACGCACAAAGGAGCGACCGGTCTGCGTTCATCCAGCCCCGATGCGAGGCGAGATCGAGCCAAGGCCAGGGCCCAGGCTCGCGCCGGGATTGAGCGGAGGTGCGGGATTCTGGATCGAGCAGAATCGCGGGATGCGGGTCGCCCGAGGGAATCAAGCCGAGGCGACATGCGCGAGGGGATCAGCAGAGGCGCGTCATGCGGCAATAATGGTCGACGCCTCGTGTGCTAGAAACTGCTCCGCTCACTCTTGGAGCGGACAATCATGGCGTATTCATGGCTGGTAATGTGGCAATCCTTTCCTATGCCTACTGGCAATATATGTTGGTTCTTCTTCGCGTGGTTTCTGAATCCTCCGTGGATGTGGAGGTCCAAGTTGGTGCAGGTCCTTCTCGTGGTTTCTGAATCCTTTCCTATGTCGAGTGGTACTATATATTCATGGCTGGAACCCTGACAATCCATCTCTCTTATCTTTTATTTTATCTGTAACAACGAAGATAATCTGAAACGGGTTTCTGGTTGATGATCTCCTCTCTGTTCCATCCAGTTTTCTGCTTGATTGTCCTCGCTCATGTTGCCGCCTTCTGATGCTATGCAGTACCACTGAAATTTTGTTTTACTTGGAGAAGCTTGGTACTCACGAAAGATGAAAAAACCTGATATTCCAGTTCAGTGTTGTGTTAGTGGGTTTATTTCCATTCATGTGTACACATAGAAGTTTATTGTTTTCTGTAATTTTAAGTAGCCATACTTACAAGGAAGAAATTAGTGTTCACTGAAAAAACCTGATATTTCAGTTCAGTGTTGTGTTATTGGGTGCATTTTTATTTATGTTGTACATATAGAAGCTATATTGTTTTTTGTAATTTCAGATGGCCACACGTAGCAGGAAGAAATTAGAAATTAGTGTTCACTGTAATTTTAATGATGTGCACATATGTATTGGCAGGGCAGAAGATGTGGAAGATCCAATACACTGGTAAACACCACAGAGGACGTGGCGTGATACGGCCGCAAGAGGATGGCATACGTTTAGCAGGCCAAGAACTAGAGCAACGGCCCGCACTACCTCTGCATCTGGGGCAAGGTCTCCTGCCCCCATGGCAACATCAACATAGTCCACGCCAAGTTCATCTCCAACCTGCCGATAGAGGCCATTGTGAGTTTGGTTTAAGTATGATTTTCCATTTGTCTTGTCCGGTCGCATGCTTGGTACTCTTGATGCCATTCCTTGTGGTGCATGCTGATGTTGTTCTGGTATTTTCTTTGGTCAGGGGCGTAAGGTCGGTGTCTTAGTGTACCTGAGCAGCATCTAAAGGTTAGTTTCCAGAATTTGTCAGTTATCTGCTTACCATTCAGGTGTCGATTCCAGAATTTGTTGTTGCTCAATGGGAAGTTTTCTAAATCGACTTGTTAGTTGTTCATGATTCGATGATTTATTTTTGGTTTGGTCAATGTTTGAAATGTTGGTCGCACACTTGCAATGTGCTGTCATTCTTCTGCAGAACGAATTGTGCAATTTGAAAGTGTGAAAACGGGCACTAGGTGTGTGTATTGATTACTGAATTTGGTCCCATATAAAAATTTGCACTCTGGGCGATATTTAGGCCATTCTCCTCTGCCCATCTGATGGGCAAGGTGTATGGATATTTCTGTTCATACAACATTGCTGGACATGTGACTTCACCATGATCAAATGAGTAATAGTCTCTTGGATTTTGCACATCCTTTGCGTCCTTTGCCACTTCAGGCATTTGCATGGACTGTCAACAATTCATTATTTTTAATGAAGAATGTCTTATATACACTGGATAAGATAAGATAGGGGCGGACGAACTAGGGCTGCTGCGAGGCCGAGGTGCCAGACGGCCTAATTATTAGAGTGATGATTTCCACATGTAATGATGCTACGCTCATATTTTTTGCATAAGAATCTTCAGATTTTACATTGAAATGTGGACCTATAGCTTGTAGATGATGTATGAGGTTTGAAATCTTCAGTGGTTCTTCCAGTTAAGGAGAGCATATGAGGTTTTCTTCCTGCTCTCAGTTGGCCTCTTGGGTGATATTTTTTGGACTAATTTAAGGAATCAGGTAAGCATTCACCTTACAAGTCATAATAACTTTTTCGTAAAATGGTGCATCTGTTAAGTTTCTCAGCAAAGCGCACCACAAATGTGACCAGAGCACTTCACAATGGTCATGAAATTACAGTAACTATTGGGGTAGTGATTATTTATGTTGACACCCTTCTGTTCGTTGTCAAGCAATTCAGCATTGGTGTTGATGGACTTTTCTCTTTGAATTGACATCAATACGGGGCAATATGATTTAACGGTGAATGATGTCAGGCTATGGTTAGAACATGTGTACTATGTAATGGTTGGTTTGGCATAATAATAATAATTCATCTTTCCATGTACTCTATTGCCTGCTTTGAAGTTCATTTTGAATCATGTGATGTTTCGCCGTAGAATTCATCTATCGACGCTCTATACTTTGAACTGTGTATATTTTCTTAGAAATTTGTGCAACCTAGGCAAATATATATATATATATATATATATATATATATATATATGTGTGTGTGTGTGTGTGTGTGTGTGTGTGTGTGTGTGTATGTATGTATGTATATAGAAGGAATGTCTTATCACACTTATCGTATAGAACTACACTAGCACGAAGAAGGGCCACAACCAGTTCAATACAATAAAAGGCCCAATAACTGCTGGTAAATTATAATTCATATCTTAAAGTTGAAATTACTCAGAAGTATATAATATTGCCACTACATCAACTTTAAGTAAAACACCTCCACATATGCGTCAAACCCAAACATTATATATTAAAAGGGACAGGCGCGGCAACGCGCGCCACCAATGATCTAGTGCCCCATAACAACGCCGGCCCATCCCGAGGTTGTTCTCTTCTCGCATTACAGGCCGTGGTCCTTTGGTTCGCTGGGCGTACGTGCACCTCTCTTGATCATCACTCGGTTGATGACACTGCTTAACACTAGTTAAGTGGGGTTAAGAACGCTAGACCGTTGGTTAGGATGCGAAAGAAAGAGAGCCATCACCTAATCATATGTCCAAGCTTAACAACCGGCCGTGCATGCCCTGCAGCATCCAATGATTGCCTGCTGATGCCTGATGGGGTTGCCCAACAACAAGGATATTTTTTAAGGGAGAAATAGTGACCCGTTCAGTTTGCTTTAGTCAGTCCCTTTGAGTCACCTTGCAGCCATATACTTGAAACTGGATAGTAATCCAGCCTGAAAAGGCAAGGGTACGCGCAATTTTTTAGGTTCGTACGCCGTATAATGGTTGACGACTTGAGCACCATATCTAAAACAAGGATGTGTACCCATACGTTTATACAGTAACAAAAAACCGACGAAACCAGTAGACAGTGTCATCGCCCGGCACATGCAGAGCAGTAGTCCTCCTGGAATTATGATCGCACGTTCCAGGTTCGACTGCCGTGCGCCGCCGCATGCATGCATGCGTACGCATGCCCGCCGGAAAGAACCGCGCCGCTCAGTCGCTTTCCTCCAATCGGTGTGCGTCCAGCTGCATGCAAATCATTGAATGGGCGGAGATCCACGAGCGCAAGGCAAAGATGGCAAAATTGATAAATTTAACCTCCGTTCCCAAATATAAGTCTTTCTAGAGATTCCAACAAATGACTATATACGAAGCAAAATAAATAAATTTATACTCTAAAATATGTGTACATGCATCCGTATGTTGTAGTCCATTTGAAATATCTAAAAAGACTTATATTTAGGAACTGATGGAGTATGTTTTTAAAAATATTTCATATCGTTGACCCTTTTGTACACCTCCCGACAGCAAGTCACCGTACTCTACTATGCAGCTCCTTACAGCTAGGCGCTGCACAATGTAGTGCAGCTCCTAGCTGTCGGGCGCTTCAAAGGTGTGACGCCTGAGTGTTAAACGCTGCATAGTATATTGCAGTGCCTTGCTATCAAGCGTTGCATATTAGGGGTCAACTAGGTGAAATACTTTCGAAAACAATTTAGTTTGTGAAATAGTTTCACACGAAGGTTATATTTATGCCTTTTGCCGGCAAAGACACCATCACCGGCAGCACTGGCCATCAAATGGTGGCGCCCGGAGCAGGGGTGGATCAAAGCAAACTCTGATGGTGCAATGGCAAAGCTTAATGACCGTGGAGGAGGAGGGGTCGTCCTACAGGACCACGTCAGCGCGTTTAGGGACTGCGTGAGCGGCGTCTTCCCAGGTGTGTCTGATCCTAAAACCGTTGAGGTGTTAGCTTGTCGCAAGGCGGTTCAGATGGCGATTCAATTGGGCGCGTCAAAAGTGGGTGTAGGACTTGGCTTCAAGAGCCGCCTGATTGTATTTTGCAAGTTGTTTTGGATGAAATCCCATGCTTGGGATTAATAATCAATAAAATATCAGGATGATTCAAAAAATTGATTTGCTGCCGCTATTAGAGACCGTACTTGACATTGGCAAATCCGACCCCTTAAATTTTCGCTGACGCGTTCAATAGTAACCGGTCACGTCTCATACTTAATGCTATGCATGTGACTCTCTCATATTATATCCCTAGATCCATACAAATGATGCAAAATAAACCTACGAACCACGACACGTTAGTTACGCTTCATCATCGAAGATGTCCACGACTTCCGTGCCGAGCGCCGTTTAGATGGGCGCATAGGAGGGCTCCGGCTCCTCCTACTCACCCATATACGCGAGCATCTCGTCGACCTCCGCGGCCTCCTCGGTCTCCACCTCCTGCCGACGACGATGTTTGGCCTCCGCCTACGATTCCAAATGGAGGGAATCAAGGATCGCCTGCTGCTCCACTTGCAGATCCGTGTCCCTAGCGTCCCCCACATCCTCCTCCTTCTCCTCCTCCTCGTCAACCTCCAAGTCCTCCTCGGGATCCACCGCATCAGGAGGTAGCCCCGCGGCGATCTGGCCTTCGGGCCTTGCTCGGATCTGCTCAAGGAGCTACAGCCGACGCTTTGGCATTAGATATGGGTAGCTCCTTATCCGGCGTGGGGGCATGGCTACTAGGGGCGGCGGAGGGCGATTGGAAAGTGCAGCGGCGACGGATGGAAGGGGGAAATGTGGACGGGTACTGTTTGTGTGCCAACAGTTGACTTAAATAGCCGGACTAGGGTACTATGCGACCAACCGTAGCCGCGTCATCGGTCCAACGTAAGAGACCAACTTAGGACCGCCATGTTTCGGAGTATTTTCATGTTGGACCCTGTCGTCAATCCGATGTGGCATGCACGCACAAGCTGTCCCATATTTGTACTGGATATGAGGGGTGTTAGTCAGCCCGGACGTTTGAGACCGGTTTGAGGAGCCCATCTAGGTCGCTTTTTCGTGACCGGTCAGGACCGAGTCATCCGTCTGGGCGTTTGACGCGGGTTTGAGGCGCCCGGTTATAGATGCTCTTATATACTCCAGTACTTGGCATATACAATGTACTACCTCCGTCCTGGTTTATTAGTCTCCTTTGTAATTTGTGCTGATTTTTGACCAAAGATTTAACTGACAAAATGTTAGTGCATGTCAACAAAAATTATATTGTTGGATTCGTATTTGAACTTAGTTATCAATGATATACTTTTTAGTGACATGCATGAACTTTTTGTTAGTTAAATTTATAGTCAAAATTTAACACAAATTACCATTGTTGAGGAAATCATTAACTGGTAGCTGCTCGGTTGGCTAGCGAGTAGGGGATTAATCAGCTAATCAGCAAGTTAATCGGCCATTTAATCAATTAATCGAATGATTTTTTGGTTTATCGGCTATTCGGTGACCCTATGAGTAGGGATTAATCGGTAAGTTAACTGGTTAATGGGATAAATTCTTGAACAGGGCAAATTATAATGGGGACTAATAAATCAGGAATGAGGTAGTAACTAAATAAGGTCTCATGGTTCACTATGTTTTTCTTTTGCGGAGAGTCTGAAGGTTCAGTGTTGCAAGTGAACTTTTCCTCGGTCGTGGTGGTATGCGTCAGATGTGGTTGGATACGAGGGAGGGGATTTGTGCACGCAGGGGCGGGGCACACAGGTTGTGGGCCATGAGTCCGTGCCAAGATTTGAAAATCTATTTGTGTATATAGTGTTTTATCTTGTTTAATTTTTGATATATGTGCGTAATGCCATTGTATATTGAAGCGATGTTCCTACTCTTGTCGGTCACGTGGGGTAGCCTTGTTATTCTTTGCATCTCCTGAAGTACATCTGGAGTGTCAACAACCGGCAATGTATTCACGGGCCTGTTATGGAGGGTTTACGGAGTGCCTCCGACATAGCAATATTTTATTGGATTAAGAAGGGAGATTGGCCCCACACATCTGAAAATCAGGGAGGGCGGTGGAGAGATTTTATAGTAAACACCGTAACAGCCCCGTAATAGGCCAGTGTGTTTAGCATTTTTGGTCAACAACATTAGTGGACTTCTCTATCCGAAGATTTTTGTAAAAAAGCATGTTGTGCTTGTATATTTCTTGTCCATGCTGGCACGGTGCACCTCGCGGCTGGTGTTTGTTGGTGTTGCTCCGGCCTTGGCGGTGTCGGACCTGCATTCTCCGATGTCCAAGACTTGCCGGCGTCGGACCTGCATTCTCCGATGTCCAAGGCTTGCCGGCGTTCTCTGCCAGGCGGCTCCGGCTTTGGCAACCAGTCGTTGGGTTCCTTCCAGCTTGCTTGGTTTGCCGTTGACCCGATGCCTCCGACCACGACAGCTTGGATCTGCGTCCCTCTAGTCCTAGCTTGCTAGCATTTCCGGTCACCATCACCTCCCCACGCGGTGGTCCTTGCTTCGCTGCGGACCCTACCCTATACGCCTTAAAGCTTCCCTTTTTGCAAGAACCGATGCTCGTAGGTTCGCAGTGGTGCCACCCACCGATGGCAAGTGCAGCCCCACGGCCTCCCTTCGGTTTGGTTCCGGCCAATGTTGGTTTTCACGTCTTCAATACCATATTCGGCGGCTATGGGATTGCTTAGCCTTAGGCCATGGAGAAATCCCTGCTCAGCTTGCCGGTGCTGGCAATGGTGGCGCCTGCTGGTGTCATTTTTCCTTCTCGGAGGCACTGCCACGGCCATCGGTTGCGCCCGCCTTTGAGCTCAGGGGAAACCCTAGGTCCGGTTGCTCCGGACCGGATGGCGAAGACGTTTCAGCGTCGTGTTGCTTCTTAAAGGCGCTATCTTGCTTGCTCGCGGTGTCCCCGGTGTTGGCTTTGGTGATGTTGGGACTAATCTGATTCGACTTTGTCGGTTTGTGTAACATCCTCGATGCGACTATATCTCCCACGTGTCGAGGCACGACTTAGAGGCATAATCGCATTGAAGGCATATGTCGCAAGTCAGGCAATCATCACAAACATCCCATGTAATATAGATAATAAAAAGGGATAACATAGTTGGCTTACACTCGCCACGTCAATCAAGTACATAAATAACATTACATCATCCAAACACTCATGGCCCGACTACGGCGCCAAAATAAAAGATTAACCAACATGCGACACGGTCCCGATCACCCCCAACAGGGCACCACTACTGATCATCAGGAAAGGAAACATAGTAACGTTGAGAGTCCTCGTCGAACTCCCACTTGAGCTCGAGCGCGCCATTTGGAGCTGAATCATCAGGCCCTGCATCCGGTGTAATAGTAATCTGTGAGCCACAGGGACTCAGCAATCTCGCACCCTCGCGATCAAGACTATTTAAGCTTAACAGGAATGGCAAGGTAAATATGTGAAGCTGCAGCAAGCGACTAGCATATATGGTGGCTATCCTATTCGCAAAAGAGAGCGAGAAGAGAAGGCAAAGCGCGAGCGAGAAACTAGAGGACAACCTGCGCATACATTACTCCAACATCGTGTCCACTTCCCGGACTCCGCCAAGAAGAGGCCATCACGGTAACACACTCAGTTGATTCATTTTAATTAAGTTAAGGTTCAAGTTATCTACAACCGGATATTAACAAATTCCCATCTGCCCATAACCGCGGACACGGCTTTCGAAAGTTCAAATCCCTGCAGGAGAGTCCCAACTTAGCCCATGACAAGCTCTCACGGTCAACAAAGGAATAGACCTCCTCCCGAGACGTTCCGATCAGACTCGGTACCTCGGTTCTTCAAGACATTTCGGCAGGTTAAAACTAGACCAGCAACACCGCCCGAATGTGCTGACAAATCCCGATAGGAGCTGCACATATCTCGTTCTCAGGGCACACTCAGATGAACACTACGTACAACTAAAACAACCCTCGAGTTGCCTCGAGGTGGCGCTGCAAGTGGCTCTGTTTGGACCAACACTCAGAGGAGCACTGGCCCCGGGGGGGGGGGGGGGTTAAAAAAAATGACCCCCGGGCCCCGGAAACCCAAGGGAAAAAAAAGCTAGGTGGAAAATGGTAAAACCAAGGTTGGGCATTACTGGAAAAGCTTTAATAAAGACGAACTATCAACGGGTTCCCATTATAACCCAACCGCGTAAGGAACGCAAAATCCGGGAACATAACACCGATATGACGGAAACTAGGGCGGCAAGAGTGGAACAAAACACTAGACGAGAGGCCGAGCCTTCCACCCCTTAACCAAGTATATAGATTCATTTAAGATAACATGGCAATATAATGATATCCCAACAAGTAAATAAATGTTCCAACAAGGAACAGTCTCCAATCTTCACCTGAAACTAGCAACGCTATAAGAGGGGCTGAGCAAAGCGGTAACATAGCCAATCAACGGTTTGCTAGGACATGGTGGGTTAGGGGTTTGACATGGCAATTGGGAGGCTTGAAAGCAAGTGGTAGGCATCGTAGCATTGGCATATCAAAAGAGCGAGCAATCTAGCATAGCAAAGATAGTAGTGATTTCGGGGTATGATCATCTTGCCTGCAAAGCTGTCAGAGTTGACTGGATCCTCGAAAGCAAACTCAACGGGCTCCTCGTTAGCGAATTCGTCTCCCGACTCTACCCAAACAAGACAAACAAGCAACAAGAACACAATCAACCACGTGCAAGGATCAAACAAGAGGATGCAAACATGGTATGCTATGCGGGATGCAATGCGGGAGGCATATGCAAGATGTGACAGGAAATGCACGAACCTGGCCTCAATTTGGAAATCCAAGTGTGCCACTGGAAAGATGAGATGAAATCGCTTGAAAACGATATAAAGAACGCCAGAATCGGAGTTACGGTTTGGAAATGGCAAGCGATTCAAATATGACACCGGTCTGCGATTTACAGCAAGTAGCCATCTAAATGCAATGAGATGAACATGCTACAGCACCCAAACATGGCAACAAAATACATGGCAGGGATGCATTCAAGATGCTTAACAAAAGTCTAGCACTGAGCTACGGCCAATTCATCCATTAACAGGTTCAAACAAGCATGGCAAAAATGCATATGGTAAACAGATCTCAGACTTAGTGAAATTAACACTTGTCTAAAATTTCAGACCAAGTAGCACTCTTCGGAGCAACAAAATTACATGCTACAGGACCTGAACATGGCAAAGTAAAATATGGCATGGAGCTACTCAAAAAGCTTAACGAAAGTCCCTTAGTGACCTTGAGCCAAAAGGGATCAGAAAATATATTAACAAGCATGTGAACATAGCAAAAGCATAATCAGTTTTCAGACTTAGTGAAAACTGGCACATGCTGAAATATAACTCAAGTAGGCATGTTTACGAGCTCGATGCACTCACTACGGTGCAAGTCATGACAAGATAAGCATACATCTATCAAGGACACACAAAATGCAAGCAAGATATGGCAAGAACAATAACATAGCATGCACGGATCAACTACAACAACATCGGCAAAATTGCAAACAAGTTGACAATCTGCCCAGATTCACAAAGTAGCAAAAGTAGAGCTCGATTGACTGAAGCTAGGTGCTCCATAATTGCAAACAAAGACATGGATGGATTGAGCACTACAAGATTAATAAAACATCCTTACTGATCATCCTCAAAAGAGGCATGGATCACTAGGAAACAATATGAACATATGGCATCATGAACTAAACAGCTCAAGGACTTAGTGAAAATGCTAATTCCCTGAAAACAGAATTCGCAAGTGCACCACTTTGCAAGCTTGCACTAGGCACCACACACATCACAAAAATACATGGGTTGCACCTCTGGAGAGATGGCAAAACCCTTAACAAAACATATGTAGAGCATCAGGGCATATCATGCACACAATAATCATGGCAAAAATGACAAATGTCTAAATGGAGTAGCAGATCTGACAATTAACTCCAGTAGCCCTCTTCTAACAGCATTTCGGGCATCAAGATGACATCAAATGAAATTGATGCAATGGAATGAAATGATGTACTCTCTGAGACGAACATTTTGATATGCTATATGCATGAATCGGAGCCACGAATGCAAAGTTATGGCACGATGAACAGGAGCATTTGGATCTGGGAATTCGGGACTTAGACGAAAAAAACACCTCCGAGATCTAGGGTTTACTGTTCACTCGCGCGATCCACTGTTCACCGGCGGCGGATCTGAAGCTCGCCGCTGTCGAGGGTCTTGCCGGAGGGAGGGGAGTTCGTCGGGGCCTTGGCCGGCCGGCAAGACGGCGACGATGCGGCGGCGAAGGACGGAGAGGCGCGGGGCGGCGTGCGGTGGCCGGGCCGGGGAGCTCGGGTGACGGTGAGCTCGCGCCGGCGAGGTCTCCGGCGATGGCGCGGCGGGGCTGGAGGAGTGCGGCGACCGGCTATGGCGGCGGCGAGGCGCGGGCGGCGGGGAGCGGCTTCGGGCCCTCGGGAGCCCCGGCTGGGCTCGCGGGCCGCGGCGCGGGAGGACGGCGGCGGGACACGTGGCGGAGCGGGATTGGCCCGGGTGGGCGGCGGACGTGTCCGATCTAGGCGGCGGACATGTCCGTGGGTGGCGGGGCGATTTAAGGTTTCGGGGGAGGAGGAGATCCGAGTTTCGGGGGGGGGTCTTTAAATAGGCATAGGAGGAGCTAAGAGAGTCCAAATGAGGTGCGGTTTTCAGCCACGCGATCGTGATCGAACGATCTAGATGATGGAGAAGGCTTAGGTGGGTTTTGGGCCAACTTGGAGGGGCGTTGGGCTGCAACACACACGAGGCCTTTCCGGTCCATCGGTTAACCGTTGGAGTATCAAACGAAGTCCAAATGGCACGAAACTTGACAGGCGGTCTACCGGTAGTAAACCAAGGCCGCTTGGCAAGTCTCAGTCCAATCCGGAAATGTTTAATCCCCACACACGAAAGAAAGGTAGAATTGACCACCGGAGGAGAACGAAGCGCCGGAATGCAAAACGGACAACGGGGAAAATGATCGAATGCAAGAGGTGAACACATATGCAAATGCAATGCGCATGATGACATGATATGAGATGCATGACAACGATAACAACACACGGAGACAAAGACCCGAACCCGAGAAAATAAAATAACTTAACGCCGAAAATGGCAAGAGTTGGAGTACAAATAGGAAAAGTTACATCCGGGGTGTTAAAGTTTGGGCTTGGTTGGTTTAACTGTGTTGTTCCCTTCTTCGGGTCGAGCATCCCTTATCTATCTACTCTGGGCACCATGTTCACGTGTGCCTGCCATTACTCGCAGTGGATTTGCTGGCAAAACGGTGTTGTCCTGCCTGGACAGGCGAGGAGAGGGTGGCAATGGTAGTGGTGGTGGCGCTGGATTCAGAGGGTTTGCCGGCAAAGCCAACTTGTATCGGGTTGGCTCGTCGGGCAACCCAGGCAGCTGCAATGTCGGAGAACTCCTTCTTCTATTCGTCGGAGGCCATGGCGGGTGATGTACAAAGAGGGAGTGGAGAGAAGAGGTGAGGTGTGGTTCTTGCTTGGCGACTAGACATGTTTGTATAGCGGGCGGATGGGAGGAGCTAGTCGAAGAGGTGTTTAATGCTCGCCGGCACATGAACGGACGTGTGGCACTCGGAGCGCCGAAGTACGTTCCTCGGGACACGCGTCAATTTAATGGAGGTAGATGAGCATAAGAATGTCATTTCAATGCGGAGAGAAGGCATCTACAGCAGGCGGCGCCCTCAACCAGCGAGCTGCTTCAATGCCGGCTCAGTGAGCGGTCGCGTCAGCTCTAGGCCAACATGAATGCGGGCAGCTGGCTTCAAGAGGGAATGCACGTGGGAGCGAGAAAGAGGTTTTTGGTTGACCACGTTAGTTAGACGCGGGTCAGGTTAGTCAGACGCGGACACCCGCAAACCCCCCAATTTGTCTCCGGTTTGTAGAACGAAGTGCGGCTGGACTGCCAAACGGACCGATGCAGGACCGCGTGATAGAAACAGTTGTGGTTATTTGAGAGTCGGTGTTGGAGATGCCCTTATGGCATATACTAAAAGTATCTACAGCCGGACTTGCCAAATTCGCCACCCTATAAGCCCGCGGACGCGCCCGGGCGCGTCCGCGGACAGTGATCGGGTAGTTCCTAAATCCGCGCCTCCACAACCATATATCTCATATCTGACACCCCATATCCATACAAAATCATGCAACATAGTACATAGATCACCAGACGGGCAAAATCAAAGAGAAACCGACTATAAACCGATAGCAAACGGGCATAAATTCACATATAAACATCACCAAAAGATCGATAATAGTTCACACAGTTCATGGTGTCCGACAAATGCGAACTAGATACTGGGAGGTAGATAGTACGAGCTAGATATGAGAGGGCGGAGCTTAGCCACTTCCTCGCCGGCCCTTTACCCTTTCGGTCGCTGGCACTGTTGTAGGCGGCCGCGGCTGGAGGTGGGTTGATGTCGGAGCCGGAGGAGTTGGGCCAGTAGTCGGAGGAGGAATCGGAGATGATGATGTAGCCCTTCAAGCGCTGGACAATCTGGTGATGCTTGCGCTTGAGCTTGGCCAGTCGCTGCCTCCGCCACCTCCCACTCGGACTGCTCAATACCGAGTCGAAACTGCTTGGCGTTGATCCTCCTGAGGCATCGGTGTCCGTCTCCGCCATGGTAAGCGACGGACGGTACACCCACTCCTATTCGGGCACCGGCATCACGCAGCGGCGGCAGGCCGACTGTGTAGCCGCGTCGGACGCGCCCCCCATCTTCCTTGCCCTCTGCCTCTCGCGTCGGGCGGCACTAGAACCCACCATGAAAGCGAAACACGTCCGGGCACAGTTCAAACAGTTGTGAGTTGTTTGACAGCCCACGTTGGAGATGGCCTTATGAACATATACTAAGCCAAGGAGCGAAAGCCATGTAGTTTCAGTACAGAAAACCATGTGTGGCCTCGCATGGCACAGGAACCACGTGCTCCATTTCGTTGTGCAACATATGCAAATCAATTGCTCAGGAACGAACTCGAACATGCCTGATTAATCCCAGGAATTAGGGGAAGCCTTTTGTGCTGGGTGCGCTAAGAGATTGCTCATGTCCTACCTGATCGGGGGCAGGAGCCGACGCGTGCAAGCTGCGGTGCGCTGGGTTGGGCTGCACGGACTGCCCCAGCTTGGCAGTGGATGCCTGCCGATCTCATCCCGGTGTCGTGTCGTCTCGATCTCATCGCGGTGCCATCCCTGCAGTTTGCGCCAACCCCAAGATGACACTGAACCAAAGCCCCAGCGGCCAGCGCTATATATATCCCCTCCCCGTCCCGCTCTTCCACCCCACCACCCACATCGCGTACCTCGCAACCAAGAGCATAATTGATTTGCTACCAATATTTGACTTGCCAAATGTTAGGACTGCCTACTATTGGCAATACCGAGATTTACTAACTGTTAGCAACTTTATGTGAAAGAGGCAAAACAATTCGTAGCCAACCAAATAGTTGCCAATATTTGACACAATGCCAAACATTGGCATGCCAATTTTTGGCAGCAAACCAATTATGCTCCAAGTCTGCCAGGTGCCGAGTCCCTGCCAGCTGAGAGCTAGCAGCAGCAAGCGAACCAACGCACCCCCGGTCGCTCGCCGGAGCCAAGAAAGGCAACGCAACATGTGCAACGTCATCACGATCCCGTCGGTAGCGTGGCTGCGCCGCGCCGTGCGCCGGTGGCGGGCCCGCCGCTCCACCTCCGCTACGGTTCCGTCGGGGCACGCCGCGGTCTGCGCGGAGGGCGCGCGGTTCATGGTGCGGCTGGCGCACCTGAGCCACCCGGCTTTCCTGGAGCTGCTCCGGCAGGCGGAGGAGGAGTACGGCTTCCCGTCCGGCGCCTCCGGCCCCGTCGCGCTCCCCTGCGACGAGCACCGCCTCCGCGACGTCCTCCGCCGCGTCTCTTCGTCGTCCCACTCCGAGGAGCCCCGCCGCTCCACCTTCTGCCGCCGCCGCCGCGGCGACTCGCGGCCGCTGCTGCAGGAGATCGCCTTCCCGTGAGCGCGCGCGCCGCGGCATCGAAGGATCTGGCGACAGAGCACACCCAGTTTCTGCCGCGCGCAACGGCAGCAGCTGGTGACAGACACGGTCCCCCGGAGGAGTACGCACAGCAAGCGCCGAAACGCTGATCCGAAAGGCCGGCGTGCTCCTCTGCGCTGCGTAATGCCGGCAATCGGACACGCACATACTTGAGCTGGGTGGTACAGTATGTGATGGTACTAGCTAGTAACTGATTGAAGAAGGCGACATTTTTTTGGGATTGTTTTCTCAGTAACTATTCTACTCGTCTGCGCAACTCCTTGCCGAGGCATACGAGTAAATTAATTAACTAATAAAGATTGATCGATTGTTCTTGTTGTGCATGGAATTTGTTATCGTTCGTGATTCATGCATGTCTTCGACATGTGACGTGGCGAAACTTGTCATGCCGTTAATCATTAGCCTGCTTTTCCGAAATTTAATCATTGGCATGAACTTTGAAGATAAAGACATTGATTTCGTTAATGAAATCCCAAGTCAAGCACTCTCTTTAAAGAAAACATTAGCAGGCTAGCTATCCAGAGAATTAGCTTGAAAACAAGTGTCACGCTAGCAGGACTACAATTATCTGCAAGGTTTGCTTGCACGGCCGCGCCACGTTGCCGGCGGCGACCAGCGGACAGGTGGACTGGTTTTAGGCATTTCATGCGTGCAATCCGAACGAAACCTCACATTACATGTTGATTAGGAACTCATGCACGTGCTCATGGCAAGTAAAAACAGGACATGCAACGGCGAGCATGTATGCCAGAATCTCAACCTCTTGTCCTGTAGGGCGACCAGGTGACTTGACTGAACGAATAAGGTTCAGATCCACACACCGGCCAGGCGCCAGCCATACGCTATTCTTATCTACCGATCCAGCGTCAGAGATCGAGCGAAACACGGCGGCGCCACGTAGTGAGGCAACCGTAACACACAAACTGTTCATGGAGTCTGTTGTTTTTACATGCCTCTGCGTGCAGATATTGGTGCTGATTCCCAGTCCAATCTTGAATGCATTTTCTATCGGACAGAACGGGACAAAGAGCTCGGCTGAAGCCACGCAGGGTCTGTCTGACGATTCTGAAACTCACGCGGCTCCCTGTCTCCTCCCACCTCGCTCCTTCCTGCGCGTGCGTGGTGAGTAAGTAGTAAAAACAGGACAAAAGAACAGGCGTGTCAGACGACGAACCTCCTGCATGCAGTGCAACCAGTCGCCGAGTCAGCTGAAACTCACCGACCATCATTTCCCGTCGATCGACTGACCAGCACACTGGCATCCTGCGACAGGCTAAAGTATTCCGTTCGTTTCTAAATAATAAGTCTTCGTAAAGATTTTATTATGGACAATACATGGATTTATGCAGATGCATTTTAAAGTGTAAAAGGGTGTTTGGATCCAAGTGACTTATTTTAGTCTGACTAAAAGTAGTCTCTTTAAGGGGCTAAAGTTCCAAGCACCCCTGACTAAAAGAGGCTAAAACAAGTCTTGAGACTAAAACATTTTAGTCAGGGGTACCCCTACTAAATGTGGATTAGTCCTCTTTCTTCTCATTTAACTCCTCTCCTTTAAGACATGCGAGTTCTGGATTGGAGGGTTTGGAGGATAATAAATGATCATTAACTTGATTTTAGTCTATTTAGTATTTGGATCCAAGCATGGATGAGGCTAACAAGTTTTAGTCCCATTACTTTTAGTCATGAGACTAAAATGTATCCAAGCACCCTCTAAATTCATTCATTCTGCCTCGTAAGTAGTTCATAGTGAAATCTCTACGAAGATATATTTAGAAACAAAGGGAGTATGGTAGTACTACGCGGGCTTGATCGGTCGACCGGCGGGCAGGTAGGCGTCTACGGTGGCTTCGTAAATCTCAAGATGATATGCTGGTTCAGTCTTTTATAGATGCTTATAGAGATAGGGTGTGCGTGTGTGCGTTCATAGAGGTGAGTGCATGCGCGTGTATATGAGCGCTTGTGTCCGTACTGATACTCAAAAGAAAAAAGGTAGGTACGTGTCACGGCGCGGGGCCGTCGCCTGCACATGCAGGGAATCCCGGCCGCAGCGGGGCCGATGATCACGGCGTCCCGTGGACTGATCGACTGTTCCAACCCAAATCCGTGCGTCCGGCGTCCCGTCTAATCTCGAGATAACGATCACACCGGTGCATGTGCGTGAACAATGCGTTCGAGAGGTAGACGGCCGTCTTACTCTCACTGTACATGTGTACAGTGTAGGATACCGGTCGTATACAGTATGTACACGCGTGACTGGCCGGCCGGGTGCATGCACATCGGCATCGGCATCGCCGCATCGGTCCTTCCGGGCGTCTAGTTGTACCAGCCGTGAGTGTCAAGTACAAGTACTTCTCCTTGCTCCTTCTCATGATTGGCGCCGCCCCGTGCACGTCACCAACTCAACCCACCTTCTTCTCCGGACTAGATTGTTCAAACTTCTACTTCCTCCGTAAAATATGAGAGCGTTTAGATCACGCCTAACTGCTCGGTCGACATGTATAACTGAAAATGAAAGTGCTACAGTATATATCAACTGCCTTGGTTGTACTGACCGTAGGTACGTGACTATCAAGTACTCCCTCTGTAAACTAATATAAGAGCATTTAGATAACTAAAATAGTTATCTAAACGTTTTTATATTAGTTTATGGAGGGAGTACAAGTACAAGTACTGCTCCTTCTGATGATTGGCGTGTCACTCACAAACCCATGTTCTTCGGATTAGACCGCCCAAGCTTTTCTAGCTGCTCGATCGTTGCATCATGTATGCTACCCAGCTCATCTGAAAGTGAAGGTGATACAGACATATAGTATCATCAAGATGGCTTTAAGTCGTATGCAAATCCTTACTTGTTTATATTCTTTCGGTGAAGTCATATGCAATGTGGTACCATATGACATTGTTGCAGACTCAGCCACATGCTCCCATATGCCACACCACGACAAGCATATACATGCGTGTATTACATGGAGTCATCAGTTGCACTTCACTCACGGGCCACCCGCTACCTGCATACGGTGATTAATTAAGTAAGCAAACGACGATTACCTCAACTGCGTAAATGTCGTGTGTATACTTGACACGTAGAGCATCTATGGAAGCACCGGTGCCGTGTGGAACCTTAGCTTATTATTGGCTTGATAAGCCTAGATACATGCATCAAATCATGTAGTAAATCTCCTTGGTGTATTAACTTTTGTTCCGTTCCCACACTAAACTAATGCGAGACCGGGGAAGAGGACCTCTCTGTTGTGTGAAGGCTCATAAAAAAGGGGGGGGGGGGGGGGGGGATAATTTTGGAATTTAAAAACTTGCTATAGCTCTTATCATGCATTGTTCAACCACATCCCACAAGGGTTGTTCACAACAAAATGACTGAACAATAGAAAATAGTAATGTATACAAGGTTTAATGCCCAGTCTCTTCTTAATTAACAAACCAAAGGATATACTTTTGCCTCATCTGCAAAACAAATTTATAGTCATGTAATCCAAACATGCTGTTAAATATTTATTTGCTGCATGCCATCTCAGGACCATTCTGGCTCATCCGACGCACTGGTACATGACGTATTTTCTCAAGAAGGGAAAATTTTTGCTACAATTATCTGACCATCGCAGTCGCAACAGAACAAGTTCATGAGTTAGTAGATGCAACCTATATTATTAGTGGCAATCTGGCATTAAACAAGGACGAACTCGTACTACGTTGTTACGTGTCAAAACTAGTCGTTTAGGTGTTAAGAAGAAACTAATCGTTTAGATATTGTGGAGGCTAAGCTTCAAATGCGATACAGCGAGAAGTGCATCAAGACAAATGACACTTTGTCCTCACTCTTAAAGCAGGAACTCTGCTTTTTCATGCACGCACCATTACACATTACACTATTTGTTTATTTTTCAGTCAAGAATACATATTTATTTCTGTACCTGTCCCCTTTTTTTCCTGCTTCGTTGGCACAAACATGAAAAAGGTGCAGACCGTAAAGGCCTCTCTCACTCTCCTTTTCTTATTCTTTCGGCGCTTTATGTCAGATCCATGGATAATAATATCAGGAAATAAAGTATGAAACTTGTGAGCATATGCTATCTACTGTACATACCAGGGCCTCCTTCGGTTTGAAGGATTTTTGTAGGAAAAACGTAGGAACAAGGATTTCGGAGGAAATTTTTCTATATAAGCATTTGGTTTGTAGGAAATGCGTACAGGAATTTCATAGGAATACTATTCATTTCCTGTGTTTTTGGAGGAAACTACACATCCACTCAAAGCTCATTTTGCGCGTAGGAACGAGGCAAGTCAAATCCTGAGGATGGCAAGTGCCATCCTATCAAATTCCTATACTACTCCTAATTCCTACGTTTTGATTTTCTCCAAACCGAATGAACCCCAGATATGTGTACTACTAGTTAAGGGTTTTGTGCCTGCAAAAGATAACTCCTTTTGTTTGATCTGTAGTACTAGTAGGCAATGTTCGCTGAATCACTGGCCTGATTCTGAGATAACGATCCTTTAGACAAGAGGGGGAAAAGAAATGGACGTGGCAAGGATACTGATGCGGTGGTGCAACCATCGAATTTTGATTCTCTCTCTTTTGGCCATCTCCTGCAGTAGGTCAGGTGTCATGTATAAATCAGAAAAAAAATACTAATTAAGATGCCAGCAGTTCCAGTTATTTCATTGAAATTAAAATAAAAAACAATTTTGTGGCTGCTGGGATTCAAGCCCAGGTCTCCACGGCCACCACGTGGAATTCTCACCACTAAACTACAACCACATTTTTGTTGATTTTTTAAATTTTGCTTTTACTTCTAGTGATAGGACTTCAATTAGCCTGTTCTGGTTAGCGGTCTTAGGTTATGGCTAGCAAACATGTCCGTGCGTTGCAACAAAAAATACAACAGTTTTATGATTAAATGAACTAGTATTATGGAGATCGTATTGCCTCACCATATGTAGCCACATTGATGTGGCTTGCACAGCGAGATATGTACGTGATCGAGGCGACGGAGAAGACAACTCTAAATCATGTGCGCTTCCTGTTATGCCAAACTCGCCGTAAGCTATCACCCGTCCCTCAGTCGGACCCGTGGCGCTGTAATCGCATGCCCTGCCTGTCGCGACCAGGACAACGTTTGTGGCGACGGCTAGAAAAGTCCAAGCTCCAAACTAGGGATGGAGACGACGGGGGGATGGGCGATGGATGCCTCTCCACACTCATGATAGCAGCCGATGCAGGATATCGAGGACCGGGTCATACGGCAAGCGGATGCCGGTGGCGGCGGCACACACAGCGGCCATAGGACCGTGATAGCGTGCAGTTTGATAGACGTCGCAGGATGTGAAGGATCAGATTGTACAACGGGCGAACGCCATCATTAGCACCATGGGTCGCGTCCATGGCGATGAGATGTGGCATCGGCTGCACTCGGAAGACTATCGACATAGAAATAGTATAGTTGGAGTTTGTAACCAAGTCTAACTAAGAAAACCGTACAAACTACGTGCAATATGGTATATAATTTGGAAAGCCCTGCATCTGAACGGCGTGATGGAAATGTTCCGCGGTTCTTCCGTTAGCAGCTCGAGCGCACATAAAACCAAATCGATACAAAGCGGCACTTGTAAGAAAAAACGGGGGTGTCTAATGGGCTGCTCGGAGCAGGCCCAACAATTAAAGCGCACATAAACTAAAGTGGAACGGAATAAAAGAACCGGCAACATGTGAAGAGTTTTCTTGCGGAAGGCAAGTTACGAAAAATTTATCACGCAAGAATAAAGAAAAAATAAAACTAATAACGAAAGGAGAACCAAGAAATATTTCTCCATTTATTAGTAGGAAATAGACATGCGTAGTTTTCTCTTTCCTGAAATATTGTTTTGTATTCGAAGAGTTAACAATTTATATCCATTTTTCAACCATTTTGTGTCCAAACATGGGCACGGATCACGGCGTAGATGGACGGCAACAGGCGTTTCCACATGCGCGTGCCGTCACACCTGCGTGTCTTTGCGAATTTCTGCCATTTATTAGTAAGTAATAGATATGAGTAGTTTTCTCTTTCCTGCAGTAGTTTGTAAGACTCTGCGGTTTCTCTATTAAATTAAATCGAAGGGAAGACACTCTTTATATAAGAGAAACTTCTAGTAATAAACTGATAATAAGCTATCTGATGTCTAGTAAAAAACACCCTTTTTCGAAAAAAAACCTAATGTCGCTCCGTGCGTCCTGCTGGACTTTTACGTACATGATTGTTTTTCTATGCCTTCATCAGGGAGAAGTAGAAGGAAATTTACGAGAGAAAATCATTTAAAACAAAACCGGCGAACACTCCCAAGGTACTCATAAGGTCAAAATTTGCACTATGAGTGATTATTTGCTGTAATTTTTTTTGTGGGGACTCAACAATGATGCGGCGCCGGCGTGGACAGGTGGACCAATTCCCTGGCCATGTGGATGGCGGGGAGGTGGTGGGCTTCGGCTGCGGCGGCGGTTCCTCGTTGGATGTTGGTGGCCATGGTGATGTTCGTCCTCGACCCCGATCTACTCCGATCTGCAGCGGTTCCGGCCCTTGGTGGCTTCGGTCACCGTTCTTGGGTGCTGACCTTGCAGATCCGGTGGCTGGAAGGGTTCCGGGGGAATCTCTTGGCCGGCGTGGCGGCCACTCCGATGGCAGTGCCTTTGGGTGTTGCTTCCCTCGTTGGAGGCTTCGGAGAGGACCTCCTTCCTTTCACCCCTCCCAGGAGCTCAGGTGAAAACCTCAGAACCCCCTGTTCCAAGCGACGACGACACCACGGTGTCGTGCTCCTTCCTGAAGGCGTTGCTCGGGGGCTGCTCAAGTGGCGGTAGAAGTGTGGCGGCGGTTCGGTGTCGACACATGCATTCTGGTCAGCTTCATCTTGGAGGCCGCGACGACATAGGCGACGCTCGTCTGGTGGAGCTACTACCGATGGCCGAGGCATCGTCGGCAGTCTGCGCCATCAGGTTCGGGGTGCTCAGGGGGAAACCCCAGATCTGGGTCTTCCGGATCGGATGATGATGGTGTTCTATCGCTTACCCTTCTGGGGGCATCGTCTTGGAGCAAGTGCTGGCTGGAGGGATGGTGGAGCGGTGTTTCATCTCACACTTTGATGGCGGCGGAGATCGATGGCATGGCGCTGTGGAGACTCGGCGTCCGATGTGCGGAGATGGGCTCGCGCAGGAGGAGGTTGCTGTCTGGCGTCATGGTGACGTCGATGGCTGAGTGGCCAGACAAGGTAGAAGCCTCAATATGATCTGAAGACCTGTGGAAGATGGCGGCGACGACACACGAGTGCGTCTGACCGGATTGTGCCCCAGACCCGGTATGTGGCTCGGCTGGGGCCTCCGAATGAGTTTCGGCTTCCGGCTTTTGATGTTAGGCTTAGGTGAGTGGTTTGGGTAGTGGCCCAGCTAGCACCCCTTCATCATTTTGGATAGGAGTAGCAGCATATGTTGCCAAGATGGTGGATTCAGGCATATTGTTGTAATACTTTGTAAGGTCCTCAAGAATAATCAATAAAGTGGCCGTATGCACCTTCCAGATGCAGAGGCCGGGGGTCATCCTCCTTTTCTAAAATAAAAAACAATGATGCACATACGAGTGCCCACGCGCACGCACTCACACACAAAAGCATTCTGAACAAACCGTAGAATTGATGGACATCAAAGATAAATCCACGGATGTTGTTAAGGTTGTGCCACGGATGTTGTTAAGGTTGTGCAGAGCAGAAGGCTCTGATAATTTGAAACATGAAGACATGCCCCCATAATAACACTAGCCCCATCCCGAGGTTGTTCTATTCTCCGCTGTTTAGCTCCGTTACACGCCGTGGTCATTCGGTTCGCTGGCCGTACGTGCACTTCTCTTTATCATCACTTGGTTGACGGCACTGTCTAATGGGTTGGTTAGGAAGCGAAAGAAAAAGAGCCATCGTCTAATCATCAGCCCGAGCATGACAACCGGCCGTGCATGCCCTGCAGCATCCAATGATGGCCTGCTGATGGGTGCTAAACAACGAGAAGAATAAAGAAAACGGGAAATACTGTCTCGTTCAGTTTGCTTCAGTCACGTCGCAGCCATAAAACTAGATAGAAATCCAGCTTGAAAAGACGAAGGTACGCGCAATTTTTCCGTGTAGTGGTTGACCACTTGAGCACCATGCCACCATCGATCTAAACTAAGGAAGTGTACCCATACGTTTACAGTAACGGAAAAACTGACGAAACCAGTAGACAATGTCATCGCCGGGCACACGGACTTTTTCACTGTTTTGACCTTCTCAGCAAATCTTAGCAGAAAACGAATTCCTTCAAAAAACTATTTCACGATCTGACTTTTTTGATAACGCCACAAGCCATGACGTTTTTTCTCTATTTGAAAACGCCAAGCTAGCTTGCATTGCTCCCCTACATAAATAAGTGGCAAATGTGAACAAGCTACTTGAAACGCCACAAGCAATGGCGTTTCATATTTGGGCAGCAACACCACCCCCTTTCGCATTTCTGCCCTGCAATGTAGCGTCTCGACCAGTCCAACAACACGGGCGGGCGTGTTTGGCGTTTTTATATAGTGCAGTAACACCACAACCTGTGGCGTTTCTAAAAAGGGTCAAATCTTCAAATAGTTTTGTATGGAGTTTATTTTGTGCTAAAGTTTTCTCAGAACAGTGAAAAATGCCCCGGCACAGGCGGAGCAGTAGTCCTCCTGGAATTATGATCGCATGTTCCACGTTCGGTTGCCGTGCGCCGCCGCATGCATGCATGCATACACATGTGCCTCGCCCGCCGGAAAGAAGTGAAGGGACTCCTGAACCGTGGGCTGAGCTGAACTGGTCAGTCGCTTTCCGCCATCTTGGTCGCTCCATACAATGCTGATGAGTACTAGCTCGTGGAAGTGATCGTCTCGGGGTCTGAACAAGGAGTGTGGTACGGAGTACCTCTCGTAGTCGTAGTACCAGAGGCACTGCCAAATCGTTCGGTCGTTCGGATATGGTATGGTGTGTTGCGTCTAAGCAACACGTACGGGTGAGCTTTTATACTCGACATGCACGTACGTCTATGCCTGGAACTCGAGATACTCCATGTACGCACCAAGCTGTTGAATCAATGATTGGCTGCTGCTGTTATATACTCCAGTACTGGGAATATACAGTGCAACTAAACAAGGGCTGAAGGTTCGGTGTTGCAAGTAATAATCTGATCCAGACGGGAGCCTCGAACGGGCGTCAAATGCTCGGGCTGACAAGTACCCCTTATATCCAGCCCAAATTTGAGACAGATATGGGGATCCTAGGCCGTCGCCTAAGCCGCCGAGATGACGGAGCAGCAGGCCATCCTGGAGTCCATCCAGGATTAGGCATGTGTGGAGGCCAACCGACAGTTCCTTCAACGGGACCATGCGGTGTCCGACACGCTCTTTGCCGAATTCGACACAGAGATAAAGGAAGAGGAGGTCGGAGCGGAGCAGCCGGAGCTGCAGCTGCCGCCCATGCACCTGAAGCCGGGCACGGAGATTGTTGACATCTCCGACAAGGAGTAGCTACGTAGTATGTAGGTTTTTTAGCTTGCTTGTTTTTATATAAATTTTGGAATCTAGTATGAGATGTGCAGATGCAGCTATGTTAACATGAGGAGTATCCGGTCACTGCCTGCGAACACGCCCGAGCGGGTCCGCGGGCGTTTGAGAGGTCATATTTGTTATATGCGATTGTAGATGCTCTAAGAGGGAGGGGATTGGTGACACGAAGGAGCGGGGGCACGTGGACTGTGGGTTGTGGATCCGTATCAAGATTGGTAATTCTGTTAGTGTATATTGTTTTTTCATCTAATCGTCTTGTATAAGATTTGATATATGTGCCTAATGTCATTGTACATCGGAGCCGTATACCTGTTCTTAGTGTGGGGTAGCCTAATATACAATTATTGATTTTAACATAGACAAATAACGTGGCAAGCAAAATGATTCATTCGGACCATTGATACCGCTTTTCTTCTTGCTTCCAGTCTGTCCTTCTAGTTCGCTCTATCCCACAAGAAATACCATCCTGGAGCTTCGCATCTCCTGAAGTACATCTAGGGTATCAACAACACCATTGGACTTCTATTCGAAGATTTCCGTAAAAAAGTTTGTTATACTTGTATATTTATTGTCCATGATAGTTTGTTCTTGTACAACAATTTGAAATGTATATTTCGCAAGAAAAAGAACAATTTGTAATGTACAATACTGGTCGAATCTTGTCGTTGATGTTCTTCTTTTGTGTATGGATGATTCAACTCACTTGTTTAGTTTGTAGTTCCTATATGTTGGATATATCAAAATTGGTGTACTATGAAATGCTATGATCTTCAATCTTACATGGGGAATTATGCTGCTACTTGTGTTGACATCTACCTAAGAATGAATTGTGTTAAGTTAGACCTCCGAGAACTCGCCGCCGACACCGTCGCCACTATCATTAACCCCACACCACGTTAGCATCATCGTTGGGATTCACATCCGCCATGGCTGCCGTCACCTAGGAAAGAGAGGGTTGGCTACGAGATAGGAGAGGGCGAGAGGGTCGGCCTTTGACTAGACAACGACCGACCGAGCGACTAAGCGACCGCGCGCCGTCATTAACAGCCATCAGGTTGGCGATGTCTCGCGGGAACGAACATGGGGCCCTGTGATAAACAAGTTTGAAACACCACAATCGATACCTAACTCAAATCAATAGTTTTTATCAATAACTACTGAAAATTTGGCTGGTTTCGGCAAAAAAAAAAATATAAGTGGTAGCTCTAGGGTAAGGTTGCCCCATATGCGATAGTTTTTGGTTATTCACTCGTGTATTGTCCATATAGTCTTGTTTGTTCTGGGTTTGACTCTAATGTATCATGGTCGACTTCGACACATCCCATTATTACACATGGTATCCCATCGCTATTTGTGTAATATAATTTCATTTTACGGAACCTCATCAATACGTCGGGGAGCTCCCGCGGTTGCTTGAAGAAGAAGGGGGTTGATTCCATTAGTGAGGGGAACCGAATAGAAAATCCATACATCTCTCGGTTAATTGAGTAAAACAGAACGAAAACCAAATATAAACAGGAAAGACGCAAAAGTGAATAGAGCAATCGACTCCGCTTTCTCAAAGAAAATTGGGGAATCTGCGCTGTTTTCAACCATAGTGCTTGACTTGAAGCCGTTTTGAGCAGCGTGGATGGTATCCGAACGCTTCATTAGGGAATATCCAACGCTGACCCGCAAACCAGACACCGCATCCGTCCGCGGACAGGGAGACCAGTCCGTGAAGACGGATGCGGGAGCCGGCCATCCAATGTTGTCCGCATACATATCAAACACTCTTCAAACAAACTTGATGAATTACATGCAAACCGTATGATTTTCATTTGAACTGGGCGAAAACATTTACATTTCAGGTATAGTTTAATTAACTAAGCTAAACTATACTGCTCCGCGGTAATACTAGTCTACGACCAGCCGCGGCGGATCACCACTCCCACGACGTGTCTTTCCTATGACCGGCAGCCCGCTCATCGGACCGCCGGATGCCCTAGAGGGATATGCTTCAGTGAGAGGGGAAGAATAGCCTCGATCCGCTTCGTGAAGCACGGATCAGGGTTGCTTCTCGGGATGGGGATGACGGTCGTCGTGGTCTACGCCCCTCCTCACCGGGCAAGACACCGGTTATGTAACCCGACGACGCGGTGGCGGTGGCCTTCACGAGACCCAAGCGGCGGAGGCTTCCCATGATCTACTTTTCCTCGCTATCCATGGTGGCTGTGAACGTGCCAGCCTCCTCCGACATGGCTTCTTTCCCCACCTGCCTGACGCGTTGCTGCCATTGCCCGTGGCAGATTTGCATGGAGACGACGTTGTCCAGCCTGGACGGGCGAGGAGGGGGTGGCGATGGTGATGGTGGTGGCCCCAGATTCGGAGGGTTTACCGGCAAGCTATCATGTATTTGGCTGTCTCGTCAGGCAACCCAGGCAGCTGCAATGCCGGAGAACTCCTTCTTCTATTCGCCGGAGGCCATGGCGGGTGTTGTACAAGGAGGAGGTTGAGAGATCAGAGGGCGAGGTGTGGCTCTTGCCCAGTGTCTAGACATTTTTATATAGCAGGCGAATGCGAGGAGCCAGCCAGAGAGGTGTTTAGTGCTCGCCGACACTGGAAAGAACAGGTGGTGCTCGGGGCGCCGTAGTAGGTTCCTTTGCACACAGCCGATTTAATGAAGGTAGGCGGTCAGACATATGGTGTTTCAATGCGGACAAAAGGCGTGCACGCAACGGGCGATCAGCGGGCAGCAATCTAGGCCGGCGAGCTGATTCAATGCCGGGTCGAGTGAACGGTCGCGTCCGCTCTGTGGCAGCATGAACTGGCTTCGGACAAGAATGCGCGTGAGCGCGGAAAAGGGGATTTTGACGGGTCGGCTTAGTCAGATGCGGACCCCCCCCCCCCCCCCCCCCCCCCCCCCCACACGCAGCCGCTGTTTGTCTCCTGTTTGCAGAAAAGCGTGACCAAACTGCCAAACGGACCGATTGAGAACCACGTTAGATGACAAAACACGTTTGAATCATGCGATCAGGACGGCTGTGGGTGGTTTGAGAGTCGGTGTTGGAGACGCCCTTATTTTCTTTAACATATACTAAGACAAGGAAAGAAAATCATGTAGTAAAACCATGTGTGGCCTCGCATGGCACAGGAATCACGTGCTCCATTTCGACGTGCAACATATGCAGATCGATCGTTCAGGAACGAACTCAACATGCCCGATTAATCACATGAATTGAATTAGGGGGCGCCGCTAAGAGATACTAATGTCGTGCCTGATCGGGAGCAGGAGCCGACGCGTGCAAGCTGCGGTGCGCTGGGTTGGGCTGCACGGACTGCCCCAGCTTGGCAGCGGACGTCGATCTCATCCCGGTGTCGTGTCGTCTCGATCTCATCGCGGTGCCAATGTGCCATCCCTGCAGTTCGCGCCAACCCACAAAGGCACTGACCCCTAGCCGCAGCGCTATATATATCGCTGCCCCGTCCGCTCTCCCACCTCACCACCACAGACCACACTGCTCGCAAGTCGCAACAAAGTCTCCCAACCAGAGCTAGCAGCAGCAAGCGAGCGCGTTCCATAGCTCGTCGGGGCAAAGCAAGTCAAGGCAGCATGTGCAACGTCATCACGATCCCGTCGATCGCCTGGCTGCGCCGCGCCGTGCGCCGGTGGCGGGCCCGCCGCTCCACCGCCTCCGCCCCGGTTCCGTCGGGGCACGTCGCGGTCTGCGCAGAGGGCGCGCGGTTCATGGTGCGACTGGCGCATCTGAGCCATCCGGCCTTCCTTGAGCTGCTCCGGCAGGCGGAAGAGGAGTACGGCTTCCCGTCCGGCGCCTCCGGCCCCGTCGCGCTCCCCTGCGACGAGGACCGCCTCCGCGACGTCCTCCGCCGCGTCTCATCCTCGTCCCACTCCGAGCAGCCGCGCCGCTCCTCCTTCTGCCGCCGCCGCGGCGACTCGCGGCCGCTGCTGCAGGGGGTGGCCTTCCCGTGAGCGCGCGCGCGCCGCTGCACCGAACGATCGGGCGACGGAGCACACGCAGTTTCTGCCGCGCGCTGGTGACGGACACGGTCGCCCTGACGCGCAGGCACACGGCCCCCCTGATCCGAAGGGCCGGCGTGCTCCTCTGCGCTGCGTAATGCCGGCCATCGGACGCGCACGTACTGGAGCTGGCTAGTACAGTATGTGATGGTGATGGTGCTGGTTACTGATTGAAGAAGGCGACGGTTTTTTGGGATTGTTTTCTCTGTAACTATTCTAATAGTACTCGTCTGTGCAACTCCTTGCCGAGGCATACGAGTAAATTAATTAATAAAGATTGTTTGAGTTGTTCTTGTTGTACATGCAATTGGTCTTCGTTTCGTTTGTGATTCATTCATGTCGACGTGGCCAAACTTGTCTTGGCCGTTAATCATTAGCTTAAGCTTAGTAAGCTTCTCCCGCAAAAAAGAAGAAGAAGCTTAGTAAGCTGAAGACATCGGTCATTAGCCTAAACTTAGTAAGACGAAGGCGTTGGTCGTTAGCCATTAAAAAAAATCAATCATTAATCTAAGCTTAGCGAAGGCATCGGCTTCGTTAATGAAATCGGCAATCATACTCTCCTAAAAGAAACATTTGCCTTTGTCGTAGTGTCACCCAAAAGTTTGTGCCGATATCATGTATGGGGTATAATTTACGGAAATACGATATCCACTACAGTACCAAAACCTTGAAGAGTTACAAACCGAGCGTGGGTCATTTGATTAGGTTCCTTGTGGTGAAACCTATCCACCGTTTTTGAGCCCTAGACTTTGCATGGATGTTTGTTCTTTTCTGGATTCATTTCAGAATTCAACGACTTCATTCTTTTCGTGGTAACCTACATGTCCGTTGATTTCCTCAATCTCAAGACCTGCGCGCTCAATCCATGCAAAGGTCTACAGGTGTGAGGTGTCACGCTAGTCGGGCTCGCGACAAGCCTATTACTCCAAGGCCTTCCTTGCAGGGTCCCGGCATGTTGCCGGCGGCGAGCAGCGGACATGTTGACTGCCAGATCCTGAACCTCGCTTATCTTGTCGACGTTTTGCTGCCAGACATTTGGCCTGACGATGCTCAAGGTTGCGCGGCTCCCTGTCCCCCCTCCTTGACGCGCGTGCATGGCGAGTAGTAAAACGGGACAAAAGACACAGGCGTGTCAGACGGCAAACCTCCCTGCAGGGTAACCAGGTGACTCCGGTCGCCAAGTGCGCTGAAAAATCCCTGGATCGGGCGGGCTCGTCTGATTGAACAGCAAGCTGGCGATCGGCACGTAGCGAGGCGGGCACAAGGAAAAGCAAGCAACGGCCCCTAGATCGGCAGAACAGAATCCACCCAGCGGGGCGCTTCCACTTCCACCCACGGTGGATTTCTTTCGGGCCCAGCTACACTGCATGCGCTATCAGTTTCGGGCTAGTTCTCGTCGTCAGCTCATGATTCCACCGTATATATCCGCTTGGATTGAAATTGGGCGCCGCATCCAGCCAGCGCCAGCAGCCGTGAGACTGTGCTCGTGCGCACGACGTCTCAGCGGCCTCGATCGGTCGACCGGCGGGTGCGTACATAACGTACGTGTCACGGCGCGGGGCCGTCGCCTGCACATGCGGGGAATCTCCGCGGCGGGGGCGATGATCATGGCGTCCAGTGGACTCATCAACTATTCCAACCCAAATCTGTGCGTCCCCTACTACATGTGCGTACACAATGCACTGGAGAGCGAGAGGGCAGTCTTACTCTTAGCATGCTAATGAATAAGTATATATATTAGCTAATTCAGTAGTCTCTATTGTACGGTACTATAGATACCGGTAGTGTACAGTATGCACCTGCGTGCACGCATCGGCATCGGCATCGGTCCTTCCCGGTGCCTAGTTATGCTAGCCGTGACTGTCAAGTACAGGCACTGCTCCTTGCTCCTCCTGATGCACGTCACGAAGCCATGTTCTCCCACCGGATTAGATTGCCCAAGTTTCTAGCTAGATGCTCGAATCGTTATGTATGTGCTTGCTAGCCAGGTCATCTGAAAATGAAAGTGCCACAGTATCAACTGCCTTGGTTGTACGTACTAACCGTGACTATCAAGTACTAACACGAGTACTGGTCCTTCTGATGATTGCCGCGTCACTCACAAACCCATGTTCTTCAGATTTAGACCGCCACAGTTTCTAGTTTGCTCCATCGGTACGTATGTATCCTACCCAGCTCATCATGAGAGTGAAGGTGATACAGTTTCATCAAACTGGCTTCAACACGTATGCAAATCAATCATTATTTTTGCGGTGAAAGTCGTATTCAAATGTTGTACAGTACTTATATGGCTATGTTGCAGAATCGGTCACATGCTCGCATATGCATGCCACACCACGACAAGCATGCATGCATGCATGTATCGCATGGAGTCATCATCTGCAATTACTCGCGGGGCTCCCACTACGTGCGTACGCTAATTAACTAATTAATAAGTAAACAAATGACGATGATCTCAACTGCGTAATTGCCGTGGGTACTTGACACGTGGTAGAGCATCTAGCGAAGCACGGGACAAATTATGCTCCAGATTATTGGCTTGATTATAAGTCTAGATACATGCACCAAATCTCCTTGCATCATTAACTTTTGTTCCGTTCACACACTGAACTAATGCGAGATTAGATAAGAGCACCTCTGTGTCGTGTGAAGGCTCATAAAAAAGTAATAAAGGGAAGGAGAATATGGGTATACACGCACGCTTAAATCATTATGAAATTTACCCTAAAAAATCATTATGAAATTTCTGTCAAACAAGAAGCTAGTTAAAGATTTGCATCATCATGAAAATTGTACCGTGTAGTCATATCTTGCATTGTTCAACCACATACCACAAGGGTTGTTCAGAATAAAATGGCCGAACAATTGAAAATGGTAATGTATACAAGGTTTTATGCCAAGTCTCTTCTTAATTAACGAACCAAAGGATATATTTTTGCCTCATCTCTAGACAAAAACTTGCAATCACAGAAAATGACAGGAATTCCTAACATGTTGTTAACATTTTATTTGGTGCATGCCATCTCAGGACCATCTTGCCCGATGTGGCACACTTGTACCATGGTACGGGATGTATATTCACAAGAAATGATAAACTTTGCTACGATTATCCGACCACATGCACCCCGGTGGCAACAAAACAAGTTGATGAGTTAGCAGATGAAACATATATTAGCTGTTGAAATATGAGATGGGTCTAGAGCCCATATGACAATTTCAGATTTGATCTCTAAGGGCCCATGTAGGTGGCATGACAAGGTGGTGGGAAGTTTAGTCCCATCCCGGAAGTGGAAGGAGAGTTGGAGTGGTTTATAAGGGATTCTCTTCCTCATGCCATTGGAGCTTGAGAAGAGATGAGGCCCTCGCGCATTCCTTCTCCTCCGCTCGCCGAGCCGAGCTCACTCATATGCGCTTCTTTTTGCCGGTCAGGAACGGAGAGTCTTTGACAGGTGGGGCCACGATCTGAGACGTCGGATCGTGGGCTACCGACTTGGACGTGGGTTTAGCCCACATCTCTCCACGCGCAGGGCGCTGCAAACCCTCTGCTGCCGCCGGCGACTCCGTCCCGTTCACCGTGTACATGGTTGACGGGACAGCAGGCCTCCGGAACCCCGCCTCTCCGGATCCTGTACGGGAGAGGGGCGATTAGGTTTTTGGGTAGCGACTACGCGACTGCTCGCTTCTGTTCATCTAGTCCACATCACCTTCGTCATCACCATGTCGACCGACGCCGACCGTGTCGCCGCTGAGAAGGCCGAAGCCGACAAGAAGGCCGTCGAGGATGCCGCGGCTACTGCCACCGCCACCGCCGCCGCATGGCCGATTGGAGGGTATACATCGTTTATCCCTCTCATGTTTCTTTCTGTTGTAGCAGTATTAGCGATATGCGTAGATGTTTCTACTATATGCGTAGTACATGCTCTGTTAGATCGTAACCAGTGTGTTATCGATGCTGTCAATGTCATGCTTATGATTTATTCATGGATTAATTTAATCGGAAAACTGCCTATTTACTTATCATTAGCGGCAATCTGGCATTACACAAGGACGAACTCGTACTTCGTTGCTACGTGTCAAAACTAATCGTTTTAGATATTGTGTCCAGAGGCGAAGCTCGAAATGCAATACAGCGAGAAGTGCACCTAGACAAGTGACACTCTGTCCTGACTCCTAAAGCAGGAACTCTGCGTATGCATCGGTACGCATTAGAATAGAAAGTACGTACTCCCTCCGTTCTAGAATGTAAGATTATTTTCTATATAACCATTGTGTCAAAATGATCATATATTTTGAGACGGGACAAGTACTATCTAATGCAAGGCATGTTCAGAAACATAATCAAAAGTAACGTTCTATCTTTTGAATCAATGAAATTACATTTGTTTTTGTTCCTATCTCTTTTTACGCAGCTGTGCTGGTACAACTAGAAAAAAAAGGCATCTTCCCACTTTTGGTGTACGCACTCCCGATTCTTTGTCCCTCTTCTTATTCTTTCGGTGCTTTATGTCAGATCCATGGACAATATTATCAGAAAATCAAGTTTGGAAGCATACGCTAACTACTGGTACTGTAAACCAGATTATATGTTAGAATAGGGATTATGTGCCGGCAAAATATATCTCCTTTTGTTTGATCTATACCCGGCAATGTTCGCTGAGTCACTGGCCTGATTAGAGAAAAGGATCCTTCAGACTAGACGCAAAAAATGAAGAACTGGACGTGACAAGTACTCCTACCATTTTGTGCTACTGGGCTTAGTCAGGTAATGTCTGCTAGGTGGCACACACGTCAAATTTTGATTCTTCCTGTTTTGGCCATCTCCTGCAGTAGGTCAGGTGTCATTTATAAATCAGACAAAACACCAGAGGTTGTTGGACATTGGTAGTTCTTTTGCTTTTCTGAATCGCAACAAGAAAAAAAAATAATGTGGAATGTGGCTGCTGGGATTCGAGTTGTTGGACATTGGTAGTTCTTTTGCTTTTCTGAATCGCAACAAGAAAAAAAAATAATGTGGAATGTGGCTGCTGGGATTCGAGCCCAGGTCTCCACGGCCACAACGTGGAATTCTCACCACTAAACTACAGCCACCATTTTGTAGCACTGGGCTTTCACAAGTATACAGGGGTGCTTTTCTATGCCACCAGGGAAAAGAAGAAGGAAATTTACGAGTGAAAATCATTTTAAGAAAGCGTCCGAACTCCTACCAACCATGTAAATCACACAAGAGCGAGCATTCTGAACACACTCGCATTGATAAAAATCGGAGATAAATCCACGGATATCATCAAGTTTGTACTCCTAATACAGAACAAAAGGATTTGATCATCTGAAACATGACTACATGCCCCCAAACAACACCAGCCTATCTAGAGTTTCGAGTAAGTAACTGATTCATATTGCTAGGTATTATTGGTCCTTTGTTTGTGGCATTCACTGGAAAAGCTTGCACGAGCATCGCTCGGGAACAGACACATGATTAAAGAACTTTCTAGCGTAACACACATGTAATGGGGCAATCTAACTAGCTGGTCAAAAGTCAAAACCCTTTCCGACCTATCAATATTGGAAAGTCAAGGTAGTGAAAATACACACCTACTTTAGTAGTCAGAGGTTGTTCTCTTCTCACTGCTCTGTAGTAATATGTTCCTCTCCATTACACGTTGTGGTCCTTCGTTCGCTGGCTGTGCACCACTCATCGTGATCACATGGTTGACAATATTGTGCGAGGAGTCATTTCCGTCGACTACAAGGCGTCTATTTGGTATTCGGCTCGGACATTGTACACCCCTTCATTAAGGGGATAGGAGTAGAGACAGGTGTGTTGCCAAGATAGTGGCTTTAGGCTTACTGATGTATTACTTTCTGTAGTCTTTGTGAATAATTAATAAAATGGCTCCATGCATTGTCCAGATGCAAAGACCGGGGCCTCCTTAAAAAAATGTGAGCGACTTCGACCGTACTATGCTCAGAGAAGAAAGTTACTCACTCCGTTCACTTTTATCAGTCGTTTCATACAACTGAAAATGGGCTGCCTTGCATGTTATCTGAAATGTCTTCAACGTCTTATAAAAATGAATAAAGGGACTAAGTAATGTTTATAAGGACGCTAGGCAGTTAGTTAGGAAGTGCAAAAGAAACAGAGCCATCATGTGATCAACTGATCATCACTCCGGGCCTTAACAACCGTGCAGGCACAGCAGCAGCCTATCATGGGATTGCTAAACGAGGAAAACTAGAAAAAAGAAGAAGGAAATATTCACTCGTCCAGTTTGCTTCAGTCAGCCCCTTGCAATCACCTTGCAGACATAAACTAGATAGAAATTAAGCCTGAAAAGGAAAATCTACGTGCAATTTTTTAGGTTCGTACGCCGTGTAGTAGTTGACGACTTGAGCACCATCTATCTAGTATATCTGTAGAACAAAACAAGGAGGCGTACCCATACGTTTACAGCAAGCACGTCGAAAGTCGAAAGAAGAAACGGAAAAACTGACGAAACTGGTGCAGACAGTGTCATGGCTCGGCACATGCATACGCAGAGCAGTAGTCCTCCTGGAATTATGATCGCACGTTCCAGCTTTGACGGCCGTGCGTTTCGCCGCCGCATGCATGGCCGCATGCACACGCATGTGGCTAGCCCGCGGGAACTCCGGGCAGGGGCGACCGGAAAAGATCTGGAGGGGCTCCTGAACCGTGGGCTGGGCTGGGTTGAGCTGGTCAGTCGCTTTCTTCCGATCGGTGTGCGTCCAGCTGCACCGAAATCAAGGGAAGTCTTCTTCTTCTTCTTTTGGCTCGATCCAAACATTGTTTATCGGCGCACCAACCAACCGGTGGAAATGATCGTCCCGGGCCCGAGCAAGAATGGAATGTGGTACGGAGTGCCTCTCGTATCGTAGTACCACTGCTGTACTCAAGTCACTCCGCGAGGCACATCTCGAAGTTCAAACGCACGTACGTACGTCCGTGGCCGGGAACTTGAGATGTTGTCCCGATCGACGCGTCCACGCACTCACCAAGCTGTTGAATCGATGATCTCTTGCCGCTATTCGCATACGGTACCAAATACAGTGGCTGCGGGTTCAGTGATGCAAGTGAACTTTTCCTCTGTTGTGGTGGTACGCAGTATCGGTGACATGGAGGTGGGTACGATCCGGTGCACGGTGCGAAAGCGACCGTTGGCTTGCCCCGCCGATCGTTTTCTTCGCTAATCATGTCACTTGACACGCACAAATTGCATCTCTAATCATGCTGCCTAGGACAGGTCTGACCCTGACACGACCAAAGCCCGTGGGCGGAGGGATCTGCCGCATCGCCCTCCGCCGCCTGAGACGCTTCGCGTCATGGCCCCAGCCCACCACCGCTAGCGGCGGCACATCCAGCCCCGCCCGGCACATGGGTGGGGCTGGGGCACGACGGCGGCATCCCGCAACGGCGACGGCGACGGCTCAACCACGCACGCTTGCTCGATTCGTCGACAATGTGCCGGGGTGTTCCGCGGCGCCATATTATTATTGAATCTTTTGGTGTCTCGCGGGTCGCGCAGTGTGCGGTCGGTCGGTGCGGGCGCCGGCGAGCGCTTCACCGGCTACGGCGCGACGAGGCGAGAGCGTCTCCATCTGCTACCGCCGGCACGTTTGGCCTGGCAGCCACTGGCGGTCCGGCCATCATATACGTCGCTCTTGCGTTTCATGGACAGTTAACAGATAGCATGGCCGGACTAGGGTGGGGAATGCCAGTGGAGTCGATCAACGCTAGCGGTACAAAATGCCACTGCGTGTTTAGCATCAGTGGACGCGTACGTACGTGGCCTGGATAATGACGGAAAGCTACAACTCCATCAAGGATATACGTACGCACGTATCTATCGCGCAGCGCAAACAGTGCGGAGGATCAGACGAGGGATCGTATTCGTATCAGACGAGGCCAAACTCCGGGCACATGTAAGCCGGATAGACCACTGCCCGCCCCGCCCTGCTGCATACAGCGCCGGGTCACATGCACCACGAGCATCTATCACCGGACGTCTCAAACATACCTTGATACGTTTGGTCATAAAATACCGGGCTGATTGGCATCCTAATATCCAGCCTAAAATATAAAGCGGATATGGGGCACTCGCGCGTCCACCACATCGGATTCGGCCCACGCTGGTCCACCCTACCTCACATATATTCCTTTCCCATCCGTTCGTCGGACCAAACCCTAACCACTTCATGCTTCACTCCCATCCACTTTCTCCGCCAGCCAAGCTCACCTCCAGCGATTTTCAGCCGTCTCCGCCATGGCGGGCAACTGATCTGACTCCGACCAGTCTGGATCCGTCGGTTGGGGTGTCATCCCGTGCGGGTTGTAGGAGGCAATAGCGGTCCGCATTGCACTCCACCGCTCCAGAGAGGACATCGCCCGACCGACGACAGGATCTGTCCGGCGCGACTCCATGGCATCGGCACAACGAACGCTTGGGTCCTCTGGGGCTGGATCCTCATGGTCGCGGTAGCTGGAAAGTTTCTCCTTCCTCGTCATTGATCGGGCGAACTATGAGTCCCATCAGGACCGATGTGCCCATCGTGGGAAGGACAGGACAAGCGCCGTCGAGGCCCATATCGCGGTGGGAATGGCGGCCGCAGAGACAGTCGATGCGGCGGCACGGGCATCCGCAGAGGAGGAAGTCATCTGCGCCCGCATTGTGAATAAACGTCAGCGGAGAAACACGTGTGTCCTCGCCCAAGAGCAGAATCGGGCAGTCCATGCTATGGCTAGACTACCACCAAAAGAGGACAGCGACGGCGAGGACAACTCCGGCAACGAGGAAATCTGACTCGATCCCTACGGCACCTTCGACCGATACTTCCGCGAGAAGGACGACAAGGACGCCGAGAAAGGCAAGGCCAGCCGTGGATGATCTCCATCATTGCCAAACATGCCAAATTTGGTAGTCCGATGGCATGTTAGTACTGATGGAGTAGCCGGACGATGTGTGTAATACATCGACGTAGTCACATGAGTTTGTATGGATTTAAGATTTGATAATTGAGGTGTCTGGTTGTGAGAAGGAAAATTTAAGGTTTGATCAGTCAGTATCCGCGGACGCACCCGGACTCGTCCGCGGGCGTTTGAGTGGCCGAATTTATGAAGCCCGACTATAGATTCTCTCACAGCTCTCCTTGCATGTGGAACAGTCAGGTCGACATGGAAATGGCTTTGCGCCGGCGGCGACCCCAGCTGTGGCGGCGTAGGGCCCATAGGATGGGGAAAAGGGGTGACCGCCCCGAGCCCAAAGAGGGGAAGGCCCCGACTACAAATTATAGAAGGTAAACACAATACAATTATATATTGCATCTAAAAGATTATTTAATGCATAAAATAGAGCCTCAATTTGTAAGTGTGTAAGTTCACATCACATACTAGTAGGTTATAGCATGTGTAGGCAATCTAATTCGACTGGCAAAGTTGAGTTCAAATACACTAATCTCTACTATGTATGTCTTGGTATCATAATGGAAATTATGATAAGTACATTTCATTGTTTAAACCAATGCATCTCATTTGCATCAAATCAAACCAACATGAATCTGGATGAGCATGTCACATAATCGAATCATACGAAGAAAAACAATTTTTTTGGTTTTTCGATGATTCTGTTACTAAATCCAACTTGCAAGTCATATTTTGTATGACCTAAAAGTTTCTACGAATATGTCTGTCTAATATACACTAGAAACCACTACTAAAATATTTGTTAGTGTGTATACAATTTAAAAATCTTTACCATGATATTCAATAATATTAAAAGATATATGAACACACACATAAATATATAAAAAAATATGTATACACTATACAGTTTATGCAATTTTTAAGAATAAATTCGAAAGATTATCTTAAGAATGAAAAAAATTGATACATCATACAATTGAAATTTTGTATATTCGATGATATACACGAAAATTGTATAGCAATGAATAATATACTTATTATTTGCAGACATTGTATGTGCCTAAGTAATACAAAATTATATTAATTACAATTGTAATATGGCACTTAGTTCAAAATAAGTATAAGAGTTTAGTATAAACAATAATTATTTTACATTGTTTCTGACCCAAAAATGTTTTTGACCAACTCTGTGGCGGCGTGGTAGTGCATTCCTTTTCATTGTTGATATACCCAATTAATAAAACTCGCAAAGACCATTTGGATCAGTTTATGTGTTTGCAGAAACTTCTGTATTTACAAAAACAGTAGCTAAAAGAAAACAAATATATACATAGTATATTTTCTCTCACAATTTAGTCAATCTCAATATATATGCACGAAATCACTTATATTTTGCAACTGCAAACCCTACTCCTGTAGCCCGAGTGAAACATCTACTCGTCTCTCTCAGCTGAACTTGGACAAGAATATCAAACCGCAACAACTAAAAAATAAACTGGAATCCAACTTGTTTTTTGCGGAAATGTATTTCACACGGATTTTACACATAGCTGATTTTTTGGGCGGTTTCTAATGATCTATATATGAAAATAACTGACCATTTACTGTAGTTGTTGTCGGTTTCTTTATCCTTTAGCGGATTTTGAGAAATTGACTACGACCTTTTGAATCCAGCAAAATGTTAATACTTGAAGGATTTCAAAAATAATGCAAAATCCGTATACTTGGAGAATAATTACAATTTGTAATTGCAATCTTTTTAACTATATATGATTATTTGCATTGCATAAAAAACTATAAATAAATCATGTAATTTGCAGCAATTTATTTCGTAACCTTTAAAAAAATCGTATATTTTTACAAAAATTACAAGGGTTCTAAGCAGATCATTTTTTCTTCTTCTAATTGTCCTCCCATCCCAAATAAATTTCCTTTTTGTCCCATAAAGGAGTAGTATCTTTTTTATGACAATCATCTCAGTACCGTTTTAGTGTGCAAAAAATGCGGTGTTGTTTGAAGTATAAGCGAAACATATATCTAGGGTTTTAAGGAGTGCTTGTGAGTAGGTGTGTGAAAATTTCATCGTTGTTAATAATTTTTCATCAAAATCACTAGATTTTCATCTAACAGCGAAAACAGACCATTCACGGTTTATCTTCCTCCTCCATTTCTTCTTCCTCCAGTGGCTGTCCATCTACCCCCGCCCCAACTGCATGTCTCCTCCTCCCCTTGGTCGACGTGTGTTGCCACAAGTTGCCTCGCCGCCCCGCCCCGCCCTCCCCTCATTGGCTTGTCACTGTCGCGACAATCCCCCTATGCCCCTAACCTCCAGAAACTTCGGCGAGCCCCGCCACCTCCCCATGGCCGGCGGGTGTTGCTGCCCGCCGCCCCACTCTACCCTCAACCCCCACCACGGGCTTTGCTTGTCTTCATCGAGACCATTCCTCTAAGCATCAACAAGCAGAAGCTAAAACGACCCTCCCCCCTCTCCAACCCGCACCATCAAGTCTCATTCACTCCCACTCGTGCATGGTCCGGTTTCGCCGTGGTTGGTGTCGGTGTGAAATCCGGCATATCTCGTAGTAGGGTCCTAAGCTAGGCGTCTTGGAGCGACGGTAACACGGACACATGATTCTAGCCAGGTTCGGGCTCTCTCGAAGAGGTAATACCCTACGTCATGCTTTTGATTGCATTCATATGGGGGATAGTACAGAGTACATGTATCTATCACGAGATTGTTCTAATGAATATATGTTCGTCTATTGACTAGGCTGGCCTCAGTTTATATAATCTACCGAAGGCCTAGAGTTTACAGGAGTCCTCGACTTGGGCGCTAAGTCTTGTGGAATCTCCTTTGTATACGGCATGAATTGTCCGAAGTGGCCCATGAGAGAACCACCATGGGGTCCTCGACCCGATTCACCTGGTCGGGAGACGACGTAATGAATACACCCTAGTCCAGGATGTTATATTTGTGTCGAATATTATGTACGCAAGGGGTTACGTGGACTTGGAGTTGTAATTGGTGTGGTTAGGTACGAGTTGTGTAGGAGTCGGACACTTGTATCCTAGGCCTCTTATATACGGAGGGGCACCACACGTTGTAACCCATGACGACTTGATAGCAACAGGTAAACGGGGGAGCCAACGGCTTGTGTCGGCGCCCGGGCGGCCGGTGTTGCGGTATCTTGGGGAGGAGCGCCCGTAGTCATGCCCCGGGGATGTAGCCATATCGGTGAACCTCGTTAACAAATATCGTGCCTCGGCGTGTCGTCTATGATCTTGCATTAGCGTTTATTCTAACAAGTGGTATCATGAGCAAGGTTGCGAGAAGGCTATGCGGAAGATCATCCGGAGGTACGAGGATCATGCTCGACGGGTGCCATGGAACGTCCGATTGGCGCAAGGTGGAGCATGGCGGCGATCGCGGAGGCGGTCGGTGGTGTCGGACACTTCGGGTAGGAGGCCTAGACCGTTCGATGTGCTGCGGCCGGTAAGGATCGGCTAGACGTGGCGATCGGACCGGCGTAGTGGCTATTGAAGACGTTGCAGAGGCGACGGATTCGGCTCGTGATCAGACCGGCGACCAGACGTGGGGGACGGCAGGATAGATCGGAGTGTGAGAGCATCGAGACGATGCGCTCAGTGTTGCACAAGGGCGGCGGCGCGGCACTGCAGACGGATTGTGTTGGCGACATAGATGGCTAGGGTACGGCACGGCTCGTGCACGGATGATGCGCGAGGTGGCGACTGTTTCGGCAGGGTTGATGTCAGATGAGTACGTGCGACAGGGCTGTTACAGATAGCTGGCGAGAACCAAGAAAAGAGACATGGCAGAAGTTGTCGTCGAGATCAACGACGAGTTTTTTCGAGGGACACGGACAGAGGAAAGGTTGGACAGGCTTCGCTACCTGGCGTTGCGCGAGACGGCCGCTCGGAGCCTCGAAGTCGTGTGGCAATCGGTCTCGGCAGCGGCGTGACATGCAAGACAAAGGAAGGCCAAAGCAGTAGGTTTCTCGGACGGAGTGCGGTGCACAAGGATAGAAGATTTGTATTGTGGCAGGAGTCAAGGGGACTAACATACATGCGGTGAACCTATCTGATGATACATGCGTGCGTGTGCGTTTTGGGTCCAGGGGACAGGCCTGCTAATTTGTGATTTAAGGAGCCGTGTGCATGCATGTTTGGTCCATTGGAGATTGGTACTGTATTGGATTGGATATATCTGCGCGGTCTGTGATTTTGATTTCCGTGTCAGGGAAGGAAAAGGTAAGGCCGTGGGTTGTTTCAGCAGTAATGAAAGGCCGGCGACGCGAGGCAGCAAAGGCACAGAAAATAGTCAGGTTCAGGAAAAGGTGGAGCAGTAGGTTTCGGCGGAGGGCAAGTTCATCTGCGCGTCGGCAAGGCTTCACGGTGATTTTCTGAAAGGGCGGACAAGAAGGTTGTGCAGGTCAGATTTCTTGGCAGACCGCGGACTGCGGCGTGGCTTCAGACGAGGAATACGGGATCATTGATCTTTTTCGTGAGGAAGTCATAGAGGAAAAGGGCGGTAAGACCGGCGGCAACAGGTCGGTTAGATCGCGGCTCGGATGGCACCGAGATTCACCAGGTTTGATTTGGAGAAATTCGATGGCACGGGTAACTTCGGTCTATGGTAGACAAGAGTCAAGGATATTCTGGCGCAGCAGGGAATCTTGAAGGGTTTGCAGGAGACGAAGCCGGCCAAGGTTGACAATGATGCGTGGGAGGATATGCAAGTGCAGGCGGCCGCTACCATACGGCTTTGTCTTGCGGATCAGGTCATGTATCATGTCATGGACGAAGATTCTCCTAAGGGAATTTGGGACAAGTTGGCAAATCGTTATATGTCCAAGTCAGCGACCAATAAGCTGTATTTGAAGCAAAAGTTCTATGGCTGAAGATGCAGGAGGGGTCGGATCTTGTGGAGCATGTGAATGCCTTTAATCAGTTGGTCACGGATCTAGCGCGTCTGGATGTGAAGATTGAGGACGAGGATAAGGCCCTACTTCTTCTTGTTTCGTTGCCACCGTCCTATGAGCATTTGGTCCATTGACACATGGAAAGACAACCGTCAATAATGAGGAAGTCACTGCAGCATTGCTTGGACATGAGTTGAGGAAGCAAAAGATTGCTACAAAGGAGAGTACTCAAGGTTTGGGGTTGGCAGTTAAAGGTTATCAGCTCAGGAAGGGACAAGAGGCAGAGAAGAAAAAAAAGAAAAAGGTGCAGTGCTATAGGTGCAAGGATTGGGGACATATAAAGAGGGAATGCCCAGAACTGAAGGGTGGGGCAAGTGCTAATGCGGCTACTCATGGTGATGACTCGGACAGCAGTAGTGATGTTCTCGTAGTATCAAACATGCGGTCAACAAAAACTGAAGCATGGATGTTGGATTCAGCTTGCTCTTTTCATGCGACGCCCAACAGGGAGTGGTTCTCTTCGTACAAGTCTACTGAGTTTGGTTTAGCCTATGTGGGCGATGATACAGGTTATCGTGTTGCTGGAGTAGGTGACATCAAAATCAAGATGTTTGACAAAGTTGAGCGGATGCTTCGGAGAGTCAGGCATGTGCCAGGGCTAAGGAGGAATCTAATTTCGCTTGGTGTTCTTCATGATGGTGGTATGGAATTCCGTTGTGAACGGGATACGAAGACCATGGAAATCATGGAAGATGGGGTGACTGTGATGATAGGAGAGAGGACGGCTTCGCATCTTTACAAGTTGCAAGGGAGCACTATTGCAGGTGGAGCCATGGGGAGTGGAGCTGCAAGAGTAGCAGTGGAGTCTCACGGTGGCGGCGGGTCTGGCCCGTCGGGTAGCTCTCAGTAAGCTACAAAGGAGACAACCCAAGTCCGGAGTACATGGAGGTTCGAGCATGTACGACTTCTAAGTGATGGAGAATATTCGCCAAGGTGGAGTTTGTTATATTTGTGTCGAATATTATGTACGCAAGGGGTTACGTGGACTTGGAGTTGTAATTGGTGTGGTTAGGTACGAGTTGTGTCGAAGTCGGACACTTGTATCCTAGGCCTCTTATATACGGAGGGGCACCACAGGTTGTAACCCATGACGACTTGATAGCAACAGGTACGCGGGGGAGCCGACGGCTTGTGTCGGCGCCCGGACGGCCGGTGTTGCGGTATCTTGGGGAGGAGCGCCCGTAGTCATGCTCCGGGGATATAGCCATATCGGTGAACCTCGTTCACAAATATCGTGCCTCGGTGTGTCGTCTATGATCTTGCATTAGCGTTTTATTCTAACAAGTGGTATCATGAGCAAGGTTGCGAGAAGGCTATGCGGAAGATCATCCGGAGGTACGAGGATCATGCTCGACGGGTGCCATGGAACGTCCGATTGGCGCAAGGTGTAGCATGGCGGCGATCGCGGAGGCGGTCGGTGGTGTCGGACACTTCGGGCGGGAGGCCTAGATCGTTCGATGGGCTGCGGCCGGTAAGGATCGGCTAGACGTGGCGATCTGACCGACGTAGTGGCTGTTGAAGACGTTGCGGAGCCGACGGATTCGGCTCACGATCAGACCGGCGACCAGACGTGGGGGACGACCGGATAGAACGGAGTGTGAGAGCATCGAGACGATGCGTTCGGTGTTGTACAAGGCGGCGGCGCGGCACTGCGGACAGATTGTGTTGGCGACGTAGATGGCCAGGGTACGGCACGGCTCGTGCACGGATGATGCGCGAGGCGGCGACTGTTTTGGCAGGGTTGACGTCAGATGAGTACGTGCGACAGGGCTATTACAGATAGCTGGCGAGAACCAAGAAAAGAGACATGTCAGAAGTTGTCGTCGAGATCAACGGCGAGTTTTTCCGAGGGACGCGGACAGATGAAAGGTTGGACAGGCTTCGCTACCTGGTGTTGCGCGAGACGGCCGCTCGGAGGCTCGGAGCCGTGTGTCAATCGGTCTCGGCAGGGAATCTTGAAGGGTTTGTTATATTTGTGTCGAATATTATGTACGCAAGGGGTTACGTGGACTTGGAGTTGTAATTGGTGTGGTTAGGTACGAGTTGTGTAGGAGTCGGACACTTGTATCCTAGGCCTCTTATATACGGAGGGGCACCACACGTTGTAACCCATGACGACTTGATAGCAACAGGTACGCGGGGGAGACGACGGCTTGTGTCGGCGCCCGGACGGCCGGTGTTGCGGTATCTTGGGGAGGAGCGCCCGTAGTCATGCCCCGGGGATGTAGCCATATCGGTGAACCTCGTTCACAAATATCGTGCCTCGGTGTGTCGTCTATGATCTTGCATTAGCGTTTTATTCTAACAAGTGGTATCATGAGCAAGGTTGCGAGAAGGCTATGCGGAAGATCATCCGGAGGTACGAGGATCATGCTCGACGGGTGCCATGGAACGTCCGATTGGCGCAAGGTGTAGCATGGCGGCGATTGCGGAGGCGGTCGGTGGTGTCGGACACTTCGGGCAGGAGGCCTAGACCGTTCGATGGGCTGCGGCCGGTAAGGATCGGCTAGACGTGGCGATCGGACCGGCGTAGTGGCTGTTGAAGACGTTGCGGAGGCGACGGATTCGGCTCGCGATCAGACCGGCGACCAGACGTGGGGGACGACCGGATGATCAGAGTGTGAGAGTATCAAGATGATGCGCTCGGTGTTGTACAAGGGCGGCGGCGTGGCACTGCGGACGGATTGTGTTGGCAACGTAGATGGCCAGGGTACGGCACGGCTCGTGCACGGATGATGCGCGAGGTGGCAACTGTTTCAGCAGGGTTGACGTCAGATGAGTACGTGCGACAGGGTTGTTACAGATAGCTGGCGAGAACCAAGAAAAGAGACATGGCAGAAGTTGTCGTTGAAGGAAATATGCCCTAGAGGCAATAATAAAGTTATTATTTATTTCCTTATTTCATGATAAATGTTTATTATTCATGCTATAATTGTATTAACCGGAAACATAATACATGTGTGAATACATAGACAAACAGAGTGTCACTAGTACGCCTCTACTTGACTAGCTCGTTAATCAAAGATGGTTATGTTTCCTAACCATAGACAAAGAGTTGTTATTTGATTAACGGGATCACATCATTAGGTGAATGATCTGATTGACATGACCCATTCCATTAGCTTAGCACCCGATCGTTTAGTATGTTGCGATTGCTTTCTTCATGACTTATACATGTTCCTATGACTATGAGATTATGCAACTCCCGTTTGCCGGAGGAACACTTTGTGTGCTACCAAACGTCACAACGTAAATGGGTGATTATAAAGGAGCTCTACAGGTGTCTCCAAAGGTAAATGTTGGGTTGGTGTGTTTCGAGATTAGGATTTATCACTCCGATTGTCGGAGAGGTATCTCTGGGCCCTCTCGGTAATGCACATCACTTAAACCTTGAAAGCATTGCAACTAATGAGTTAGTTGCGGTATGATGTATTACGGAACGAGTAAAGAGACTTGCCGGCAACGAGATTGAACTAGGTATTGGAATACCGACGATCGAATCTCGGGCAAGTAACATACCGATGACAAAGGGAACGACGTATGTTGTTAGGCGGTTTGACCGATAAATATCTTCATAGAATATGTAGGAGCCAATATGGGCATCCAGGTCCCGCTATTGGTTATTGACCGGAGACGTGTCTCGGTCATGTCTACATTGTTCTCGAACCCGTAGGGTCCGCACGCTTAAGGTTACGATGATAGTTATATTATGAGTTTATGCATTTTGATGTACCGAAGGTTATTCGGAGTCCCGGATGTGATCACGGACATGACGAGGAGTCTCGAAATGGTCGAGACATAAAGATTGATATATTGGAAGCCTATGTTTGGATACCGGAAGTGTTCCGGGTGAAATCGGGATTTTACCGGAGTACCGGGAGGTTACCGGAACCCCCCGGGAGCTAAATGGGCCATGATGGGCCTTAGTGGAAAAGAGAAGAGGCAGCCCTACATGGGCCGCGCGCCCCTCGCCTCCCTTGGTCCGAATTGGACAAGGAGAGGGGGCCGGCCCCTCTCTCTCTTTCCCCCCCTCCACAAGTCCTATTCCAATTAGGATTGGGGGGGGGGAATCCTACTCCCAGAGGGAGTAGGACTCTCCTGGCGCGCCCTATGTGGCCGGCCAGCCTCCCCCCTTTGGTCCTTTATATACTGAGGCAGAGGCACCCTAGAACACACAAGTTGATCCACGTGATCTTTTCCTTAGCCGTGTGCGGCGCCCCCAGCCACCATAGTCCTCGATAATACTGTAGCGGAGTTTAGGCGAAGCCCTGCTGCTGTAGTGCATCAAGATCGTCACCACGCCGTCGTGCTGACGGAACTCTTCCCCGACACTTTGCTGGATCGGAGTCCGGGGATCGTCATCTAGCTGAACGTGTGCTAGAACTCGGAGGTGCCGTAGTTTAGGTGCTTGATCGGTCGGATCGTGAAGACGTACGACTACATCAACCAAACGCTTCCGTTGTCGATCTACTAGGTATGTAGATCACACTCCCCCCTCTCGTTGCTATGCATCACATGATCTTGCGTGTGCGTAGGAAATTTTTTGAAATTACTACGAAACCCAACAGTGGCATCCGAGCCTAGGTTTTATATGTTGATGTTATATGCACGAGTAGAACACAAGTGAGTTGTGGGCGATATAAGTCATACTGCCTACCAGCATGTCATACTTTGGTTCGGCGGTATTGTTGGATGAAGCGGCCCAGACCGACATTACGCGTACGCTTACGCGAGACCGGTTCTCCCGACGTGCTTTGCACAGAGGTGGCTTGTGGGTGACAGTTTCTCCAACTTTAGTTGAACCAAGTGTGGCTACTCCCGGTCCTTGCGAAGGTTAAAACGGAGTCAAATTGACAAACTATCGTTGTGGTTTTGATGCGTAGGTAAGATTGGTTCTTGCTTAAAGCCCGTAGCAGCCACGTAAAACTTGCAACAACAAAGTAGAGGACGTCTAACTTGTTTTTGCAGGGCATGTTGTGATGTGATATGGTCAAGACATGATGCTAAATTTTATTGTATGAGATGATCATGTTTTGTAACCGAGTTATCGGCAACTGGCAGGAGCCATATGGTTGTCGCTTTATTGTATGCAATGCAATCGCGCTGTAATGCTTTACTTTATCACTAAGCGGTAGCGATAGTCATGGAAGCATAATATTGGCGAGACGACAATGATGCTACGATGGAGATCAAGGTGTCGCGCCGGTGACGATGGTGATCACGACGGTGCTTCGAAGATGGAGATCACAAGCACAAGATGATGATGGCCATATCATATCACTTATATTGATTGCATGTGATGTTTATCTTTTGTGCATCTTATCTTGCTTTGATTGACGGTAGCATTATAAGATGATCTCTCACTAATTATCAAGAAGTGTTCTCCCTGAGTATGCACCGTTGCGAAAGTTCTTCGTGCTGAGACACCACGTGATGATCGGGTGTGATAAGTTCTACATTCAAATACAACGGGTGCAAAATAGTTGCACACGTGGAATACTCAGGTTATACTTGACGAGCCAAGCATATACAGATATGGCCTTGGAACACGGAGACCGAAAGGTCGAGTGTGAATCATATAGTAGATATGATCAACATAGTGATGTTCACCAATGGAACTACTCCATCTCACGTGATGATCGGACATGGTTTAGTTGATTTGGATCACGTGATCACTTAGAGGATTAGAGGGATGTCTATCTAAGTGGGAGTTCTTAAGTAATATGATTAAATTGAACTTAAATTTATCATGAACTTAGTCCTGGTAGTATTTTGCAAATTATGTTGTAGATCAATAGCTCGCGTTGTTGCTTCCCTGTGTTTATTTTGATATGTTCCTAGAGAAAATTGTGTTGAAAGATGTTAGTAGCAATGATACGGATTGGATCCGCAATCTGAGGTTTATCCTCATTGCTGCACAGAAGAATTATGTCCTTGATGCACCGCCAGGTGACAGACCTATTGCAGGAGCAGATGCAGACGTTATGAACATTTGGCTAGCTCAATATGATGACTACTTGATAGTTTAGTGCACCATGCTTAATGGCTTAGAATCGGGACTTCAAAGACGTTTTGAACGTCATGGAGCATATGAGATGTTCCAGGAGTTGAAGTTAATATTTCAAGCAAATACCTGACTTGAGAGATATGAAGTCTCCAACAAGTTCTATAGCTAAAAGATGGAGGAGAATCGCTCAACTAGTGAGCATGTGCCCAGATTGTCTGAGTACTACAATCGCTTGAATCAAGTGGGAGTTAATCTTCCAGATAAGATAGTGATTGACAGAATTCTCTAGTCACCATCACCAACTTAGTAGAACTTCGTGATGAACTATAATATGCAAGGGATGACAAAAATAATTCCCAAGCTCTTCGTGATGCTGAAATCGACGAAGGTAGAAATCAAGAAAAACATCAAGTGTTGATGGTTAACAAGACCACTAGTTTCAAGAAAAGGGCAAAGGGAAGAAGGGGAACTTCAAGAAGAACGGCAAGCAAGTTGCTGCTCAAGTGAAGAAGCCCAAGTCTGGTCCTAAGCCTGAGACTAAGTGCTTCTACTGCAAAGGGACTGGTCACTAGAAGCGGAACTACCCCAAGTGATTGGCGGATAAGAAGGATGGCAAAGTGAACATAAGTATATTTGATATACATCTTATTGATGTGTACTTTACTAGTGTTTATAGCAACCCCTCGGTATTTGATACTAGTGCAGTTGCTAAGATTAGTAACTCGAAACGGGAGTTGCAGAATAAACAGAGACTAGTTAAGGGTGAAGTGACGATGTGTGTTGGAAGTGGTTCCAAGATTGATATGATCATCATCGCACACTCCCTATAATTTCGGGATTAGTGTTGAACCTAAATAAGTGTTATTTGGTGTTTGCGTTCAACATGAATATGATTTGATCATGTTTATTGTAATACGGTTATTCATTCAAGTAAGAGAATAAATTGTTGTTCTGTTTACATGAATAAAACCTTATATGGTTACACACCCAATGAAAATAGTTCGTTGGATCTCGATCGTAGTGATACACATAATCATAATATTGAAACCAAAAGATGCAAAGTCAATAATGATAGTGCAACTTATTTGTGGCACTACCGTTTAGGTCACATTGGTGTAAAGCGCATGAAGAAACTCCATGCTGATGGGCTTTTGGAGTCACTTGATTATGAATCAGTTGATGCTTGCGAACCATGCCTCATGGGCAAGATGACTAAGACTCCGTTCTTCGGAACAATGGAGCGAGCAACAGATTTGTTGGAAATCATACATACTGATGTATGTGGTCCGATGAATATTGAGGTTCGCGACAGGTATCATTATTTTCTGATCTTCACAGATGATTTGAGCAGATATGAGTATATCTACTTGATGAAACATAAGTCTGAAACATTTGAAAAGTTCAAAGAATTTCAGAGTGAAGTGAAAAATCATCGTAACAAGAAAATAAAGTATCGACGATCTGATCGTAGAGAAGAGTATTTGAGTTACGAGTTTGGCTTTCAGTTAAAAACAATGTGAAATAGTTTCACTACTCACGCCACCTGGAACACCACAATGTAATGGTGTGTCCGAACGTCATAACCGTACTTTATTAGATATGGTGCGATCTATGATGTCTCTTACCGATCTACCACTATCGTTTTGGGGTTATGCATTAGAGACAGCTGCATTCACGTTAAATAGGGCACCATCTAAATCCGTTGAGACGACACCGTATGAACTATGGTTTGGCAAGAAACCTAAGCTGTTGTTTCTTAAAGTTTGAGGTTGCAATGCTTATGTGAAAAAGTTTCAACCTGATAAGCTCAAACCCAAATCGGAGAAATGTGTCTTCATAGGATATCCAAAGGAAACTATTGGATACACCTTCTATCACAGATCCGAAGGCAAGACTTTTGTTGCTAAATTCGGAAACTTTCTAGAAAAGGAGTTTCTCTCGAAAGAAGTGAGTGTGAGGAAAGTAGAAAACTTGATAAGGTAATTGTACCTTCTCCCTTATTGGAAAGTAGTTCATCACAGAAATCTGTTCTTGTGACTACTACACCAATTAGTGAGGAAGATAATGATGATGATCATGTAACTTCAGATCAAGTTACTACCGAATCTCGTAGGTAAACCAGAGTAAGATCCGCACCAGAGTGGTACGGTAATCCTGTTCTGGAAGTCATGTTACTAGACCATGACGAACTTGCGAACTATGAGGAAGCGATGATGAGCCCAGATTTCGCGAAATGGTTTGAGGCCATGAAATCTGAGATATGATCCATGTATGAGAACAAAGTATGGACTTTGATGGATTTGCCCGATGATCGGCAAGCCATAAAAATAAATGGATCTTCAAGAGGAAGACGGACGCTGATATAGTGTTATTATCTACAAAGCTAGAATTGTCGCAAAAGGTTTTTCGACAAGTTCAAGGTGTTGACTACGATGAGAGATTCTCACTCGTATCTATGCTTAAGTCTGTCCGAATCATGTTAGCAATTGCCGCATTTTATGAAATTTGGCAAATGGATAAACAAAACTGAATTCCTTAATGGATTTATTGAAGAAGAGTTGTATACGATGAAACTAGAAGGTTTTGTCAATCCGAAAGGTACTAACAAAATGTGCAAGCTCCAGCGATCCATCTGTGAACTGGTGCAAGCATCTCAGAGTTGGAATATACGCTTTGATGAGTTGATCAAAGCATATAGTTTTATACAGACTTGCGGTGAAGCCTGTATTTGCAAGAAAGTGAGTGGGAGCACTACGACATTTTTGATAAGTATATGTGAATGACATATTGTTGATCGGAAATAATGTAGAATTATTCTGTAAAGCATAAAGGAGTGTTTGAAAGTAGTTTTTCAAAGAAAGACTTCGGTGAAGCTGCTTACATATTGAGCTTCAAGATCTATAGAGATAGATCAAGACACTTGATAAGTTTTTCCAATGAGTACATACCTTGACAAGATTTTGAAGTGATTCAAAATGGAGCAGTCAAAGAAAGAGTTCTTGCCTGTATTACAAGGTGTGAAGTTGAGTAAGACTCAAAGCCCGACCACGGCAGAAGATAGAAAGAGAATGAAAGTCATTCCCTATGCCTTGGCCATAGGTTCTATAAAGTATGTCATGCTGTGTACCAGATCTATTGTATACCCTGCACTGATTTGGCAAGGGAGTACAATAGTGATCTAGGAGTAGATCACTGGACAGCGGTCAGAATTATCCTTAGTGAAATAAGGATATGTTTCTCGATTATGGACGTGACAAAAAAAAAGGTTCGTCGTAAAGGGTTATGTCGATGCAAGTTTTTGACACTGATCTAGAAGACTCTAAGTCTCGGTCTAGATACATATTGAAAGTGGGAGAAATTAGCTAGAGTAGCTCCAAGCAGAGCATTGTTGACATAGAAATTTGCAAAATACATGCGGATCTGAATGTGGCAGACCCGTTGACTAAGATTCTCTCACAAGCAAAACATGATCACACCTTAGTACTCTTTGGGTGTTAATCACATAGCAATGTGAACTAGATTACGGAATCTAGTAAACCCTTTGGGTATTGGTCACATGGCGATGTGAACTATGGGTGTTAATCACATGATGATGTGAACTATCGAAGTTAATCACATGGTGATGTGATCTAGATTATTGACTCTAGTGCAAGTGGGCGACTGAAGGAAATATGCCCTAGAGGCAATAATAAAGTTATTATTTATTTCCTTATTTCATGATAAATGTTTATTATTCATGCTATAATTGTATTAACCGGAAACATAATACATGTGTGAATACATAGACAAACAGAGTGTCACTAGTATGCCTCTACTTGACTAGCTCGTTAATCAAAGATGGTTATGTTTCCTAACCATAGACAAAGAGTTGTTATTTGATTAACAGGATCACATCATTAGGTGAATGATCTGATTGACATGACCCATTCCATTAGCTTAGCACCCGATCGTTTAGTATGTTGCGATTGCTTTCTTCATGACTTATACATGTTCCTATGACTATGAGATTATGCAACTCCCGTTTGCCGGAGGAACACTTTGTGTGCTACCAAACATCACAACGTAAATGGGTGATTATAAAGGAGCTCTACAGGTGTCTCCAAAGGTAAATGTTGGGTTGGCGTATTTCGAGATTAGGATTTATCACTCCGATTGTCGGAGAGGTATCTCTGGGCCCTCTCGGTAATGCACATCACTTAAGCCTTGCAAGCATTGCAACTAATGAGTTAGTTGCGGGATGATGTATTACGGAACGAGTAAAGAGACTTGCCGGCAACGAGATTGAACTAGGTATTGGAATACCGACGATCGAATCTCGGGCAAGTAACATACCGATGACAAAGGGAACGACGTATGTTGTTATGCGGTCTGACCGATAAAGATCTTCGTAGAATATGTAGGAGCCAATATGGGCATCCAGGACCCGCTATTGGTTATTGACCGGAGACGTGTCTCGGTCATGTCTACATTGTTCTCGAACCCGTAGGGTCCGCACGCTTAAGGTTACGATGACAGTTATATTATGAGTTTATGCATTTTGATGTACCGAAGGTTGTTCGGAGTCCCGGATGTGATCACGGACATGACGAGGAGTCTCGAAATGGTCGAGACATAAAGATTGATATATTGGAAGCCTATGTTTGGATACCGGAAGTGTTCCGGGTGAAATCGGGATTTTACCGGAGTACCGGGAGGTTACCGGAACCCCCCGGGAGCTAAATGGGCCATGACGGGCCTTAGTTGAAAAGAGAAGAGGCAGCCCTACATGGGCCGCGCGCCCCTCCCCTCCCTTGGTCCGAATTGGACAAGGAGAGGGGGGCGGCCCCTCTCTCTCTTTTCCCCCCTCCACAAGTCCTATTCCAACTAGGATTGGGGGGGGGGGAATCCTACTCCCAGAGGGAGTAGGACTCTCCTGGCGTGCCCTATGTGGCCGGCCAGCCTCCCCCCTTTGGTCCTTTATATACTGAGGCAGAGGCACCCTAGAACACACAAGTTGATCCATGTGATCTTTTCCTTAGCCGTGTGTGGCGCCCCCAGCCACCATAGTCCTCGATAATACTATAGCGGAGTTTAGGCGAAGCCCTGCTGCTGTAGTGCATCAAGATCATCACCACGCCGTCGTGCTGACGGAACTCTTCCCCGACACTTTGCTGGATCGGAGTCCGGGGATCGTCATCGAGCTGAACGTGTGCTAGAACTCGGAGGTGCCGTAGTTTCGGTGCTTGATTGGTCGGATCGTGAAGACGTACGACTACATCAACCAAACGCTTCCGTTGTCGATCTAATAGGTATGTAGATCACACTCCCCCCTCTCGTTGCTATGCATCACATGATCTTGCATGTGCGTAGGAATTTTTTTGAAATTACTACGAAACCCAACAGCCGTCGAGATCAACGGCGAGTTTTTCTGAGGGACGCGGACAGAGGAAAGGTTGGACAGGCTTCGCTACCTGGCGTTGCACGAGACGGCCGCTCGGAGCCTCGGAGCCGTGTGGCAATCGGTCTCGGCAGCGGCGTGACGTGCAAGACAAAGGAAGGCCAAAGCAGTAGGTTTCTCGGACGGAGTGCGGTGCACAAGGATAGAAAATTTGTATTGTGGCAGGAGTGAAGGGGACTAACATACATGCGGTGAACCTATCTGATGATACGTGCGTGCGTGTGCGTTTTGGGTCCAGGGGACAGGCCTGCTAATTTGTGATTCAAGGAGCCTTGTGCATGCATGTTTGGTCCATTGGAGATTGGTACTGTATTGGATTGGATATATCTGCGCGGTCTATGATTTTGATTTCCGTGTCAGGGAAGGAAAAGGTAAGGCCGTGGGTTGTTTCAGCAGTAATAAAAGGCCGGCGACGCGAGGCAGCAAAGGCATAGAAAATAGTCAGGTTCAGGAAAAGGTGGAGCAGTAGGTTTCGGCGGAGGGCAAGTTCATCTGCGCGTCGGCAAGGCTTCACGGTGATTTTCTGAAAGGGCGGACAAGAAGGTTGTGCAGGTCAGATTTCTTGGTAGACCGCGGACTGCGGCGTGGCTTCAGACGAGGAATACGGGATCAGTGATCTTTTTCGTGAGAAAGTCATAGAGGAAAAGGGCGGTAAGACCGGCGGCAACAGGTCGGTTAGATCGCGGCTCGGCATGGCACCGGGATTCACCAGGTTTGATTTGGAGAAATTCGATGGCACGGGTAACTTCGGTCTATGGCAGACAAGAGTCAAGGATATTCTGGCGCAGCAGGGAATCTTGAAGGGTTTGCAGGAGTCGAAGCCGGCCAAGGTTGACAATGATGCGTGGGAGGATATGCAAGTGCAGGCGGCCGCTACCATACGGCTTTGTCTTGCGGATCAGGTCATGTATCATGTCATGGACGAAGATTCTCCTAAGGGAATTTGGGACAAGTTGGCAAATCGTTATATGTCCAAGTCAGCGACCAATAAGCTGTATTTGAAGCAAAAGTTCTATGGCTGAAGATGCAGGAGGGGTCGGATCTTGTGGAGCATGTGAATGCCTTTAATCAGTTGGTCACGGATCTAGCGCGTCTGGATGTGAAGATTGAGGACGAGGATAAGGCCCTACTTCTTCTTGTTTCGTTGCCACCGTCCTATGAGCATTTGGTCCATTGACACATGGAAAGACAACCGTCAATAATGAGGAAGTCACTGCAGCATTGCTTGGACATGAGTTGAGGAAGCAAAAGATTGCTACAAAGGAGAGTACTCAAGGTTTGGGGTTGGCAGTTAAAGGTTATCAGCTCAGGAAGGGACAAGAGGCAGAGAAGAAAAAAAAGAAAAAGGTGCAGTGCTATAGGTGCAAGGATTGGGGACATATAAAGAGGGAATGCCCAGAACTGAAGGGTGGGGCAAGTGCTAATGCGGCTACTCATGGTGATGACTCGGACAGCAGTAGTGATGTTCTCGTAGTATCAAACATGCGGTCAACAAAAACTGAAGCATGGATGTTGGATTCAGCTTGCTCTTTTCATGCGACGCCCAACAGGGAGTGGTTCTCTTCGTACAAGTCTACTGAGTTTGGTTTAGCCTATGTGGGCGATGATACAGGTTATCGTGTTGCTGGAGTAGGTGACATCAAAATCAAGATGTTTGACAAAGTTGAGCGGATGCTTCGGAGAGTCAGGCATGTGCCAGGGCTAAGGAGGAATCTAATTTCGCTTGGTGTTCTTCATGATGGTGGTATGGAATTCCGTTGTGAACGGGATACGAAGACCATGGAAATCATGGAAGATGGGGTGACTGTGATGATAGGAGAGAGGACGGCTTCGCATCTTTACAAGTTGCAAGGGAGCACTATTGCAGGTGGAGCCATGGGGAGTGGAGCTGCAAGAGTAGCAGTGGAGTCTCACGGTGGCGGCGGGTCTGGCCCGTCGGGTAGCTCTCAGTAAGCTACAAAGGAGACAACCCAAGTCCGGAGTACATGGAGGTTCGAGCATGTACGACTTCTAAGTGATGGAGAATATTCGCCAAGGTGGAGTTTGTTATATTTGTGTCGAATATTATGTACGCAAGGGGTTACGTGGACTTGGAGTTGTAATTGGTGTGGTTAGGTACGAGTTGTGTCGAAGTCGGACACTTGTATCCTAGGCCTCTTATATACGGAGGGGCACCACAGGTTGTAACCCATGACGACTTGATAGCAACAGGTACGCGGGGGAGCCGACGGCTTGTGTCGGCGCCCGGACGGCCGGTGTTGCGGTATCTTGGGGAGGAGCGCCCGTAGTCATGCTCCGGGGATATAGCCATATCGGTGAACCTCGTTCACAAATATCGTGCCTCGGTGTGTCGTCTATGATCTTGCATTAGCGTTTTATTCTAACAAGTGGTATCATGAGCAAGGTTGCGAGAAGGCTATGCGGAAGATCATCCGGAGGTACGAGGATCATGCTCGACGGGTGCCATGGAACGTCCGATTGGCGCAAGGTGTAGCATGGCGGCGATCGCGGAGGCGGTCGGTGGTGTCGGACACTTCGGGCGGGAGGCCTAGATCGTTCGATGGGCTGCGGCCGGTAAGGATCGGCTAGACGTGGCGATCTGACCGACGTAGTGGCTGTTGAAGACGTTGCGGAGCCGACGGATTCGGCTCACGATCAGACCGGCGACCAGACGTGGGGGACGACCGGATAGAACGGAGTGTGAGAGCATCGAGACGATGCGTTCGGTGTTGTACAAGGCGGCGGCGCGGCACTGCGGACAGATTGTGTTGGCGACGTAGATGGCCAGGGTACGGCACGGCTCGTGCACGGATGATGCGCGAGGCGGCGACTGTTTTGGCAGGGTTGACGTCAGATGAGTACGTGCGACAGGGCTATTACAGATAGCTGGCGAGAACCAAGAAAAGAGACATGTCAGAAGTTGTCGTCGAGATCAACGGCGAGTTTTTCCGAGGGACGCGGACAGATGAAAGGTTGGACAGGCTTCGCTACCTGGTGTTGCGCGAGACGGCCGCTCGGAGGCTCGGAGCCGTGTGTCAATCGGTCTCGGCAGGGAATCTTGAAGGGTTTGTTATATTTGTGTCGAATATTATGTACGCAAGGGGTTACGTGGACTTGGAGTTGTAATTGGTGTGGTTAGGTACGAGTTGTGTAGGAGTCGGACACTTGTATCCTAGGCCTCTTATATACGGAGGGGCACCACACGTTGTAACCCATGACGACTTGATAGCAACAGGTACGCGGGGGAGACGACGGCTTGTGTCGGCGCCCGGACGGCCGGTGTTGCGGTATCTTGGGGAGGAGCGCCCGTAGTCATGCCCCGGGGATGTAGCCATATCGGTGAACCTCGTTCACAAATATCGTGCCTCGGTGTGTCGTCTATGATCTTGCATTAGCGTTTTATTCTAACAAGTGGTATCATGAGCAAGGTTGCGAGAAGGCTATGCGGAAGATCATCCGGAGGTACGAGGATCATGCTCGACGGGTGCCATGGAACGTCCGATTGGCGCAAGGTGTAGCATGGCGGCGATTGCGGAGGCGGTCGGTGGTGTCGGACACTTCGGGCAGGAGGCCTAGACCGTTCGATGGGCTGCGGCCGGTAAGGATCGGCTAGACGTGGCGATCGGACCGGCGTAGTGGCTGTTGAAGACGTTGCGGAGGCGACGGATTCGGCTCGCGATCAGACCGGCGACCAGACGTGGGGGACGACCGGATGATCAGAGTGTGAGAGTATCAAGATGATGCGCTCGGTGTTGTACAAGGGCGGCGGCGTGGCACTGCGGACGGATTGTGTTGGCAACGTAGATGGCCAGGGTACGGCACGGCTCGTGCACGGATGATGCGCGAGGTGGCAACTGTTTCAGCAGGGTTGACGTCAGATGAGTACGTGCGACAGGGTTGTTACAGATAGCTGGCGAGAACCAAGAAAAGAGACATGGCAGAAGTTGTCGTTGAAGGAAATATGCCCTAGAGGCAATAATAAAGTTATTATTTATTTCCTTATTTCATGATAAATGTTTATTATTCATGCTATAATTGTATTAACCGGA